>NC_140453.1:25856257-26311257 GCF_963576455.1 Neolamprologus multifasciatus
GTTTAGGCAGGGGGGCCGATAGGGCATTAACAGGGAAAAGGGGGCACAAAGACATACTTTTCTTTCTTATTCTCATTTAAAATGTCTAGTTTTTAATAAATAATTATCTGACTCTTACACCCAAAGTTTTAATCTGATGTAAAATGTATAGAAGTCCATTACTGTATATAGTAATATACTAGGGTATATTAGTAAGTCTAATATACCCTAGTAAGCTGTAGTACTTTTTCCTTTGGGAAAGTACCATCTGTGAATTCTGCAATTCTGTTGAAGAAAGATGTTGAATCTATTTAATTATTCTTGAAAAATAATTTATTTCTGTGCATTTTTCCCCCACACTACATCAAATTAAAGTTGATTACATCGATTAAGCATCATGAGGTAGAGGGTGGGTGGTTCCCTATTTTCTTTTGCTGGGAGTTTTAGAGCCCTATTAGTTAGGTTGCTTAATATTTCTGCTAAGTACTCTTTAAAATACCAGAAAAGGGAGGATGGAGTAGGTTTAACTTTATTAGATTGATCAGTGTTGCTGAACTATGAAATATTTTGGGTGCAGTGTGTTTTTTTACATACATGTATAACAGAATAGCTTTAGTGTTGTTGTTTATTTAAACTTGAGTTTGAACTTATACAAAATGCAGCAAGATATTAAAAAAACTGTTTTATTGATTAAAAAACACACTATATCGGATTCATATCGGTATCGCCAGATATCCAAATTTATGATATTGGTATCGGACATAAAAAAGTGGTATCGTGCCATCTCTAGTCCTGTTAACAAAGCACCAAATCACAGCAGCAGTCGTCTCAAAGTGTTTTATATTGAAGGTAAAGGCCCTACAATATACAGAGGAAAGCCCCACGATCAGACAACTCCCTTTGAGCGAGCACTTGGTGACAGTGGGAAGGAAAACCTTCCGTTAAGGTCCCGGGAAGGTAAACTAATGAGAATCCCCACAAAGGCCCAAATACATTCCTGTGTGAGTGAAATCAGCAGATTTTATCTTAGAAAGAAGAACAAAACTCCAAATTTACTGAAAAAGAAAATAAAAATAATTCTGAATCTGAAAGGTCAGGGCGAAATGTCACGGCCTGCCTCTCTGTACGGGGTCGTCACATTACCCATCTGCTGTGCGCTTTCAGACTCTGCAGGATGCTCCAGGCCACCTCCTCGGACCCGAGAGGTTCTCATCAACGGGCAGACGGTCAAGCTGAAATACTGCTTCACCTGCAAGATCTTCAGGCCACCCCGAGCGTCGCACTGCAGCCTGTGCGACAACTGCGTGGGTCAGTGCGTGTCTCCCTGTGTGTCACAGCCTTAGCTCAGTCCTAAAGCTGCTGGCTGTGCTGCTTGATTCCAGCTTTAAATTAAACATGAAATCAGACTTTCTGATGATTTTCCTCCCGCAGAGCGCTTCGACCATCACTGTCCGTGGGTGGGGAACTGTGTCGGGCGGAGGAATTATCGCTTTTTCTACCTGTTCATCCTCTCCCTGTCCCTCCTCACTGTCTTCATCTTTGCCTTCGTCATCACACACGTCATCCTCAGTGAGTAACGGCACCGCCCCCGCACACCTTTTCCTCTGTGGTCTCTACATCGAACATAGTTCTGTTAGTTAGGTTAATGTTCTGCAGAGATTCGTGCACGTTTGCGCTCAGACAACATAAAAACTTTATTTATAGAAGCTCCTCTGATACTTTTTGGCAGGAAGTAAAAACTGAGAAAATGTTTCAGAGAAAAAAAGAGAAGAAGCAGAAACGTGGACAAAATAAAGACTCTGATCAAACCAAAGCAAAGTTATTTTTAGAGACGATCCTGGTGACCAAGTGAAACCGAAGAAAACCATCAGACAGGAAAGTAATCATCATTCTCCACAGTAAATAAAATAAAATATCTGGGCACTCGGTTTTGTTGTTGTGCTGACAATGACAGGATATGCAGAGCTATCAGGAAGTGTTCAGGAAGAGGTCAGTTGACCAGCAAGTGCTGTGTCTCTGCAGCGATTTCTAATCTGTGTAATGTAACTCACCCATCAGTGACCTTCAGCCCCACCCACTGTCCTGTGACTGACAGGCTGATCAATGTGAGTCAGACAGACTGGGCCAGTTTTTTATGCTGAGAAAGCTGCAGATTAGAGTCCTGTTGGAAGAAACTCACCAGCTGATTTAAACGTTTCCTCACTTTGACCCAAAGGTCGTTCTTCTCTTTGCAGTCTCTGTTTCTGGCTTGTATAGACTCAAACAGTCTGAATAGGTTCAGTCGTCTCATCATAGATTCATTCTGGTCTCGTTGGTCCCTCTTGTCTCACTCCAGGTCCTCAGGTTAGTGCCAGTCTTTGTTTGGTCGTGACTCTGGCCTTGCAGGAGTTCTCAGACTTGTTTCAGTCTTGTGGGTCTCGTGTTGGTTTTGTGAGTCTTTAAATTAAGATTAGTCCAGATCTTAATTGTGATTTGCCTTGTTCGAATCTTGCCTGGTGGTCTTTTTGCTGTGGGTGTTTCTCAGGCTAAGCTTCCTCCCTGTTTGACGACAAAGATGTTTGATTGTGAAACCATGTTTGTGGAATTCTCTTCTTTCCTGTTTTTGTGGAAATCCACATAAACTGGCTGCTGCCTGGGAGGAACTGTAGCACAGATCATTGACTTTGTGTTTCTGGATCTAAAAGCGCCTGCTGATTTCTCTCTGTCTCTGACCTAATTTTGCACTTAGGCTGCGGATGTTGTTTTCCTGCCCTGCAGGTCCAAACCGTCAGGAACCCGAAGCCTCGAGCTGCCGCCGTCTGAAACTAATGACTGGCAGACTGGCTGAGATGAAGACGCAGCTTCCTCTGAGGGCTGCGCCGCTGGTTTTCTGTTTTTGGCTGTTGTGACTTTGATATAAATGCAGGGAGCTGTGACATCAGCCATCTGTTTTCAGCAGTTTACATCTTTAAGATGACGA
The DNA here is from genome assembly GCF_963576455.1 of Neolamprologus multifasciatus. Classification (NCBI taxonomy): domain Eukaryota; kingdom Metazoa; phylum Chordata; class Actinopteri; order Cichliformes; family Cichlidae; genus Neolamprologus; species Neolamprologus multifasciatus. The sequence continues at coordinate 25,859,196 of NC_140453.1, forward strand.
CCGAATAAGTAGTTGTTGCCTATCCTCGCTGACGCACCCAAACACACATGCACTATACACAGGAAAACAGAGGGTTGGTTGACACCAAGGCAGAGGAAGAGCTAACTGAGCCCAGAAATGTATTCATGTGGACGTAGAAAATAAAGACGTGTAGATGTTTCTACCTGGTCACATTGAAACAGAGCATTCAGTCAGGCTCTGTTTCAGGGCTCTTTAATGATTGGATGCTGTAATGTTCTTTATAATGAAAATGAGACTGTGGGCAGAGAACTGAACACTTCAGGCCAGATGATGGTTTTCTCTCTCTGTGTTCTGCAGGATCGAACCAGACGGGTTTCCTGAGCGCGCTCAAAGACAGCCCAGCCAGATATCCTTCCCCATGGACAGTTTCAGCTCCTTTTTATTCTGAAAACAACTTTCAATTATTCACATGCAAAATATTCCTCCTTCTTCTTTTACTCCATCTTGGTGCAGCCCTTCAGACCATCCTCTGTCTGAAACAAGCTGTTGTAGCTCCTCCCCCTGACAGCCCACTCTCTACTAGCCTCTGGAAGCCTGTTGAGGGGCAGCACTCTGTGCTTTTACATTCTAAGTGTGTAAGGAACTGATGGAGGATACATACAGATATTTTCATAGAAAAATAAAAACAGGTTCCATGTGAAGACTGTGAACTTAAACATGCCTCGTATTACAGGAAGGTTTGGACGCACTCGTACTCTTTAGTCATTTTACATTTTCCATAAATGATTGCAAGCATTTAGTTTGGTTCTGTAATATCAGCACAGTCATGGCCACGTTCACCTCCTCAAGCATCTACAGTCTGATTCATTTGGTGCACAGCCATAAAGACACCAGCCTCTCCTCCATCACTGATGTGCATCACATTTAACATCAGGTTAGTTTGTGTTTCTTACAGCAAGTGTTCTTCCGGCTTCTCAGTTATAATTTTTCCAGTTTTGTTGGAGAAATAAAGAGTAAAGTCTGCCTGCAGCCGCCACAGAAAATCAAACCCGGGCGTTAATTACCCCTCATACGGCTTCCTTCCAAAATCAATCCGTCTGTTGCTGTCACCATCAGCTGTGACCACAGGTCAATATGTCCCACAATGCATTGCCAAGGTCAAATTTGCTGACCCTGTCACACCAGAAACAGTAAATCTTCTGTTTCTGCCATTTTCAGTTTTTACTGCAAATAAAATCACTTCAGTTCGTTAATGCAGACGCACAGAAATCCTCCCGTAGCTCCACTTTATCCCCCATCCAAAGACCCGAGTCAGTCCTTGACCCTGCTCTGCACCGTCCTGGAGGTGGTGGTGTGTTTCTTCTCCGTTTGGTCCATCGTCGGCCTGTCGGGCTTCCACACCTACCTGATCAGCTCTAACCAGACCACCAACGAGGACGTGAGTATACCTGAAGTTCGAGGACCTAAGCATGAAAAAGGCCTGCGATGTTTCTGATACTCTTGTCTGGTCCAGATTAAAGGGTCCTGGTCCACCAAACGAGGGAAGGATAACTACAACCCGTACAGCTACGGGAACATCCTGACCAACTGCTGTGCTGCCCTCTGTGGACCTCTACCTCCCAGGTCAGTAACCAAAAACAGGACTAAACTCTGTGCTTATAATCAGGACTAAAACCAGGAATACGGAGAGTTATGTGCAGGGCTAAAGGAGATTAAATGAAGAATTGAGAGCAGGAGTAACTCTGGGCTGCTCTGAGGTGAAACTGATCATAGTCTGAAATCCAGCATGAGCTCTGCACTGATCACTGAAGGTGTTACTAAAATCAGGACCGACTGATATTGTTTTCAGGAATACATGAAATGAATCCCGGTCTAAGAAGGATTAAATAGATCAGGATTATAAAAGACTTAAGTGCACTGACATCAGTCCTAAAACAGGGCTCAAATTTAGACTACAGTTAGGACTAAAAACAGGAGTAACATTTGAACTAAAATCAGCACTGAAACCATGACTAAATTAAGCACCAATCTTAGAACTAAAGTCAGGACTAAAGAGTTCTTCAGGACTTTACTTTGAGCTAAAATTGGGAATAAAAAATCTGGAGTACTTTGCATTGTATTTAGAAATGACCTGTAATCACTGTAAATGGTGCTTAAAGCTGAACTGGAAAGCTGAATTTCAAGATTGAAATGACTTCAGTAATAAACAAACAGCCGTGTTGTTGGATTCGATGGCTGGAGCTTTGCAGCCTCAGTTGTTTGTTCCTGGAAGTCGGAGCTCCAAGAAACAAACAAGCTTTTCTTTCTTGGTTTATGCCTGAAAACTTTGCCTTGCTGCTCCTGCTGAAGCTGCTGATGTTTCGCTCTGCTGGTCTCTGAACATAAAGGTGCTTCAGGCGGTCTCTCTTCTTCCCCCCTCCTCTCAGCAGACGCCAAGTTTCTGTGTTTAACGAGGACAGTCTTCAGCTGAGACCTTGCACAGAGTAATTACAGCCCTCACGGCTTCCTGTCTCTCAGCTGACTGTCGGCTCGTCTTCTGCACAGAATTAATCAAAAGAACGATCAGAGCGGCCGAGCGATGGCTCTCCTTCATCGTTACCGCCTCCTCGCCGCTTCCATGAGCTTCTATGTTTCCATCCCGCATGCCGTATATCATCATTACAACGGGAGACCTGGGCAGGGACTCTGTGACACGCTGCCGATACTTTTTATTGGTTTGTCAAAGCAGCTGATCGATGACGTCTTGCTCAGCACAAAGTTAAGCTTTTATGGGCGGAGCTTTGGTTTCTAACTAAGCGCAGGAACAGACACAGACCGCATCCCTGTGCTTTTAATTATCAGATATATATACTGCATACTCGCCTTCTTTTATTCTCTGTGCTGTTGATCATTTCACCTCTGGTCAACGAGCTTCTATTGACTCACTGCAGATATTAAAGCTCCAAACACTGACTTCAGGGCTAACATCAGGTCTGTCTGCTTTGAATTTAAAGCTAAACAATCAAAAAACAGGATTAAGAGATTAAATAATCTGAACAGAATTAAACAGATTCCGGACTAAAGTTGGAACTAAAAGTAGAAATCATTTAACATTAGCTCAGGACTGCATTCATCACTGAAGTTAAAGCCAAACAGAATAAACTAATCAGGATTACAGTCAGGAATGCTAGTACCTGACTTCAGCACTTAGCAGGACTAAGATCTGATTTGTGGTCTAAATGAAATAAATGAACCGGTGAAATCAGGACTAAGTCAGGCCTGCAGAGCACTCTTCAAAGAATTTTTGCAGTAAGCCCCAAAAGACACGACGGTTAGCACTAAAATCACTCATCCTTTGAACAGGATTACATTAAGATCCTAATTCAGGACTAATCCATACAGCGAGCAGCAAACAGTTAGTCCAACACAGAATTAGATAAAAGAAAAAAGGACAAAAAATATAAAAAATGAAGCCGAGCAGCAGAAAGTATCTGTGTGCAGCTTGAGTGATCAGATCCCTGCGATGTGCACGGACTGTAAATTTCATTCTTCGGGAGCTCTCAAAGAAAACGTCGATCGGCCGGCCGGAAGCTTTTCTTGTCTCTCAGTTGCTCTGTGATCCGGCTGCTTTTAAAAAAATGACTGTTTGTTTTTGCAAATGAAATTTCTCTTTTTGTTGTCGTTAATCTTTGTGAATGTTTTTGAAATTATCTCCGGGAAATTCTTTTTGTAATATTTTCACATTTTTGGAGGTTTGATCGTTGATCCGGCTCGCTGAAGGACGCCTCTTATTTACAGCCTCTTATTTACTAAACATCGTTTATTGAATGAATCCGACTGAAATGTGTCTCGAGTGTTTTAAACAGTCAGTGAAGAATGTTGTGTAGAGAAGTGTTGGTGTTTGCAGCCCGGTGCCTCTGTGGAGATTCAGTTAAAGAGAAAACCGTGAAAAGAAAACAGTGACGAAGGGTTTTCCTCTGTGTCCGTGTTGTTTCGTCCTCTGAGGTCACAGACGGAGGAGACGAGGCTCTGATGATGCGTCCAGGCGGGTCAGCAGGAGCTCTCTGACAAGGCACCAGCTTTAATATTAATATTAATAATGGTGATGATGTGTAACAGCGAGCTGCCTCTGGGAGGATATGCAAGGAGGATTTTCAAAGTAAAAGGATGATGAGCATATGGAGCCTCATTATACAGTCTGCTTGTTTACTCACGGCTGGCTGCTCACAGCGTTTGAACATGTCGACTCCACCTGCTTACAGGGCAACAGGTGGCGGCGTCCATCTGCACGCTCACAAACACACAAACACACGTTTCAGGTCAAACTCACTTTTCCTGCAGCCACAGGCTGATTTATTTACCTGAATCTCCCAGATCGAGGACGCCTGGATGATGTTGGACCGGGTGTTTGACCCAACGTCTCTCAACTTCATGTTCTAGCCTAGGCTCCCCCACCCCACCAGAGACAGGATATTACTTGATCCTGAAGCCAGTTTTGGCCCCCAGGAGGGCGGGGCTGTGTGTTTCTGGCCAGGCTGAACTGGTCCCCTGGTCTCTTTACTGGTTTTTATTTCCTCAGAATGTGATTGTTTGTGATTCTTCTTTATCAGTCTGATTGACAGGAGAGGTCTGATCCACTCCGGCATGCCGCAGACCGTCTCCCAGTCCAATGGCACCAGCAACAGCAGCTACGCCTCCACTCAGCTCCACAGCAACATGGTAGGTGAAGGACGCCGTCATACTGCCCGTTACTGATGCGTCACAGAGAAAAATCATCATAAGGATCTGAAACACACGTATTCAAAACTGTTTGAATGTAGATTTTTGTTTTTCTTTACGTTTCTTGGGTGAAAAGAAGCTAAAGCTGTTTGGCTGGTGTAACATAAAACAAACTGATAATAAAAGGTTAAAGGGGATAAAAATAAGTTTAAAAAAAACAGTAAAATGTGACTTTATTTTAATTATGTTTATTAATACAGCACATGTTAAACTTCCAAAATTGATCAGAATGAACTGATCATTCTGACGTAAACATCGAAAGAGTAAAAACCTCTGATTGTTCTTTTAAAGACGGGCCTGGCTTAAAGCTGCATTCTTTCTTTGGTCCAGCAGGGGACTCAGCCCTGATGATGCGCTGTTTCGGTCTTTTCACTCATCCTGGAAACTTGAGCGGCTTTTGTGGTCATTCAGGTGAATGTGTTGTAAATAAAGTTTTATGGTGTTGAATGTCTCTCAGTGTGATCAGGATCAGTGCATCCAGAGCACCAAGTTTGTGCTGCAGGCTGCCACCACGCCTCTGCTGCACAGCGACCCCGTCGTGCTGGCCCCGCTGCCAGGTAAGACCACCACTCTGGGGGGCCCCTGCGCCTACCTTGCCCCTGCCCAGCCGTCCCTGCCATCCTGTGGAGGCAATGTCCTGACGCTGAGGGACGCCGCTGTCGACTCCCGCTGTCACCACCACCTGCACCTACATCACCACCATCACCACCACCACTTTGTGAGTCCGGAGGAGACGCCATGCGCCACGCCACAGGGTGCCCTGCCCTGCCCCACCCACCTGCACCTCCACCTCCACCACCAACCCCACCCTGCCATCCCCTCCCCCACTGCCCTGTACGACCCTGCCAGTCAGGACGCTCTACACGAGGACTCGGTCAGGGGGCTGGTGAAGCTCAGCTCCGTCTGAATGTGACGTCCGTTGGACAGATTTTTACTGTTTATGTTCAAAAAAACTAAACAAATAAAACAAACTGTTTCCAAATCGTGATGATAAAAACGAACACACCTCAGTAAAACATCTGATCACAAACTCAACTGATGGCCTGACGTCTCCGGTGAAGATTGTCCTCACAGCAAAGACTTGTCTCCAGACGCCAGAGAAATGCTGACACTTTCTCCCTTTTAGACTTTTTGTCTTTGAAGCTTCTCGACTTCACATTTTTTGTGACTTTGTTTGGCAGCTTTTAGAAAGTCCACCTGTTCTGCCCCGTTTGTCCTGTATTAAATATTACTTTAGTAAACTCAAGACACTTTTGCACAAAAGCACCTTTTCTGTTTGGACTTCTGTCTGAGGACCAAAGCTGGACTTGGTCCTCGTCCACTTCCCGTTCGTGTTTCATCCTTCGACCAACCTCCATTCTTTGAATTCCTGCTAAAAACGTTGAATCCAGAATAAGCTACTTCAATGCCAAACGTTCAGCTGCAGCAGCAGCAGGACCAAAACTACAAACTCTGACTTTTTATTTTATTACATATAATAAATAATATTTGATTGTTTTTTGGTTCTGATGGTAACTGGTTGGTGTTCTGAGACCACCATTTGCCTCAGCCAATCAATGTTTGTGATGCCATGTCAACAAATAAAAAACAAAAAGCCAATTCAAGATCAGTTTGAGCTGCATGATGATATTCAAATGTCTTCACGTCATCATGTTTCTCTGTGTGAGTCACAGGAAAACTGAAGGTTTAGTGTTTGGTTTAAATGATGGACGAATCCATCATACATGTTTTTCCTGAGTACAAATTCATGCGTTAGGATGCCCAGATGCACCACAGCAACGTGGAGTCTTCATGTAGGCGTCTGTGTGCTGCATGGATGAGTTAACAAATTACATTAACCTCCAATTAAAAGTTATACTCAGATGTTTATCACATGACAGGTAAATGGTACAAATGAACGAGCTAAGAAGCCACAAAGACGATCGTCAGCAGCTTTTTATAACAGGGGTGTTGTCGTGAACACTGACTGGCTGAGGCAGATGTTGTCCTACCATATAGATGTTTATTTCTGAGGATAAGAAATTTCTGGAAAACTTGTGCAGATCTGAGTGGAGGGAAGCAACAACACTGCCAGACGTTCAGCCGAGGATTGAAGGTGCTTTTTGGATATCCCTGCGTTTAAAGTTGCTTCGTTTTTAGGCGAAGAAATGGCCAGTATGACTTTATATGTTGTGTCGAAGAGATGTAAACTCAAGGTGAACGCTAGCTGGGCCAGGTGTTAACGTAATACCAGCTCCTACCACATGATGGTGCAGTCCCTGAGGGAAACCTTTAATTAACCTAGTAAGTCGTTAAGAACAATTTTATTTACAATGACGACCAAAGTAAAAGGTCAAGTCTGTGAGAAAATGGGGATACAGCTAAAAACACACCTGCTGGTAAAACGCTGCCCCCTGGTGGTGAATGTTTTTGGGGATAATGACAAAAAACACCTTTAAATCATTGGGAAAACTTTGCTTGTGGTGTGGAGTGACAATGAACCAAACCTGTCTTTTATTCATACAACATAAACCACCCAATAAAACAAGTTTACACTCAGTTCATTTTCACACTTTTCCAAAGCTGTAGAACCAAAATAATCACCAAATGGTCCTATAATAAAATCATCAAATTAATTTAAAATCACATACACACAAAAAAAGGCCAGACTCTCAGTGTTGGACCTCCTCCTGACTTCCTCATACACGCTGACCATGATGTGGAGCCATCTCTCCATCAGACCTGTTCCTCTGATCTTCATACCTCAGCCTTTCCTCCTGTTCCCCTGCGTTAAGAACGGCTTCCTGACAGGCGTCCTTCCACTGAGATCATTTCTAATGAGGCTTCGGTGAGCAGTGGATAATCAGCTGAAGGTTCAGATCATTTCTCGAGTCCTGTTTCAGGTCTTTTTTTTTCCTGTTTCAGTATTTTTTAAGGTCATGACTTTCAGATACTGTTTATCAGTTATGCACAATCTTGCACTTAAGTCGTCATCATCCATCACTAATTAAAAAGCAACAAGAGAACAGATCTGATAAAGGACAAAAATATCAATCACAAAAGCGTGACAACTTCTCTGACTGATCTCAGTCTGCCAGGTGAGGGTGTTCTTTATTCTACAAAACAGCTGATTAAAGATACGTTTTTGGACAATGAGAAACAGTTTTTAAACTTTTCCTCTGTTCACCTCCATAGTCGATTTTAAATAAAACTAAAATGATGCAATGAAAATGAAGACAGCTTTAAATTAAGGGGTTTAACAAAAGTATTACATTAGCTATTTTGGAATTTTAGCCATTTTTATTCATGGTCCCCATTTTCAGAACTTTCCATAAAAGTAATTGAACAGTTGGTTGGTGAGGACACCTTCAGAGTCTTCATCAGCAGGAGGAGAAATGGACTCACTGATGATCGCCATGTTGGGTGGCCCTCACAGACTTTGTGATGTTCTCACTCCTCTCCTTTGAGAACATTTTTTTTGTTTCATGTTCAGATCTTATTTCAGGACAAAATGTATATCACTGTTGTGTTAGAAGACAAATCCAGATAACTGTAGATTATTTATTGGCTGGAATCAAACAGTTTGAAGAATAGCTAATGTTTTATTGATTTCTTTAGAAAGAAAACTGTTTGAAACACATCATCTCACTATTAAATTTATACGCAATAAGATGACATCAATGTTTGTTAGTTGTCTTGTCAGGTTATTACATTCTTCCTAATATACAATGTTTCGCTAACATGGTTCCTGCTTTCCATCCTACTAAACATATGAAGGAAATACAGATGACTGACTGTATAGCAGCAGCCTTCAGATGAGTCACTCGATAATTGATTGACAGGAAATTAATCCTAATTATTCAGATTGCTGGTTGTATTTTGTGCTTCACACGGGCTGTGTGCTGGCAGGGTTTAATGGATTTATTTGTTGTTGATGATACTAAACTGAATATTTTCATAATGATGACACTAAATTCAGCTGCTGGAACCTCTAACTGATATTTGATGGGAAAACATTCAGTATAGAAGAAAAATGGCAGACTAATCATTAATGAAAGTAATGTTTGGTAGCAGGTTTGGCTGAGCTCACAGAGACTGGATGGAAGAAGCTTCTCATTAACAGTAAATCACTGTGTGTACAGTTTTCTTTCAACTAAGCCAGAATAATTGGTGTGAAGTTTTAACACTGCTGATCCTTTTGAATTGACTGAATATTAATGGACTGAAGTTTCCAGTGACAGTGATTCAATGTGTGTCCGTGAATGCATCGTGTGTGCTGCAGTTTCATGGCTCCATCTAGTGGACTGATAGTGGAAGTAGAGCAGCTGAAATAAATAAAATAATGATAGAAGCCAGGATGACAGGAAAAGAACAAAACACTGTCAGAGAAGACTGGAAACAAGCACTGAAGACTCCAAATTCATCCATGTTTAAAATTTTAATATATACAAAAATTGTTTTTACCCAGACGGAATCACAGCTAAAAGATGATCCTGGTATAAAATGTAGGTAAATGTGGAGGACCACAAGAGCCACGCACATCGAAATAAAAAATCCTGTGCTTAATTAATGAATTGTAGAATAAAATCTGCATTTGTAAATTCATTTTTGAATTCCAATTTAATAAACTGATTTTTAAAATGCTTTTTCTTCATTTCAAAAAACATTTTCGAATTGCACTTTAATAAACTTCATTTCAAAAACCTTTTTCGAATTGCACTTTAATAAACTGCATTTCAAAAACCTTTTTCGAATTGCACTTTAATAAACTTCATTTCAAAAACCTTTTTCGAATTGCACTTTAATAAACTGCATTTCAAAAACCTTTTTCGAATTGCACTTTAATAAACTGCATTTCAAAATCCATTTCCCTTTCCTGTTCGCTCAGGGATTAACATGTGGATTAGCATTTGGATTAGCATTTGGATTAACAACTTCATTTTAAAAATCCTGCTGCTATTCAAATTAGCCACACCGTGGGATGTAAGGAGCTCTCTGATTGGTTGGTCAGACACAGGCTGTCTGCCAGCCTGGATTTTTCTAGCTCATAGCTTCGCCCTGCTAAGAAGCGTGTGTGCTTGTACAAAGGCCGTTCGGCCTCGGGATTTACACTCGGCTCGACACGGATATATAAAGAATGAAGGGACCCTGCAGCGAAACGGAGAGCCCAACCTCTGACTGAGTGCCTGTTTACAAAGTCTGACCACCTGTGAAGGTAACGTGCTAACGTGGCTAACGCTAGCATCACCGCAGGTAGCCCCGTTATTTTAAGGTCATCTTAGCTTGTGAAAGTTTTACGTCGCAGCTGTACGAGCTAGCTACGTGTTTTGTAAGCTGCTGTGCTCTTCACAAATAAAGCTGGAAGCAGCTCAAACTATTAGAACCAGCACTGAGGCCCATTTACATTTATACAGTGTTAGAGCAACGGCTGCAGCCTACAGCCTTTAAACTAGCGATTAAAATGCTGACAGTAAACTCGTCAGTCCAGATGTTACCACATTACTTTGTGATACTTGTGAGTTAAAACAACTGAGACAGGCTGATTAAAATAACAGCTTTCAGTTCTCTCATTCAGCATATAAAGACTGGAGATCACACTACTGATTTCAGTTAATTTAATATGTGAGTGCAGATTCATTCTCAACTGGACATAAACGATGATCAAAGGTTGTATATATGATGAATTCATCAAATCCCAGCCTCTAACACAGTGTGCTGAATCTTAGCTTTGAATGTCCAGTATATTCTAATCAGTGCAATCTAAGCATTCACTGAACCTACAGTATCTACACCTGTGTGGCAAATGTGTGGTAAAGCTACAGATAATGAAATTTAATTATTAATACAATATACATCATGAGAAACGAAAGCTGAAATTGATTCAGTTTAGTACTTTTCTCTGTATGCTTTGTGATTATAAAGGCCTTAAATTCTGTGATATATACTGTAAATGATTTTCACAGAGGTCTTAAAGTATTTAAATCACTCCTGATAGTCTGGTTGTTTATATTTTCACATTTTTGTGTCTGTAGGGCTGTTTGATGACAATTTGGACTCCTCTGGGAGATGAGGACACACCCACACCTGTTCCATACTGCAGCCATTGATGGTGTTATGGCTCTGAGTCAGCGTTGGGCCATCAGACGCACACACTGGAAAACCAGCACCTGGACTTCATGCAGGAGAGACGGCCTCAGTGATGATGGACTCTGCATCCTCTACTCTATCTCTTTCTCTTTAACACACAATTAAAATTTTAGTGAGGAAGTCTCTAACTTGTACACATTTGTACTTTTACTTGTTTTATGAGTTATTTTTAAGAAGAGTAAAGTTATTCACAAAGTTTTTATTCTTCTGTATTTATTCTATTGTATCATGTACCACAGTCATACTGAACTATACAGACCTGGTGAATTGGAGAAAAAAAAATCATATATGAATGAATCATTCAGCTTCAGCAGTATTTCTATTCATCTTATGAATTCCAGTCTAATGTCAATTCACTGTTTGAGTTTAGTCTTGGTCTTAAACTCCAGAGAATACCACCTGGTTCAATCTTTTCATCTGATTATTGGGAAAACAGTTTTCTTCTGAGAGATGCTGCTAGAGCTGAAATAGAGCCAAAAGAAACAACAAAGTTTAGTTCCTCTGGATTCTCCATGGAAAATTGTTTTATCACTCACTCAGGTGACTGCTCCAGTGTCACGGATGAGTGATGAATGTATCTCCCACTGGAAACCATTGTGTCCAGTTAAAGTCAATTGACTTTAAGGAGAGTTGTTAGATGCTGTGCTCATGAGGACAATGGGTTTTAAACTTGCAGCACAACACAAAGCTGAAATACTGGATCAACGATCAAAACACATTGAGCAGAATTAAGTCAAAATGTAATATCCTCATATGATGACACATCACACATGATCCAGCATTGTTCTAAGAATGCAAACTTTCTTATTGGAAGTTTCCACAGCTGCCAGAAAGGGACAGATTTCTGGCTGGTCTTAATGAGTGGTCGTTGCTCTCTTGTTTTCTCTGGAATTGCTGCACGGAGGATGTAACACCCATGATAAGCGCTGAGGTGTGTGTCCTTGTCAGAAATGAGCCGTCCTCAGCTTCCAGGTTAGGAAAAGTGGAACCAGAAGATATTCAAATGCATCTCTCCACAGCTGCTGATGAATTCTACAAAAAACAAAGTTTGTTAAAAACATTTGCAGGTGAATCACCACTGATTTATCACTGACATCCATTTACTCAAAAATTACTGACAAATGGATAACTAGAATATATAGTTTATAATTTCAACAATGTACTGTAAAAAATGGAACTTTATATGACAAATGTGTGGTGCTTGTGGAATTTTTAACAAGGACCCTACAAAACTTTACAGTACTCATGCTGCCACACTTCTGATGGCTAGGTGTGCAGTTCCTGCTTTAAATGCATTCACTTTTAAGATTAAGAAATCTAAGTGATAAGAGGCCAGAAATGTTTGAACTTGCTTATGAACCTAAATCACTGAGGCCGTCTCTCCTGCATGAAGTCCAGGTGCTGGTTTTCCAGTGTGTGCGTCTGATGGCCCAAAGCTGACTCAGAGCCGTAACACCATCAATGGCTGCAGTATGGAACAGGTGTGGGTGTGTCCTCATCTCCCAGAGGAGTCCAAATTGTCATCAAACAGCCCTACAGACACAAAAATGTGAAAATATAAACAACCAGACTATCAGCAGTGATTTAAGTACTTTAAGACCTCTGTGAAAATCATTTACAGTATATATCACAGAATTTAAGGCCTTTATAATCACAGAGCATACAGAGAAAAGTACTAAACTGAATCAATTTCAGCTTTCGTTTCTCATGATGTATATTGTATTAATAATTAAATTTCATTATCTGTAGCTTTACCACACATTTGCCACACAGGTGTAGATACTGTAGGTTCAGTGAATGCTTAGATTGCACTGATTAGAATATACTGGACATTCAAAGCTAAGATTCAGCGCACTGTGTTAGCAGCATTCTGCCATACGGATCACTCTCTGAAGAGCTTTTTTATCCTTGACACAGCTGTTTCCATACCAGGATGTGATGTTCTGTGTGAGGATGCTCTCCACAGCGCCTGTATAGAAAGTCCTGAGGATCACTGGAGAGACCCTGAACTTCCTCAGTTGTCGTAGGTGGTACAGGTGCTGCCCAGCCTTTTTGGTCTGGACCTGAATGTGGGCAGACCATGTCAGGTCTGAGGAGATGTGGACACTGAGATACTTGAAGGACTGCACTCTCTTCACTGGAGCTCCATTAATGATAATGGGCTTGTAGTCCCTGTGCTGACCCCTTCTGAAGTCCACCACCAGCTCCTTGGTCTTGCCGACGTTCAGCTGGAGGTGGCTGTCCTGGCACCACGATGCCAGATTCTTCACTTCATCCATGTAGGCCGCCTCATCGTTGTTGGAGATGGCGCCAACCACCACTGTGTCGTCAGTGAACTTCACAATGGTATTGGAGCCGTGGGTGGCCACACAGTCTGAAGTATAGAGGGAGTAAAGCAGTGGCAAGAGGACACACCCCTGTGGTGCTCCCGTGCTGATGGTGATGCTGTTGGAGATGCACCTACCCACCCTCACCACCTGAGTTCTGCCAGTGAGGAAGTCCAACACCCATGCACACAGACGGCTGTTGAGTCCCAGGTGAGTAGTGAGAAATGGGCAAAAGGAGCAGACCACTCAGACACACTCGAGTCACAGTGAGAAAACTACACAATTCAAAAGATGGGAGTGAGCAGACAATCCAGGGAGAGATGTTGTAAATTCTGATGAATGAAGCCTTAGCTTGACATTCTCAAAGGAATCCCCCTTTCCAAACAAACAATTCCAGGAGATTCTTTGATAATCTTCACTGTGACCCTTTACTTCAACACCAAGCTATTTACAAACATCATGGCAGTGACAGGTTTCATATTGAAGTACCATCTAATAATAAACACACATAATATAAAAAACAAACAATTACCTTAAAAATGCATAAATTAATCATGCTAAATATTTATCCCATCTTTAAGTGCCAAAAAATATAACTAATTTGCATATGACTATTGCTCAAATGAATGAGTTATGAAATCTGACCAGTTTAAAAGTATTAACCAATTACATTTATCATGTGAAACACTGAATATAAAATGAACACAAATCAACTAACAATAAAAAATACATTTATGCTGGGACAGAGTGAAGTGTAAAAGGAGCACCTTCATGCTTAACAAGAAGGAATGTCCGAATATCAGTGTGATGAAATGAGTCATTAGAGTCTTAAAAACGAAACAGCACAATCATGATATTTCTATTAATACCCATTTATAAATCCAGCCAGAAGACAGTCATCCACATGAAAAAAAAAACAATATACATTACTTAGAAATGCATTAGCAGAGTAAAGAAAACAGACCACTTTTTTTAAATATAAAGTATCTGGAGTTTTCAGGAAGCCGCACCTCTTCCTGGTACGGTTTCTGTAAGAGCGTACGTAGGCTGCCATGACAGACCACTACTTCCGTTGTCCGGTTTTATACTTCCGGTTACTCAAAGCGAGACCCAGCGTTCAGTCGTTGCTAACAACAAAATTAGTTACTTTGTGCGGTAATAAGTGGCTTTACCTGTTCGAAGATGAGCTCGGGTTCAACGTGTGCTGTCGTCGGCTGCCACAATAATTCAAGAAAACTGAAAAACGCATTAGAAACATTTTGCCTTGAACATGAGCAACTTAGAAAGGCCTGTCCGTGCCCACCGCCCTACGCACTGCACTCTATGCCGCGGAAGGAGGATCGGAAACTAGCGTGGCTGGCAGCTTTAAGACTCAAACACCCTCCAAAGAAAGTTTATGTTTGCTCCTTTCATTTTATCGATAAAAAGCCCACAGAGCTACACCCCGACCCGGAGCTTTATCTTGGCTATGACCGACCCCCACCGAAGAAAAGAAGAAAGCTCACTCGGACCACTTTGAGTGTGACAGCTTCCAGTAATACGAACAAAAACACAGAATCTGTACCCGGTAAGTGAAAGTGTAAATGTGGTTTGCCACCGTTTCGCATTTTAATCACGCAATTACTTTTACTAAATAATAGCCTGTGGTGAATGGCGTTAGTATCAGCACTAGCTGGTTATTAGCAGCAAAGTCTCAATTTTAACGAAAGTTTACACCCGTGGTGGTAATTAACACCAGCCGCATGCTGCTAAAAGATTAGCTCCAAGGGCTGTAAAAGTCTTAGGTTTGTGTTTATAAAGAACATGTTTTTTCAAGTCGAGAAAACTCAAGTAAAAACGTTAAAAGCAACCTTTGCAAAAATACCAACATTGGTGACTTTTTATCTTATTTATTTATTATTATTTATTTATACATTATTTATTGTCTTATTCAGACTCCACAGTGTTATGTTCAGTGGAATTAGACCAGGCCAGCATCTCCACACAACCCCCTGAGCCACATCTGCACTCAGTCCACACACAGTGGGAGGATCCTTCGCAACAAGACCATCAATACTGCAACAGGTCTCGCAGAAAAGATGTGCAGGATAAGATGACTCAGTGTGATGAAGTTGCATATTTCATTCTTCAAAATGATGCAGACGCTTTGCTGTACACTGGGATAGCCTTAGAAACATTTAACACACTTGTGTCGACACTGGAAGGATATGACAACAATGAATTTACCATGCCTGTCCGAGATCAAGTCCTCATGACACTTATGAAATTAAAGAGTAACCGAGTAATAGGTGACCTAAGCCGCCAGTTTCATATATCACAAAGCATGGCCAGCAAGATCATCTCACACTGGTTAGACAAGCTGGAGGAAGTTCTCCGACCATTAATTCCATGGCTGCCAAAAGAAACTATTCAAGCAACTATGCCTGAAGCCTTCAAGAAGAACTTTCCAAATACTACATGCATTATAGACTGCAGTGAGACCCTTTTACAGAAACCCAGAAATCTGGGCTCAAGAGGGGAATCATACAGCCATTATTATTCACACAACACAGTCAAATATTTGGTTGCTGTTGCACCATGTGGACTAATCATGTTTGTGTCTGCGGCATATGGCGGCCGATGTAGTGACAAATTTATCACAATGGACTCTGGAATATTAACATACCTAAAACCTGGTGATGAAGTCATGGCAGATAGAGGTTTTATAATTAAAGAGTTACTCTTTGAGAGAAAAGTTAGATTAGTAATACCCGCTTTCACAAAAAAACGTAGACAGCTAACTGAGGAACAGGTAACATACACACGTCAGATTGCAAATGTAAGAATCCATGTTGAAAGAGCAATCAGACGCTTGAAAGTCTACAAAATACTTTCACTAATTGTTCCTATAAGCATGGCTCCTAAAGTAGACAAGATACTGAGAATATGTGCTGCTCTAGTGAACTTAAGAGAGGATCTCATTCGTGATACACAATAAATGTGTATGTTATGAACAATTGTGGACTCTGGGATATTAAGATGGTTACTCAGGACATAAAGTTGTGTAGTGTAATGTAATTATTTTAAAGTTAAAATTTGATGTACATATATGTAGAGAGTAAATAATTCCAGGTCTCCCTTTTTTATCTTCTGTTCTAGAAGAAAGGTTATGTGATACAGTACATATGTATGTATGTGTGTGTGTGTATGTATGTGTGTATATATATATATATATAACAATTGCAATCAGTTGAACAATTATTACTTTTTTATTCAACCACAATGTGATAAATTTCTTAAATGAAAAAAAAGATGTTTTTCTCAAATCTACAATAATTAGTTGTGCATTCTTGACATTTTTTTGTGTTGGAAGATTACAGAAATACAGAACTATTCACAGCATTTAATGTTGTCAGTTTGTCATTCATTTCCCACCATATGTTACAACTATGTACATTTTAGTTGTATTGAAATATTTAACAGATTTCATATTGAATGTGTCCTTTCATTCACAAGACAGAGACCAAACTCTGCAGACATGTTGGTGTCTGACTGTCCCATTTATAGTTGTAACATGCATTAAACCTTGCCCATTATCTTCAAGTATCTCACATTTAACTGAAACCGTCCTGCTGCATACTCCTCTACAAGTCGAGGTAAGAAATATGAGAAGTAAAACCCTCTCAAGCGCTCTACTTGTTCCTTTACAAATGCTTCATCATATTGCACTGTAAATGAAACATGCTCAGTAGGTGTCCAGATCACAAGTGTGGCAGTCTTGAGCCCTGTGCAAAACATTGTAAGTTGCACTTGCATGTAATAGCCTCTGCTGCCAGTTTTCTGCAGCTGCAGTTCGCCATCTACCAGTTTGATATCGCTGCATTTCTGGGTAAGCTGCTCCGTGAGTGAAGGATAAGTCGGCACAGGACATTTTATTTCTAGAAGCACATCTGAGTCAATGACCCCGTCAGGACTCGCAGAGAGCCATGGCTCCTGGATGCTGATAACATTACCCATGTGAAGGATGTTCATACCCTGTTCTTTCAGCTGATGACAAGCTCTAACTTCATTTTCTTTACCATGGTTTGTTGCATAATTCCCACAAAATGAAGGGTACATGTGCTCAGATAAAAATTTATCATTTTTTGTGGTGGCACGTACTGGAACTTTTTTAGCGGAGCTTGCTGTAAGTCTGATTTTCCTGCAGTTGTGCCACAAATCAGATGCACTTTGCTCTTTTGTTTCTTCTTGTAATTGTTCTGCTTGCTCTTCAGAAACTTGAATGTATGCCTGGTAGAATGCCCTGCATGGATTACAGCTTAGTTTGTAACTGTGTGCTTGGTGTGGCTGAAAAAATTGCTCATCAACTTTACTGTTGCGGTGAGGACCTGCAGATGGCGAGGCATTGTAACACTTTCCAATTAATGTGTTCTTGAGGAGGAAAAGTGGCTTCACTGGTGCTTTGCTAACACTGTCAATAAAGTCTTGGTGTGTAAGGTGATATGGTGCGTTAGGGAGAGATTGTGTCACTGCAGTCCGGGAGTTCACATCGTACTGCTGCTCTGCCCTATGATGTCTGAAGTTTATCTGGCTTAGACGTTTAGGTTCAAGGTTCTTTGCTGTCCCTGCATTCCACCTGTGCTGCTCGTCTGTACACGCAAGCCCTGTCTTTCCACTGATCGCAGCATTCTGCACCTGTAACAAACATTAATAGTTTTTTCTCACTGTCAATACTCTAGATTTAACATAACGAGGAAGTTTACACTAACAAAAGCAGTACACGGTCGGTGTCCTGCATGTTATAGATATGACCCTGGGTCAATACACCTGAATCCTATCCAAAACAGATATAAACACTGGCAAAGTCACCCATATTATCCATTTCATATTAATAGTCAGTTACTTTTTGATGCAGAAATATACATCCACAGTCTAATTTTTTTCAAAGTAGTGTGTGTGTACAAATATACATATATATAACAAACGTGTATTATACTACCCTGTGTCACTTCTTATAACTATAGTTTTTCTTGTCCTGTAAATTTGCCCTTAATGTGCAGTCTTTTATTTTTTTTATATATATTTTATCTTCATGTGATTGTACAGCATACAGCCCACACAAAGTTAACGAGTGGCTTTCACATGTAAACAGTGCTCCACGTAATACTTGGCTAGATGGCAGTAGCGTGACTCCTTAATCACAGCCTTTGACCAGTCCAGTGTTTCTGTTTCAGTGATTTAAACATTGTGATATCCAGATAAGTGATATACCTTCCACAGAATAGCAGCCGCATGACTACATGATCTCCCTAATCCGGTGTTCTGACAAACCATCCTACTTTGGCAAAACGTCCTACCCGTAGGATAATTTTACGGTGTCCTCTGACAAACCATCCTACTTTGGCAAAACGTCCTACCCGTAGGATAATTTTACGCTGCCATATGACAAACTGCCCTACTTTGGCAAAATGTCCTACTGTACATAATTTATGCACATTTCTGCTGCCAAACAATAATTCCAGCACTAATTTAAGTAGGTATGATGGTTTGCCACTTAACTTTGCCCATCAGAGTATGTTTGTAGCTGATATTCATAAAGCCAGTACGGTTTGACACTTCTTTTTACCCATTAAAGTGTGCTTGTAGGTCACATTCACAAAGGTAGCATGTTTTGGCACGTGATTTTTCCCGTCAGAATTATGCTTCTTGCTCTTATTAACAAAGGTAGCATGTTTTGGCACGTAATTCTTCCCGTCAGACTATGCTTGTAGTTTTTAATAACAAAGGTAGCATGTTTTGGCACGTAATTTTTCCCGTCAGAATTATGCTTCTTGCGCTTATTAACAAAGGTAGCATGTTTTGGCACGTAATTCTTCCTGTCAGAATTATGCTTCTTGCGCTTATTAACAAAGGTAGCATGTTTTGGCACGTAATTCTTCCTGTCAGACTATGCTTCTAGTTTATAATAACAAAGGTAGCATGTTTTGGCACGTAATTCTTCCTGTCAGACTATGCTTCTAGTTTATAATAACAAAGGTAGCATGTTTTGGCACGTAATTTTTCCCGTCAGAATTATGCTTCTTGCGCTTATTAACAAAGGTAGCATGTTTTGGCACGTAATTCTTCCTGTCAGACTATGCTTCTAGTTTATAATAACAAAGGTAGCATGTTTTGGCACGTAATTTTTCCCGTCAGAATTATGCTTCTTGCTCTTATTAACAAAGGTAGCATGTTTTGGCACGTAATTCTTCCTGTCAGACTATGCTTCTAGTTTATAATAACAAAGGTAGCATGTTTTGGCACGTAATTTTTCCCGTCAGAATTATGCTTCTTGCTCTTATTAACAAAGGTAGCATGTTTTGGCACGTAATTCCTCCTGTCAGACTATGCTTCTAGTTTATAATAACAAAGGTAGCATGTTTTGGCACGTAATTCCTCCTGTCAGACTATGCTTCTAGTTTATAATAACAAAGGTAGCATGGTTTGGCACTTGTTTGTAGAAGCAGTCAGCATGCCAAGGTGCTTAAGTTATACAGCTGTCACCATTGAAGTGATTGGAACACCTGACTATATAAACTTTGACAATGAACTCACTCCATTATAGTTACAGTATATATTTACTGAATATATTTACAGATACATATATTTGACATTTATAGATCCAACAGAACACAGGGAGAAAGAACTGAAAAAGAAACAGTGTACAAATTATGCACATTTGTCGCACAGGTAGTTCACCAGGCTGCTGTCATAATGAGCACATCCAAAATGTGCCCATCTGGAACAAAACTCGCACTGCACCTGAAGAGGGAGAACGGGGGGGGTGTAAGTGTGTTAACCAACATTATGAATTTGATGAGAAAATAATTACTACAGTGGCTTCCAAAAGTATTCGGCCCCCTTGAACTTTTCCACATTTTGTCAGATTGCATTCACAAACGTGAATCAATTTTATTGGAATTCCACGTGAAAGACCAATGTCTCTACCAGTCTCTAGCTGGTAGAGACATACCCTAAAAGACTGACAGCTGTAATTGCAGATAAAGGTGGTTCTATAAAGTATTGACTCAGGGGGCTGAATAATTACGCACACCCCACTTTTCAGTTATTTATTTGTAAAAATTGTTTGGAATCATGTATGATTGTTGTTCCACTTCTCACGTGTACACCACTTTGTATTGGTCTTTCATGTGGAATTCCAATTAAAATTGATTTGTGTTTGTGGCTGTAATGTGACAGAATGTGGAAAAGTTCAAGGGGGCCGAATACTATTGCAAGCTACTGTATATTGCATTTGTGGTTTATTTGTTTTACCATTTCAATCATACTGGACTCAGGATCGGCTTCCAGCATGGAACAAACCACACAGTAGTCATCAGCATTACCTAGAAACACACTGGCGTTCAACCTAACAGTTTTTAAACAAAACTGAAAGTGCTATTGCAATACAAAAGCACATGACTCTACTTACTTTGATGTTCTAGCAGTTCGCAAGCAATTTCAGTGCGGTGCAGCCCAATGGCTTCTGGAGTGGACAGCACCCTAGTAACCTCTCCACTCAGAAGGTAGTGTTCGGCAAACTGTAAAACATGTTACAGTAATTGCAATTGATTAACTTAATTCTAGTTAAATACAATAAATACAATTAAATACAATTGCTTGTTAAATACCTTCAACACTAAAACTCCACAACTGCTGGAGTCCATCTGCTTGTTGTGTGGCAGAGTCTCCATTTTCCAATCCACTCGGGACTCTTCCTTTCCTTTCATCTTCAGAAAATTCCTAATAAAAATAAAACAACTTTTTAAAATGTAGCCAGCATTTAGCTCTAAATAAAAAGAAAAAAAAACCCTCACAAACAAAACAACCCAAAACAGATAATTAATGAATGATGAATACCTCCAGTTACGCATAACTTTCCTTTCATAACAACCTTCATTTCCAAGAGGGTCTAACAGCAGTACAGATTGTGAGGAGATTTTGACAACCTAAAATAAAAATTGTATTTAGTAGAATATGTGTATTACACTCACTTAAGTAAACATAATCAATTGTAAGCATTTTCAAAATAAGAATATGCTGCTAAAAAGAACAGTAAAGCAAAAAGAGAAAAAAACACATGAGGTGTGAACATGTACCACAAGGATCCAGTGTGCACCAGAGTTCAGTGGGCACAACCAAATGTCCTCAGCCGGAAACAACATCTGTGGAATATTTTTAAGTTTATAAAGGTTTAGATTTATTTACATAACATACACTATATAACCAATATAACATCTACATTACCTTGCTGACACATTTAAACTTCCCAGAAAACAGAGAGGTTGCAACAACGCAAGACAACTGATACACGGGTTTCTGAAAAATGCAAGATTTTTATTTTTTAAAAGATTACAAAATTGTATAAAATACTTTTGTGAAATAACCGGCATATGTTCTTACTTGCCTTTTGTTTCCTAATGAGGCAGTGCAGGTATGCATCAATGACCTGTTTGGATTAAAAGATTATTTTTACAGACCACCACTAGGACCAAAAATGATTACTTCACTTACCTCATCAGAAAGCCACCCACTGTCCTCCAGTGTGCGAAAAGAAGAGTCATACAATTTGTATGGCCCAACAACTGCCTCCACACGCCCGGTGTCTTTTGCAGCCCAAAGCCACTTCACTAAAAAACAAAATATGATAAGTTTCTTTAGTAATAACAGTTGCCATTTGAAAATCACGGTCAATGGCCAACGGGCCACAAGCAGACAAGGGCCAACGGGCCACAAGCAGACAAGGGCCAACGGGCCACAAGCAGACAAGGGCCAACGGGCCAACAAAATAAACATGCCAGAGGGGAGTGGCTTTATGTAAATCAGAAATTAGCCAAAATTGGACCAACAGGTCAAAATTAGCAAGAGGGGAGAAAAAAATAAAACATTCTATCCATTCAACTAGCCAAACTGGCAACAATTGACCAACCGGTCAGAATGCGATTTTTAGCTATGCCACCTTTTTCTTGCGTGCTGGGTTTCTGGGGGGTCACTGGTACAAGCTCTTCTGGTGCTTGGACTGATTTTACCTGAGCTATTTTTGGCGCAAACTGAATGACAGAGGATCTGTTATTTTGCAGCGCTTCATAATGATGCTGAGGACTGCAAGGCCACATCTCAGAAGATGGGCTACTCTCAACAGGTTCAGTTGGAGTTGAGACTTGGACAGGGTGGCTTCTTCTATAGGGTTTAATGTGGTCAATACTGTATAGACTTTTTAAAGTATTTCCCTCAGCGTTTTTCAGTCTAACACATTTTCCACTGAATTCATCAATTGTGTAGGGACCTGTAAAATCCGGTTCAAGTCTTCCTCCTTTTCGCCCACGTTTCCTCATATTTAGAAGCAGAATTTGATCCCCTACATTGTACACAACATTTTTGTACTTTTTCAGGGCCCGCTTGGCGTATGCAACCTTTTGCTTGTCTTGTGACTTCGCAATGTTTTCTTGTGCAGTTTCATTAACTGCATGTTGTGCTTCACTTTCAGACTGTACATAGTCACTGTACCTTTTGTCGTCTGGCAGAATGATGTTGGAAATCTAAAATTTTGTAGATATTAGCAATTAAAACAAGATGATATCATATTCATAAAGACATTACTGGGTTTTTTTCTTAAATGGTTTCAATTCTTAGTTCTAACATAGAATTTGACAAACACTCACCGGCACTTGAGCAGGCACTTCTGATGGAAATACTGCCTCTCTTCCATACATCAGAAAAAAAGGTGAGTATTTTGTTGTGGTGTGTACTTTTGACCGCAGTGAAAACAGGGTGGGATCTAGATACAGATCCCAGTTATTCTGCTGGTCATTCACCATTTTTCGGAGGGCTCTAAATGCAGGCATAGAAATATGTAAAGACAGTAATGAAAGTTTAATTAGAAGTAAAGAAATTAATAAATTATTAAGTAACAATTAAGTTTGAATAACATAAGTAATGTTATTAAAAACTGATAGATAAAAATTAGGCATACCTTTTTATGTTGTCATTGGTCTTTTCATCTAGACCATTGGTCTGTGGATGGTATGCTGCTGTGACACTTCTTTCAATTTGCAATAACTTGCAAAGATCAGAGTTGAGCTTCAACAGATAAGGACAAGGTTCTTATACTTCTTATACAAGCACACAAGAAAAAATCTTTGACCCCAGTGAAGTAAAGTTAAAAAACGTAACTGAAAATTATTTAACACTTACTTCATTCACAAACTCTCTGCCTTGGTCTGACAAAATCCTTTTGGGGCAGCCATGTCTATATATAATGGAGCACAAGTGCTGGGCTACCTCAGATGCAGATTTTGTTTTTAATGGGAAAGCTTCGACCCATTTTGAAAAGTAGTCAGTTGCAGTAAGTATATACTGGAAGCCGCTTGAAGTTTTAGGAAGAGGTCCAGTAAGATCTATACCAATAAGTTCCCACACTTCAGACACCTATCAAGGACAAATTAATAATTTGAATAACAATTTGTATAATGTACACATTAACATTGATGGTTAAAATTAGTTAACCCTCCTGCCTTTATGAATATGAGCTACAAGCATAGTTTGATGGGTAAACGTGGCATAATATTTACCTGAATACACTGCAACGGTTGCACAGCAGTCAGTGGTTTCCCAACTTTTTGACATTGGTCACATTCCAGAATCTTTAAGGTAAAAATATTTATGGAGTTCACGTAAATGTTCAACATTCTCATTTGTGAAAAAAAACAAACAAAACACTTAATGACATATTCTCTAACGAACAAACAATTTAGCAACAATACTTTGTGTGCATCTTCAAATCTCTGCCAGGCCTACAGGTTATTACTGTAATATCACTAATTAACCATATTTATTTATATTTTGCAAGTGTACAGTTTCTCTTTTAACTGATATCAAAAAAATTATCTTAGCTTATTTTAAACACTATTTAACAACAGTACAAACAGTTAATACATACCCATGTTTTAATGTCAACTGTCATACCAAACCAGTAAAATCTGGAACACACTGCATTTAGCGTTTTGTGTGTGCCAGTGTGTCCTCCAATTGGAGATGAATGAAACTCATGAAATATCTTCCTGGCATCATCCATGGTTTTTACTACTCTTCTTGTTCCAACAAAGAGTTCTCCATCTGCAGTAAAACAATATATATTTAGAAATTAATTTAACCACACATATGAGTTGTTAGTATTAACAATAAATTACTGACCCTTTTGTTTGAATTTTGAGGCATATCTTCTGAGGTTTTGCCTCTGAGCCTTGTCATATCCTGAAGGGTAGGAGCCCGCAGAAATGAACGCGTAAATCTCTTCCCACTTCTTCTCCATATCTACGAATGTAAGCAAACATTTTCTTATGAGCTTCAATATGTGCAGTTAACAATGCAAATAATTTAACTTATTAAATAACGACATTACCGAAACAGCCTTAAAACACCGAAGCTGCGGACTCAAAAGTGTTGTGCAAATACCACGTGTCCAGTAACTTGACAGCAGACTTCACCGAAGCTGCAAATTCGACAGTTGTGCAGAAAGCAGATAGCGACTTCACTTTAATATTGACAAACAATCACAAAGGCTTAAAAAAAATCAAGTATCAACGTCAATAAAAAGTACTAATGCTTACTACTTACCTATTCTCCTGCAAATATGACAACGGGGTAGCGTAAAATCACAGCCGGATACGCTTAGCTTGCCTTTTTGTGTTGTGCGCATGCGCGCACATGCTCAGGAACAACGGGTAGGACGGTTTGCGGGGTAGGAGAAATTCCCAGAACACCGGCGATACAGGAACAGCCGACTGTCTCCACTACTCCACTTTCTCTTAGCATTACCCATGCTAAGTGTTTCGCTTGATTAATACTCTGGCTCGGCTCTACAGCTGCTTTAAGAAAAATAAAGTCGCCTTGTTTGTTGAGCAGTACTTTATCAATTTTGTTGCTGTGCAGGTAATTATACGCCTCGGTGCTCTTGTAATTACGTAATTCCTCGCCATCAACGCCTTCGGAAAAATTAATAATGTCGATGTAGCTAACATCGGGCCATAGTTTCATGTCATCTACCCACTCCGTGAGAAGTGACGGGTGAGGCACTGCAACTGAACTGTCCTCGCTGCTTTTTAAAACATCTCTACTGTGTATCCACCTTCGATGTGTTGCCATTTACTCCAGGTAAAAGAAACTGCAGTGAGAGAAATCTTTATCAACAGTCAAGGTGTAACCCCGCAACTGTCAACAACAGCGCAAGCGGAAGTAAAAAACCGGCTTCCGCTATGAATCGGGGTAATGGCGCGAAATCAGAATTTTTTTTTTTTAACTTTATTTATCACATTTTAGACATACAGTCGAGTAAAACAGGGATCACATAAAAGATGACATTGTGGTAGTACAATGAGGAACAGAGAGAGTGACAAGGACAGTGAGACAAAAGTGAGTACAAAAAATAAAATAAATTAAGGGGAACATAAATAAACAAAAGTTTGCAAGAGCCAAAATCAAGTTAGCAGTTTCAATCGGTTATAGATGTTAACAGTCTTGAGAGCCTTAGTGTTTTTTGATGAGGAGATTGTCCTTATATATTGTGCAAGTTCCATTTTTAATACAAGAAGTTCAGGCTTTCTGCCGAGGACTTTGCTTTTGTGTATATGAAATTTTGCCAAAAATAAAACCAAATTTATAAAGAAGAAAGCATCATTGTCCTTGTCTTTAAAATTATAATAGCCAAAGATAACATCCTTATAGTATAGTTGAAGATTAGGGAGAACAGAGTCAGTAATAAACTTGTGGAAATCCTTCCAGAATTTACATGTAAATTTACATGACCAAAACAGATGAGAAACTGTTTCAGGTTGCTCTTGACAGAAGGTACAATTTACATTTATTTCAGCCATAAATTTGGACAAATATTGTTTGGTAGGGTAAAATTTATGAATCAACTTAAAGGAAATCTCTTTAATTTTGTTTGTTAAGAAAAACCTTTGTGGTAAAGTCCAAACTTTTTTCCATTCAATATCTGTTACAAAATTGGCCCAATAAATTATGGCTGATGGAACAGAGACCATTGCATCCTGAAAGAGAGATCTTATTTTGGTATTTATAGATTTATGAGAAGAAAAGCAAACATTGCCAAGAGAAGAATGTAACACATCCGGGGGAGTGACCTGTAGTGGAGCACTGTGGGAGCATCTGTGTAACATGGACAGACCAGATGGGATGGCATCGAACACTATTGAGAATTCTTTAGGCATTATCGGTACATTGTATCTCCTGAGGAACTCAGAGTAATTATATAAGAGTCCATCTTCTCTATATAACTGACTAACCAAGATTATTCCATTATTAAACCAGTTATTTAAAAAAAGAGTTTTATTTTTATAAATAATATTGCAGTTATTCCAAATAAAACAGTTTTGTGGAGAGAAATTGTGTTTGTAAATCAGCGCCCATGCCAAAAGAATTTGTTGATGAAAGTGAGAAAGTTTCAGTGGTATTTTTGGAATACTATAATTGCAGAGCAGTAGGAAGTTAAGGCCGCCTAAATGCGCGAAATCAGAAATACTGTGGATAGGGCTTTGGAGCGTGATGTCACGGGGGTGGGCGTGGAAAGGATTTTGGCCTGATCCGCCATGTTCGGGGTCTAAGCGCAAGCGACGAAGGAGCGAAGGCACACACGACAGCCACGGTTTGTTCTTGCTGTGTGGTCCGCTGCAATGTTCGATCGCACGACCGGCAAGAGAATAAGGTTGAAAATGGTTTATCTTTTCATTCTTTCCCAACCTGGAAGCAACATGAGGCAGCTCGTGTATCGATGTTAGCAAACGAAGGCGTCTAGCCTGAATAGCAGCTGTGAGACGAGCTCCAGTTCTCTTCCATCTCCAAATATCTGTTGGTGCGCCAGACATTTTCATTCCGGTAAGTTCTAAATATGTTCATATCACTCTTTATAGCCTATTAGTTTTATTTTCGATGCACTCTGAGCTCATAGCAAATTAGAACAAACATCCTACTGAGTAATTTTGCAGAACTACCTTCTATTTATAGAGATGCTAATTATTTGGCATCATTGCAGCAAACCAGCCTATGAAATGGATGAAACATCATGACTGAGTTCCAGCGCTACACAAGGGACCTGCTTCAAACATACCACCATGCCAATCAGATTACTTCTTCCATGTGAGGATGAAGAGGTGACCCTTCTGGATAAGATGGTGAAGGTTTGCTGCCGTTTTGGTGAACAGTGTGATAATAAAACCAGGGAAAAATGAAACCTCCTCCTGTTAAACATTCCTAAGTCTTTTGCTGTAAAAAATAGCGGTATTTTTTCAAAAGATACAGTAATTAAAGTAATATTAGTAGTAGGTGATATCATGTAAACACTCATGATTTTATGTAAACATTTTGTCACTTGTAAACTATAAATGATATGGATTCTACAGTGTAACGGATGTGATGTTCTATAAAGTGGTTTTAATAATAAAAAAAGGCAAACATTAGTTTGTTTCTTTATTCAATTTTTGAACAGTGGGACTCAGTCAGTACATATTCAGTAAATGCAAATTATTTACACGGCAGTGCACTACAGGCATAAATCTAGACCCCTAGATAAAACATTATGGCATTATAGCATAACTCCTCCACAGTAGCAGGTGTGATTTTTCTTTTTTGAGGACGGCTCCTTTTGCCTTTCAATATAGATGGTCTGTTTATGTTTTGATCAAGAGCCTTTTTTGGGCAGCTGAAGAGGAGAAGTCTATCTTATGGCCAACCTCTGGCTGTATCATGGTCACATTACCCAGCAAAACCCAGCATGCAGGTTCATCTGTAACAGTCCTTGTGCCATGATCCGCACTGTTGCTTCTACATTAAACAGAAGAGCAGTGACATGGGTGCAGGTCTCCACGACTCCGGCCTTACAGGTGCAGTGGGCGGCTTCAACCTTCCCTGTGATGCTCACAGTGACCCATGGCTGCAATGCTGGTTCATTCAGTCTTTGAGAGTGCAGGACCTGAAACACACAAAGTTCATTTAAAGACAAGAACTAAGAGCCAAGGCAGACTACTTTATCATAAATGTAACAAAGTTTTTAGAAAGTTAGCACATACATGTAATTTTTCATTTCTTTATGTGTCCATCTATAGAACGCTGCATGTTATAGTGTAAATCTGCCTGTTCTCTGTCAGAAACCTGCCTGCAGAAAATGAACCTAAAGTATGTAATGCAAGGATGTCATCACTTTAGAGATGGAGAAAGCATAAAGTGACAATTATGAATCACTTAATATGATTAAGGAGATTCTGCAGGTATTTAATCAATGTATAAAGTTAAAATAAAATGTATTTTTAGTGACACAGGATACAAATATGGAAGCAAGATGTATAATTAGAATTATTTATAATGAATATGAATAAATCATTGCAATTTCTTTAACCATAGAGAATAACTAAATCCTTCAGGAAAATGTCACATCAATGCACTGAACTCACTATGTTATCCCTCTAACAGCCTCCACATGTTCTCACTGTAATTTCCCCTCATGAATGAATTTATGCTGCACTAATGTGAATGTTTGCAGGGAAATCAAACGCATTTCACACGCAGTACTCGAGGTGACTTACCTTTGTTTGAATGACGATTTGTACGCGCTGACTCCACAGATAAGGTACGAAAATATGTCATGCTACGTCAGTAGCGGTTGGTCTTCAGGGTTTCTACTCCACGGCCGTATTTCATACGGGTCCACATTTCCAATGCACGCTATTTTCTGCAAGTACCGCCGCTTCGCCTCTGGACGCAATCGGTCTCTATACCGTCCGTTTCTTTGGAGCTGCTTTTAAGCATCTTGTAATCGTCGTTCCAACACAGTGTGTTTGTTTTGATTCGTAGACCCCGAACATGGCGCCGCGCTCCCACAATGCATTGCGGCGTGACGTCAACTCAAAGCCCTATGGCTGTGTCCAGGGTCTGCACGCTTGAAGTACGTGCACTACGCGTACTACGTACGTGCGTACTATAAGTACGAGAAGTGCCCGCGAGAAATGTTTCATACAGCATTGTGTGACATAAATGAAGGAGAAAAAAATGTTTTGTTGGCCATTCAGTTGTGGGGTCTCAGAATCAAAAGAATGACAACACCACGGAACAGAAGTTTGATACCATCATGGGGAGGCTCCCGGTTCTCCAACGGGAGATTGAGAGACCAGTGTGGGAGTGTTAACCCTTTAAAACCGGTCAGAGCAGGCACGCTCTGTTTTGCATAACTATTTTTAAATCCCGGTAGCACTGCAACCACGTGAGCGAGCGCAATAATTTTCTTTGCATATGAAACGGGAGGAGTTGTACTTACATCTTATGCCATCAGCTTTTCCTAGGTCACAGTTTCCTTCCACATATAGTTTTGCAAAAACTGCATAAAAAGCACTTGCAGCAACAAAAACATAATATTCCAGAAACACGCTTTGCCGATCCGATCAGCTGTTCATAACACTTCCTAGTCCATCAGCACGAACTATCGCATGTCCGCCATGACCTGCCCAAAACCGGAAGTGACGTCATTTCTCAGAAATGTGGTTTTTTTACCATCAAGGCCATGAGACCTGTGACTGTGTCCCATGTGATGTCTATGTTGTGTGTGTAAGCGGGGGGGGTTCTATTCCATTGCGGGGCAACCTGCATATGGCCAATAAAGCCTTCATTCATTCATTCGTTCAGCATGCATAGCATGCAGAAGTTGCATTTCACTTACAATGATGCAATGACAATCCTACCTACCATCTACCTAGAGGAGGGAGTTCCAGTCAGATGTTTATGTTAGGTTAGGGTGTTTGTACTTTTAAAGTACTTTTGAAGAAGTTAATGTTCACTTTTGTAGAGTATTTGGATGCTTCGGCTAACACTATGATTTCAGCACTCACAAATCCTACTGTGAGTTATTCCCATCATTTATCCAGTCTGAGGAAGCACTGGTTTAAGACTTTATGTAACTTATTTCTTTTAATTGTACTGTTTGTAGCATTAGACATGTGTTCATTATATTTGTAATATGGTTTAATGTTTAAATATATTTTTATATTTTCATTTTGGTTTTATAAGTTGTGCTTTGTGTAATCATGGACTTAAGTCTTTTATTAAAGCTTTCATTGATTCATTCATTCATAGTTGTTTATTATTACTGAAGATTATATTTTTGTTATTTGGAGATAAAAGGTCAGATAAAGGTTTCTCATCCAGACAGATTTAGTTATAATCAAATATGTTTACAGTTTGATTACAAATGCATCAAAAGGATCATGACTGTTGCCGACAACAACTGGAAAACTGAGTCACTAAGTCCCTGCTGAAACTGAGCGACCCGATCTCGTCAGCTGTAACCCGGAAAGCAGTAACACGAAGCTCTCAAACTGGAAGGAGATGTGTAGATTTAATAAAATAGGATTTATGAGGAAAATGAAACTCAAAGTTTGTCTCCAGAGGCTGACAGCTACTCAGACCGCAGTTACAACACATGCAGGTGATGGGAGCCAGGAAGACAATAAATCTCCCTTCAAATCCATTTTTTCTGCTCAAGTGACGCAAACAAACTGACATTCCTCCAGATTCCCTTTCTTTGCACTTTTACATTTTTTGTTGATGCAAGTATTTGTTCTCTGATATGAAAACGCATAGGGCGCCTGTAAATTCAACGTTAATGTAATGTTGGGCGTGTTACGTGAATTTTGGGGCTAAAACTCCACGGTGACAGCTCATTTAGATGAGAGGAAATCAGAAATGGCGGCAGCAGAAATAAAGGCTGATTTAGTTTAAATAACCGCAAGTTGATGGTAGACCCTTTAAAGCAGAAATCGGTTAGTATCCGTTCATATGTGGATCCAGCCACATGATTTAGAACAAGCCGCTGAACTTAACCTGCACGAAAATAGATGTAAATCTTGATTCTTTTGGCGCTAATGTCTCAATATTAAAGAAGCGTTATTTCTTTGAGAAAAATTCTAAAGTGTTTTAGAATCACAGTATAAAATCTTTAATATGAACCAATGCGAGATTTTTTTTTTTATCAAAGTCTGAAATATTTCGTAAGCACTCGTTTTAATCATTTTGTAAACAACAGTTACGAAGGTTTTGTAACCCGCAAAAACAAAGAGTTTGAATTTCCCGCAATCGTTTAGGGGTCACGAGAGCACTTCTCGCGACCTGATTGGCTCGGTCCCTCCCGACTGTTTAAAGGGGCTCATTTAGCTGCGTGCCTATTGGCCAGCAGTTCTAGCGCCAAGATTCCAATAAAAGGGCGAGCTGCAGCAGAAGCCCTATACTGTCTCCGTCTGTCTGCAGCTACTAAGCTTTAGCTTTCTGCTCCTTTTAGCTTCTTAGTGTTTTTTATTTTTGTGTCCGTTTGAACCCGAAAAGTCATAATGCTGACCGCGCGCTCCCCGCTCTCCGTGAAGAACGAGCAGACCCTCAGCGGGCAGCTGGACAAAATGTCTCTGGACAAAGAGAACACGGTGAGGCTGCTTCAGGTTCCCGCTCACAGAGGCCGCCGATTCTTTAACGTCACCGAACAATTACAGGTATTGATAAAGAGTCGCTGTGTGTGCTGACGGTCTGTGTCTCCTTTCAGCCTCCGGGCCCGAACAGCAGCCGCATCCTGGCGTCCAAAACCGGGCGGAGGATCTTCGACGCTGCTGCGGTAAGTGAGAGAAAAGCTGCAGGAAGCTGTGCGCTTTTTGCGGATTCCTCATATCAGCGGACCGAGTCGATGCTGAGCTCACTGACGGCAGCTTCGTGTGTGTTACTGTGCAGATGTGACGCCTAAACTGTGGCCGTGGCGCCAACAGTGAGCGGTAGGGCTGAGGTCGGTTCAGGGTTTCTAGTTTATTAGGAACAGCTGCTGTGGTGTTCAGGTTTCATGCCGTTTCTGTTATTTTGTCCACCACCTTCAGATCAGTGAACGATACAGGCAGCAAGTCTGCACAAACTTTAACTTTTCACTGTGTTTGCTCCAGAATCGATGAATAAGCTGATCAAGAATCCTGAGCAATGATCTTTGTCTTCAGCCCAAAGTGAAAAAGAGCAGCAGCTCGCAGGAGGAGGAGCCTCTGCTGAAGGACAACCCTCGCCGCTTCGTCATCTTCCCCATTGAGTACCACGATATTTGGCAGATGTACAAGAAGGCAGAGGCGTCCTTTTGGACGGCAGAGGAGGTGGGTGGAGCTGCTGTAATGGGGCGGGGCTAGATGCTAACCGCTGCGATGCTGACGTGCTCTCTCTGTGCAGGTGGATCTGTCCAAGGACCTGCAGCACTGGGATGCCATGAAGGACGAAGAGCGCTACTTCATCTCCCACGTGTTGGCCTTCTTCGCCGCCAGCGACGGCATCGTCAACGAGAACCTGGTGAGACGCTGCGCCTGCTCTTACAGATCGTTTTGAGGTCACGGACCGCTGTAACGTTCTTGTTGTCGCTCTTTGACCAACAGGTGGAGCGCTTCATGCAGGAAGTGCAGGTGACGGAGGCCCGGTGTTTCTACGGTTTCCAGATCGCCATGGAGAACATCCACTCGGAGATGTACAGCCTGCTGATCGACACGTACATCAAGGACCCCAAAGAGAGGTATGCGGGAGGCGGGGCCAAATACTGTTCTGTAGTGGCTTAACTGGCCTGTACTGATCTAACTGGTGAGTGACGATGTGTTCCCGCCCTCAGAGAGTACCTGTTTAATGCCATCGAGACGCTGCCGTGCGTGAAGAAGAAGGCCGACTGGGCGCTCAACTGGATCGGCAACAAGAACGCCACCTATGGTAAATAAGCTGCTGCCCATTAGGCCACCTGACTCAATGGCTCCACCTCAAGAAGCTTCATTGATTATTGTCTGTTTATTGATCTGCAGGAGAGCGCGTGGTGGCCTTTGCCGCTGTGGAGGGGATCTTCTTCTCAGGTTCGTTCGCCGCCATCTTCTGGCTGAAGAAGAGAGGCCTGATGCCCGGCCTGACCTTCTCCAACGAGCTCATCAGCAGAGACGAGGTGAGGCGCTCTGTTGGTGTCGGATCGCAGGTATTGATCCAGTGATGATGTCACTCTTAACGTGTGTTTGTTTGTGCGCCTGCTGCGTTTAGGGTCTGCACTGTGACTTTGCCTGTCTGATGTTCAAACACCTGGTGAACAAACCGCCCAAGGAAACCGTCATCAGCATCATCAAGAACGCCGTGGAGATCGAGCAGGTGAGTCCCAGCTTCACCTGCAGCTGCTCTGCTGGGCCCACTGGTTCATGGTGGATTTACTGGTTCAGGATGGCTTTAATGCGTTTATTGGTTTGTGTGCAGGAGTTCCTGACTGACGCTCTGCCCGTCAAGCTCATCGGGATGAACTGCGACATGATGAAACGGTACATCGAGTTCGTGGCCGACAGACTGTTGCTGGAGCTCGGCTTCTCCAAGGTAACGCCCCACACAGGTCATGTGATCATGTGACTGACTTAAAGGCAGAAAAACAGCATCACAAAACATCCGCACTCATCTCAGTCACAAGCTAAACTTTTAAAATAAAAAATGATCAGTTCTCCACACAGACACATTTTAGGAACTCTTTGATCTCAGAGAGCGACATGATGAAGGTGTGAGTGATGATGAAGTGCGCAGGGGTACGGACCTCAGCCGGTGATGGGGGCTGAGTGCTGCTGCAGAGTCTGATCAGAGGACGAGTGGTTCTCTGACGGACAGCGGCAGTGCGACACAGACGCCTATCTGAACTCTCCCAGGGGTGGGGGCGGGTGACCTTAGGGTGGAGGCAGTGGGTGGAGCTGACTGACATGGTGTTTCTGTGTGCAGATCTACCGAGTGGAGAACCCTTTTGACTTCATGGAGAACATCTCCCTGGAGGGAAAGACCAACTTCTTTGAGAAGCGGGTGGGCGAGTACCAGAGGATGGGCGTGATGGCGACGCCCACGGACAACACCTTCCGGTTGGATGCTGACTTCTGAGGCGGCGGCTGCTCTTTGGACTTAAGCTAGTTGGATTGCAGGCAGGACTGCAGTCGGGTTCAAACGTTTGTTTTTTCTTTCTTTTTGTACATAGACTTTGTAGAGTTTTTATTAAGCCTTATTATAGTTTTAAATATGTACATTTTTGTAATAAAGCAACTGTTTGTAAAAAGCATTGACTCTTCAGTTTCACATCTGTAACATCTTTCTAAATCACTGTAGTCCCATCATTTCAGGCCAGACAAGGCTGGAAGTGAGTGACTTGCACTGGACAGCCTAGCCAATGACGTGCTGCTGCTGTCATAGTTGCAGGTGTGTTGTACAGAAATGGAGATGATCTTCATTTCTGTACAACTCATCTGATCTGAATCAACTCTGAGGCTGAGCAACCACAGCCGTGTATAAATAGAATGTTGGGCTTGTTTAGTCTTAAACAAGTTTTCTGAGAATCTACAAAAATTTCAGTGTCCCCAAAGTTTTTACCTATCATGGTTGCAGCCTCCTGAAATGAAGACCATGGATGATCAGTTGTTCCACTGACTTATCTGCACAAGGAGTTTGTAGAGGGAACAACAGCCGTGGCAGTTTGTCCTAAAACAACAACGGTAATCTGCACATTTAAATATTTCAGATTTTATTCTCAAAAATGATCAATATTTTATTGTCATAATGAAGACAGCACTGGTGTTTCTAGTTTAATTAACAAAAACCCTGCAGTGCCGTGGTGGGATGGCATCTCTTTGTGAGACAGAATTGGATGTACTCATGGGATATGTAGTTTGTACTCAGTGTAACAGTCTAACATCAAGTTGATGTCAAGGTCGCCAGCAACATGTGATGTGGAGGGTCAAAGGTTAAGGATTTTCCTTTAATTTGTCACTCACAGGAGAATGTAAGGAAGGATAAAACCTGTCTCTGTGTTCTGGATAAAATTCAAAGGCTGGCGCTTCAGTGTTCATACGTTATAAACATGTGAGTCAGACATGATGATAACATTCATCTCTTCTTTGTCCTGGTGGCTGACAGCAGGTTTGGAGATAATTGAGCAGTTATACATTTTATTCCAAAATAAATAAAAACATTTTCCAGAAGTTTTTCAGTGTTAATCACTCAGCAAACCACATTTTGACAATAATGTTCACTGAGATGATTTCCTCATATATTTTTATTTTTTTTATTATTTTGCTTTTTTCCCCAGAGGTCAATCGGAAACCTGCCTCCCATCAATCATTTATTGGAACCACGAGACTGATTTTTCACCAAACCTCCGCAGTCCCTAAGGAGAGGACAGTGACGTCATCACCAAGGACCACAGCATGTTTTACATAACAGTTTAGACCAAAAACACGCTTTTTAGTTTAAAGTGGGTTTAACTATATTTCTACGAGAATTCAGTTGACATTACTGTGTGCTCTGATTTTATCTTCGGGTCTGTAGTCTTTGGTCTTATCCTTGAATACGTGATCCGCGTGACGTTATAAACGGAAGTAAACAAACGAAGTAGTCAGAAAGAGCTGCGGAGACGCTATTCTGCGCAAAAATGTCGATTTCCAACCCGAGGCAGGTGTTCCACAACCCGGTAAGATATCCTACGGTTTCGAATTGATCTGTATAATCAGTTTTCATTCTCATTTTCAAGGATAAATCGATTGTTGATCGACGATGCTTCTGTGAAGGGACCAGTTAGCATTTTAGCTCACCTAACAGCCTTAAACAATGACTATCTTATGTTAAACATTCTTTTA
Organism: Neolamprologus multifasciatus; assembly: GCF_963576455.1. Taxonomy (NCBI): domain Eukaryota; kingdom Metazoa; phylum Chordata; class Actinopteri; order Cichliformes; family Cichlidae; genus Neolamprologus; species Neolamprologus multifasciatus. The sequence goes on from NC_140453.1 coordinate 25,895,080, forward strand.
AAAATATTCGAAGTGTTTTAAATACACTGACAAACAACGGAAATAGTTCGGATTCAATATCATCCGCTAAAAACTTTATTTATAGAAGCTTTGAAGCAAACCTTTGGTACTGCCGCACTGCGGAACACACGTTCTTTTTTTTCTTTTTTTTTTTTTTAACTTTATTTATCAGATTTTAGACATACAGTCGAGTAAAACAGGGATCACATAAAAGATGACATTGTGGTAGTACAATGAGGAACAGAGAGGGTGACAAGGACAGTGAGACAAAAGTGAGTACAAAAAATAAAATAAATTAAGGGGAACATAAATAAACAAAAGTTTGCAAGAGCCAAAATCAAGTTAGCAGTTTCAATCGGTTATAGATGTTAACAGTCTTGAGAGCCTTAGTGTTTTTTGATGAGGAGATTGTCCTTATATATTGTGCAAGTTCCATTTTTAATACAAGAAGTTCAGGCTTTCTGCCGAGGACTTTGCTTTTGTGTATATGAAATTTTGCCAAAAATAAAACCAAATTTATAAAGAAGAAAGCATCATTGTCCTTGTCTTTAAAATTATAATAGCCAAAGATAACATCCTTATAGTATAGTTGAAGATTAGGGAGAACAGAGTCAGTAATAAACTTGTGGAAATCCTTCCAGAATTTACATGTAAATTTACATGACCAAAACAGATGAGAAACTGTTTCAGGTTGCTCTTGACAGAAGGTACAATTTACATTTATTTCAGCCATAAATTTGGACAAATATTGTTTGGTAGGGTAAAATTTATGAATCAACTTAAAGGAAATCTCTTTAATTTTGTTTGTTAAGAAAAACCTTTGTGGTAAAGTCCAAACTTTTTTCCATTCAATATCTGTTACAAAATTGGCCCAATAAAATATGGCTGATGGAACAGAGACCATTGCATCCTGAAAGAGAGATCTTATTTTGGTATTTATAGATTTATGAGAAGAAAAGCAAACATTGCCAAGAGAAGAATGTAACACATCCGGGGGAGTGACCTGTAGTGGAGCACTGTGAGAGCATCTGTGTAACATGGACAGACCAGATGGGATGGCATCGAACACTATTGAGAATTCTTTAGGCGTTATCGGTACATTGTATCTCCTGAGGAACTCAGAGTAATTATATAAGAGTCCATCTTCTCTATATAACTGACTAACCAAGATTATTCCATTATTAAACCAGTTATTTAAAAAAAGAGTTTTATTTTTATAAATAATATTGCAGTTATTCCAAATAAAACAGTTTTCGGAACACACGTTCAGAGAGGCTGGCTTGACATAAGTTTCGGTCACATGAGATGTTGTGTGGGTTGAGCGTGTTTTTGTTTTGTTTTTTCAGGCTGAATTAGAGACCAGGTTTTTAAAGTGTGATTTAAGTATGTTTGGGTTTAGATGTGAACACATCTGAGACAATTGTAAAATATCTTCAAAATTGTATTCAGTTTGGCGACGGTGTTTTGGCTTGTTTGACACTGATTATTTATCATGAATCGTTCTTCTACATCACGTGTGACATCGTGTAAATATCATAACTGACCCCTGGGATTCCGGCTTTAGTGTCATCCACTGAAAACTTTGTTTCGTCAACCTTTTTGGACAAACTGTGTTAAAGATTGGTGCCTCCGCCCAGCATAATTTTTAGAGTCATGTGTCACCCTTTTCGTGTTTTATTTTAGACCGAATTAAAGAACAGGTCGGCACAGTTTGATTTGATCTGATCTGATGGGTTGGACATATAGAAAATTTAAAATATGCAAAAATTTTAGTGGGTTTTCGTCTAGATTAAGGAGTGAGTTCAATTAATTTCAATTCAATTTTGTCTATACAGTGCCAAATTACAACAGCATTCGCACTTTGTATTGCAAGGCAGACCCTACAATAATACATAAAGAGAAAAACCCAACAATCATATGACCCCCTATGAGCAAGGACTTTGGCAACAGTGGGAAGGAAAAACTCCCTTTTAACAGGAAGAAACCTCCAGCAGGATCAGGGAGGGGCAGCCATCTGCTCTGGGGAGGAAGACAGGACAAAGACATGCTGTGGAAGAGAGCCAGATATTAATAATAACTAATAATTAATTGCAGAGAGGTCTATTAACACATAGTGAGCAAAGAAGAAATGCCCAGTGTATAGTGGGAATCCCCCAGCAGCCTCCACCTATTGCAGCATAACTAAGGGAGGATTTAGGGTCACCTGATCCAGCCGTAACTATATGCTTTAGCAAAAAGGAAAGTTTGAAGCCTGAACTTAAAAGTAGAGATGGTGTCTGTTTCCTGAATTCAAACTGAAAACTGGTTTAGAAGAAGAGGGATCTGAAAACTGAAGGGTCTGCCCCTCATTCAACTTTTAAATACTCTAGGAACAACAAGTAAGCCTGCAGTGTGATATATGGTACTATAAGGTCATTAAGATAAGTTGGGGCCTTATTGTTTAAGACCTTGTATGTGAGGAGCAGGATTTTGAATTCTGTATTTAACAGAGTGCCAATGAAGGGAAGCCAGTAAAGGAGAAATCTGCTCTGTCTTTCTGTTACATTTTTTGTAACTTCTTCTAAAATGTAGAGGAGATATTTGTGCTTGAAGATCGAGAACGGAGAAGATCCAATATGAATAAAACATGTGATTTGTGAAAAAAATCTACTAATGAAAGCAGGAAGAAAATGTTCACAGTGAACAAGAGGAGGTAAAAACAGGCCTTCAGATCTAGACAAAGAAAACCTGCAGGAAGTCTCAACCTGCTGAGAGAACAAAACCAGCTGTAAATCAGTGACTCAGCTGCTGAAAGCTGCCCTTCATAAAACCGCTGATATGATTATAACAGTCAAAAAGAAAAAGGTTTGAATTCAGCTGAAACATGTGAGAAACAACAGAGATTCTATGTTGGGATGTTAGCAGAGCTGTGGGCAAAAGTAACTTGACTACAAGTCACTGTAATTCAATTCAACTTTATTTCTTTAGCACCAGTTTACAATTACAGTCGTCTTTGGGTGGACAGGTCACCCGATTCAGGTCCACCTATAAACTTATATATTTTCCTGCAGGTGGAGCACTGTTTGAAGTTTAATAATGATCACATGACCAGAGGTGGGACGTAACAAAGTACAAATACTTTGTTGGTACTTGAGTAGTTTTTTTTTTCTAACTTCTTTTTATTTTCACTCCCTACATTTGAGACAAACACCTGAACCTTCTGCTCCTCACATTTTCAGAACGGACTTCAGGTTTGACGTCTTTGGGGGAGTTATTATTTTATCACTGTGAGCCTCAAACATCAAACTCATCTGAGCCTGAACAGAAACACATGACAGGCAGTCCTATTCGTTTATTAGTCCCCTGAGGATGTCACATGAAGACCAGAACCACTGCAGGTGTCTGTAAACTGCGCTTGCAGTACTTCAGCATCTAGTTAGCCAAGATGAGCGAGCACTTTTGCCACCTTTGCACATGACTCGTCACACAGTCTTACTGTGGTGACTCAAGTGAGCTAGTAGGTGTCTTTACCTGAAGTCAGAATCGTTTGACTACAAGTGCGGAACAAGCTTAATGAGAATACTTTGGACCTGAAAGCGGAACTGACGGCCTGATACAGACAGACAGTCCACAGACCTGAGAGCAGATTATTTACTGCTCTGCTTTTATTTTAGTTATTTTTTTATAATCAAATCAAAGATGTCTGTGAAGGTTCGCAGTGATCCAGGTCATGGTAGTCTAAGGAGCTTGGAAAGAAAAGCGACTGGACATCTTTAAGTTTCTTGAAGACGTTTCACCTCGTCTCATGGAAAAGCTTCTTCACTTCTAAGAGCAGCTGGTGGAGAGTCCCATCCAAGAGTTTCTCCTGACAGGACGATGCTGTGCAAACGTGCACAACGACCAGCTCAGGCAGAAATAATATCAAAAATTAAACTGAGACACAAAGCTTGGTCAACCGTGCAGTACTGTCAGGGCAGATGTTTCCTTACTGTGAGACAGGAAGAATGTAGCAAACGTTTCTTGAATCTGTTTAGACACGTTTATTTCACTTTATTTCAAATGCACAGACGTGGATCTGTGCTGCATACAGGGTAACACATTCAAGCCCAGGAGGGGAGACACACCCATCCGCGGGTCAGAGCCCAGGCAAACAGGAGGGTTGTGTCAGGGAGGACATTCGGCATAAAATCTGTGCCAAATCAAACTTTTGGAAAAACCTCTAAATATATGAAATTTGTAGATACGTGTAAACGGGTGGAGGTTTTCTCTGAGCGTCTCTACGTGAAATCAGGAGGATTTCTGTGATTCTCCTGTTACATTCTAATTTCAGATTCTAATCTGATCAGCTGCTGACGGAGGTTTGAGCTCTGGTTCATTCACACCGATCTAGTCCCTCCTCTCAGGTGTTTCTAGGTGTTCTCTGTGGTCATCTGACCCTCCTCATGTTTGTGGTGTTCTGTCCACAGTCGATTCCCTTTGCTGGGACGATCCTGGGTGGGTTCTTGCCAGGTGAGATGGTTCTGATCAAGGGCTCTGTGCCATCTGGTGCTGACAGGTGAGGATGCCGATCTTCATAATCAATCAGATATTTTAAAAAAAACAAACGTCAGAGTCGGGGTGCAGATTCTTAAAGCGGGATCTTCTCTCTCTGTTCGCTGTCTCACAGGTTCCAGGTGGACTTCACCTGCGGCAGCAGCGTGAAGCCGCGGGCCGACGTAGCGTTCCATTTCAACCCGAGGATCAAAAAGTCGTCCATCGTGTGCAACACGCTGACGAAAGAGTGCTGGGGCCGCGAACAGATCCACTACGAGATGCCCTTCAGGCTCGAGGTCGACTTCGAGCTCATCATCCTCATCCTCCAAGACCAGTTCAAGGTGAGAGACGAGCCGACCAATCAGGTGTCAGAGAAGAGTCAGCACGGCAGAACTTTAGTTTAACTGTTCAATGCGAGCCAAACTGGTGTCCAGCGATGTGTTGTTTTCCGTGCGTGTTCAGGTGGCTGTGAACGGCGCCCACCTGCTGGAGTACAAACACAGAGTGAAGCTGGAGCGTGTTGACACCATCAGCATCTCAGGAAAAGTCAAAGTTCAGGCTGTGGGCATCCTTTCCCCGAGCTCAGTGAGTGTCTCTGTAACCCGTGGCAACCTGCAGCTTTACCATCAGAGGGTTAACCTGTTTGTTTGTTTGTTTGTTTCAGAACCCCACCTCTCCCGCTGGCAGTCTGCCCAATAAGGACACAGACGAATCAGCAATAATTGATCAGGTGTCCTTTCAATATCTGTGTTGCATTTGCATTTCACTTTTATAGTTTTATGTTAGCTAAAGATTTGAAATCACTGTCTGATAGCATCTCTGGATGGCTGGCACTCATAAGGATTGTTTTCTGTGGAAGAAAAGTCACATGAAATGCCTCCAAATATGAAAGCCCCGCCCCTTTCATGTGACTGCACAGGTCAAATCCTGAGTTACTTACCCAGTTGATAACCAGCTTGGTGTGAACTCTGACCCTCACTGTTAGCTTAAGTGGATCATAGCAGAAAGATAACTTGGGTATCTTTGTAGCACAGGACACGAGTCATCACAGGGCAACGGTAACGTGGACCTTTCTGGAAAAACTGCATCTGTTTTTTGATCAGCGTCGGATGTGGTCTGATTGGCTAGAGTTATGCATCAGTCGATCAGATTTTAATCAGATTTTTTTTCCATGCGTTTCAGCCAGTGTTCTCCTCATCAGGTGATTTGGTGAGTTTTCCTGATCAAATCATTGATTGATGATGCATTTATTTCTTACAATAACAACAGTTTAATAGAAAGAAATTTGAATGAATTATTTTTAAAGCAACTTTTAGCTTCTTTTACTTAACATAAATATGATCAATTAAACTCTGTTTTTTATATCAGTCATATTATATCAGCCCACATGGTTGGCCTGAAATCATATTTTGGTAAAGAAAATGATTTATCATATTTCACCGATTGATCTTACATTAATCAGTGAGATCACTGATCTTATTTGATACCAAATGATCTTCTAACTTTTAACACAGATCTAAATTTATATTTAAAACTATAAAGCCAAAAAAAGGGAAATGTTTTAGTGTGTCTGACTCCCTGTTTCCTGCAGAGTATCCCGTTCAGAGGTCAGCTGGTTAATGGGATGACAGTCGGACGCAGCATCATCATCAAAGGAGAGACCAATCAGAACGCAGAGAGGTAAGGATAATAAACAGCTGTGGGAGCCCAGTACAGAAACTGATCAAAGTGACAATCGGTGAGGCATCGATCAGAACTTAAATTAACTTTAGTAAAAATTTTGTTCTTGTTAATGACAACATAAGTTTTATATTCTTAAATTCATAATAAATTAATCACAACTTTGTGAATACAGGCTCTGATTTACAAGCTGACTCCACAAGCTGCTCAGAGACATTATGTTTGTGGGGTTTAGGTATTGTTGAGCCGACTAACACAATGAAAACCTGACTGTGATGAATAACTTCTTCATAGTAAACCTGAAGTCTGGAGCCAGTAGAAACTGATTAGCTTAAACTGAAGTTCAAGTTTAAATAAATAATCTTTGGATTAAAGTCACTGAAGCATTTTCAGAGTTTACAGGTTTTATTTAAATATAAATTTAAATTGAGTTATGTGACCGTCACTTAATCATCACAGACCACCTTGCATGAACCTGCAGAGAAAGTAAACATGAAGCAGTTCAGAGTTTCGGTTTAGCCTTTCATGGCTCATTAATGACATCACTTCCTGTTACAGTTTCTGCGTGAACCTGCGGCCAGCAACCGGGTCCGACATCGCTCTCCACCTGAACCCTCGCTTGAAGAAGCGTGTCTTTGTCAGGAACTCCTTTCTGTCTGACTGCTGGGGTCATGAGGAGATGGCGCTCGCTTCCTTCCCCTTTACTGCGGGGCAGTACTTTGAGGTGACCTTTGACCCCTGCCCTAACATCCACATGTGATGTTTTGGTTTGTTTTTTTTTTTAAAGTTGTTTTTAAACCTGCTGTCATCTCCCTGCAGATGATCATCCGCTGCGACGCGCAGCACTTCAGAGTTGCCATGAATGGGCAGCACCAGCTCGATTACAAACACCGCATGAAGGAGCTGAGCGCCATCAACCAGGTGGAGGTGAAAGGAGATGTGACACTGCTTGTCGTCAGAGTCCTCTGAGCGCCTGCTAACCATCATGAACACGAAGCCATAAAAAAAAATAAACCACTGACACCTCCTCCGTGACCCATCATTTAACAGATTCTAACTTAATTTCCTCTTTTACTAAAAACCCATGTCTTGTCCAGTGTTTTCAAAACAAAAGTCTCATTCCTCACATCTGTCCAGCTTTTTTGTTCCAAAAGCAGCTGATGATAGTGGTGCTGGCGCCACCACAGGGACCAGATCACCGCCCAGCCATGACGCTGGGTCAGATGTTTAGTTCAGATTAGTTTTCTCTATGAACATGACTTTCTAAGTTTACGCAGTCAAATCAGATGAAACCTGAGGAACCAGATTTTAAAAAATGTTTTAAACTTTTCAGTTCAACTTGATGTCAGAAGAAAAACACCAGAGCTGGTTCCTGTTCACGGAGTCATTTATTAAAGCTCAGTATTAAAAATACACTTTAAAAACCAAAAAAAAACCCCCCCAAAAACAAATGTAAACTGTACACATTTAAAACCCTGACATATTTACACAGCGCTGAGCCGCAGCGTTAGATTTGATCAGGTCTAATGCTGCGGCTCACAGACTCACAAGTCTGTAAATAAAGATTCAGTTCATCATTTGACCCTTAAAGTCCAAGAGTATGTTCCAGCATGCACCGGGACAGAGGTAGTGTGACGGCAGGGACGCTCCACCATCAGAAGTCAGCGTCCAGCCGGAAGGTGTTGTCCGTGGGCGTCGCCATCACGCCCATCCTCTGGTACTCGCCCACCCGCTTCTCAAAGAAGTTGGTCTTTCCCTCCAGGGAGATGTTCTCCATGAAGTCAAAAGGGTTCTCCACTCGGTAGATCTGCACACAGAAACACCATGTCAGTCAGCTCCACCCACTGCCTCCACCCTAAGGTCACCCGCCCCCACCCCTGGGAGAGTTCAGATAGGCGTCTGTGTCGCACTGCCGCTGTCCGTCAGAGAACCACTCGTCCTCTGATCAGACTCTGCAGCAGCACTCAGCCCCCATCACCGGCTGAGGTCCGTACCCCTGCGCACTTCATCATTACTCACACCTTCATCATGTCGCTCTCTGAGATCAAAGAGTTCCTAAAATGTGTCTGTGTGGAGAACTGATCATTTTTTATTTTAAAAGTTTAGCTTGTGACTGAGATGAGTGCGGATGTTTTGTGATGCTGTTTTTCTGCCTTTAAGTCAGTCACATGATCACATGACCTGTGTGGGGCGTTACCTTGGAGAAGCCGAGCTCCAGCAACAGTCTGTCGGCCACGAACTCGATGTACCGTTTCATCATGTCGCAGTTCATCCCGATGAGCTTGACGGGCAGAGCGTCAGTCAGGAACTCCTGCACACAAACCAATAAACGCATTAAAGCCATCCTGAACCAGTAAATCCACCATGAACCAGTGGGCCCAGCAGAGCAGCTGCAGGTGAAGCTGGGACTCACCTGCTCGATCTCCACGGCGTTCTTGATGATGCTGATGACGGTTTCCTTGGGCGGTTTGTTCACCAGGTGTTTGAACATCAGACAGGCAAAGTCACAGTGCAGACCCTAAACGCAGCAGGCGCACAAACAAACACACGTTAAGAGTGACATCATCACTGGATCAATACCTGCGATCCGACACCAACAGAGCGCCTCACCTCGTCTCTGCTGATGAGCTCGTTGGAGAAGGTCAGGCCGGGCATCAGGCCTCTCTTCTTCAGCCAGAAGATGGCGGCGAACGAACCTGAGAAGAAGATCCCCTCCACAGCGGCAAAGGCCACCACGCGCTCTCCTGCAGATCAATAAACAGACAATAATCAATGAAGCTTCTTGAGGTGGAGCCATTGAGTCAGGTGGCCTAATGGGCAGCAGCTTATTTACCATAGGTGGCGTTCTTGTTGCCGATCCAGTTGAGCGCCCAGTCGGCCTTCTTCTTCACGCACGGCAGCGTCTCGATGGCATTAAACAGGTACTCTCTGAGGGCGGGAACACATCGTCACTCACCAGTTAGATCAGTACAGGCCAGTTAAGCCACTACAGAACAGTATTTGGCCCCGCCTCCCGCATACCTCTCTTTGGGGTCCTTGATGTACGTGTCGATCAGCAGGCTGTACATCTCCGAGTGGATGTTCTCCATGGCGATCTGGAAACCGTAGAAACACCGGGCCTCCGTCACCTGCACTTCCTGCATGAAGCGCTCCACCTGTTGGTCAAAGAGCGACAACAAGAACGTTACAGCGGTCCGTGACCTCAAAACGATCTGTAAGAGCAGGCGCAGCGTCTCACCAGGTTCTCGTTGACGATGCCGTCGCTGGCGGCGAAGAAGGCCAACACGTGGGAGATGAAGTAGCGCTCTTCGTCCTTCATGGCATCCCAGTGCTGCAGGTCCTTGGACAGATCCACCTGCACAGAGAGAGCACGTCAGCATCGCAGCGGTTAGCATCTAGCCCCGCCCCATTACAGCAGCTCCACCCACCTCCTCTGCCGTCCAAAAGGACGCCTCTGCCTTCTTGTACATCTGCCAGATATCGTGGTACTCAATGGGGAAGATGACGAAGCGGCGAGGGTTGTCCTTCAGCAGAGGCTCCTCCTCCTGCGAGCTGCTGCTCTTTTTCACTTTGGGCTGAAGACAAAGATCATTGCTCAGGATTCTTGATCAGCTTATTCATCGATTCTGGAGCAAACACAGTGAAAAGTTAAAGTTTGTGCAGACTTGCTGCCTGTATCGTTCACTGATCTGAAGGTGGTGGACAAAATAACAGAAACGGCATGAAACCTGAACACCACAGCAGCTGTTCCTAATAAACTAGAACCCTGAACAGACCTCAAGCTCAGCCGCTAACTGTTGGCGCCACGGCCACAGTTTAGGCGCCACACATAACACACACGAAGCTGCCGTCAGTGAGCTCAGCATCGACTCGGTCCGCTGATATGAGGAATCCGCAAAAAGCGCACAGCTTCCTGCAGCTTTTCTCTCACTTACCGCAGCAGCGTCGAAGATCCTCCGCCCGGTTTTGGACGCCAGGATGCGGCTGCTGTTCGGGCCCGGAGGCTGAAAGGAGACACAGACCGTCAGCACACACAGCGACTCTTTATCAATACCTGTAATTGTTCGGTGACGTTAGAGAATCGGCGGCCTCTGTGAGCGGGAACCTGAAGCAGCCTCACCGTGTTCTCTTTGTCCAGAGACATTTTGTCCAGCTGCCCGCTGAGGGTCTGCTCGTTCTTCACGGAGAGCGGGGAGCGCGCGGTCAGCATTGTGAATTCGCGGGTTCGAAAGGACGAAGAAAAGAAAAAACCTAAGAAGCTAAAAGTTGCAGAAAGCAAAGCTAGCAGCAGCGGACAGACGGAGACAGTGAAAGGCTTCTGCTTCAGTTCGCCCTTTTATTGGAATCTTGGCGCCAGAACTGCTGGCCAATACGAGGAGTCCCTTTAAACCGTCGGGAGGGACCAAGCCAGTCAGGTAGTTGTTGGCGGTAATGCACCATTTTGCTGTTTGCTAACCGCCAGTAAACCCTATACAGAAGAAGAAGAAGCCAGTCAGGTCGAGAGAAGTGCTCACGTAACCCCTAAACGATTGCGGGAAATTCAAACTCTGTTAGCGGGTTACAAAACTTTAGGTAACCGCTTTTACAATATGATTAAAACGAGCGCTTACGAAACCTTTCAGACGCCCCCCCCCCCCCCCCCCCCAAAAAAAAAAAAACCCCTTGCATTTTTTTCATATTAAGCATTTTAAACTGTGATTCTAAAAACACGTTACAATGTCTCTCAAAGAAAAAAAAAGCTTCTGTAATGAGACATTAACGCCGAAAGAGTCAAGATTTACATCTGTGTTCGTGCAGGTGAGTTCAGCGGATTGTTCCAAATCATGTGGATCCTCATATGGACATTGAATAACTGATTTCTGCTTTAACGTGTCTGCCATCAGGGCTGTCGTTTAAACTGACATTAAAGCTCAGTCAACGGCGCCTTTTCTGCTTCCCTCTCATCTAAATGAGCTGTCGCCATGGAGATTTGGCGCCAAAATTCACGTAACACGCCCAACATTACAATAACTCTCCATTTACAGGCGCCCTGTGTGTTTTCATATCAGAGACTGGCATCAACAAAAATCTGTAAACATATGCAATATGTAAACGAAAAACGAATCTGCAGGAATTAGTCGGTTTCTTTGAGTCACTCGAGCAGAGAGGAATTGATTTAAAGGCTGATTTATGTTTTGTATCTTTGCTCTGAGCAGCTTTCAGCCTCTGAAGACAAACTTTGAGCTTCGTTTTCCTCAAAAATGGAGACCTTCCTGTTACTGCTTCCGGGTTATCTGATTGGCTGCAGGAGAAAGGGTCGCTCAGTTTCGGCCCCTGGTGTCCGGGATGGACAATGACTCAGTTTTGCAGTTACTGTATGCTACTGAGCAATAATGGTCATCAGTTGGATCAATTTTAATCGAACTGTCAACATATTTGATCATAACTGAATCTGTTTGGTGAGAAACCTTTAAATAATGTAATGAACAGATATTTTAGAACAGCCTAGGTGGTTCTAGAAGGAAATTAAATAATTAAGTTTTATTAAATAATGCTAAATAATTGCATTACAGATATGATACTTACGTACAGTGTTTTATTAAGTGTTGTAGTAGAAATCTCAGTGTTAAAAAATGATAAAACATAATGTTATTTTTGTTGTTGTTCAATTAAAAATAGTAAGTTACCACAAATTGTTTGACTCACATTCACACCTATGGGCAATTTAGATTATTCAATTAACCTATCCCCACAAACCTGCATGTCTTTGGACGGACACCCAGAGTACCCGGAGGGAACCCACGCAAACACAGGGAGAACATGCAAACTCCACACAGAAAGACCCCAGGCCTTATGGTGGAATTGAACTCAGGACCTTCTTGCTGTGCTAACCACTGTGCCACCGTGCTGCCCTATTTATTTATGTATCATTTACCAGTAAAACAGTTTTCATAGTTTTTACTGCAGCTTTTGCAAAAATGCATGATAGTGAACATTTTCAGTGATGTTGTATACTATAATCTGATTGCTTCATCATCCCACAATGTGCCTGAACAGACTGATAGTTACTTTTAAAGTACTGTGAAAATATGAGATCAAAGCAAAGCTGCCGAAAATTTTATTAGATTATGAAATTCTGTGTTTTCACAGATGAAAATGCTTCAGTCTTGTTAGAGAACACTTAGCAATACTAACATGCTAACAGTGAAAATTATGTTTAAAAGGTATAATGTTTACAACATCTTTTCTTATTGGTTATTTTCTCAAAGAATCAAAAATATCACTTGATCTGACTTGACAATTGTACACTTGGGACTCCTCGGGTTCTTCACTCCTGAACCGCACAGTTCGTTGTGACTCAAGTCCAACTCTCTAAGTCTTGGACAAGGAGCTGAGAGCTGAGGACAGAGCTTCACAGCTTCTCTCTGAGAGTCTACAATTTCTCAGCCGGAAGAATTAATAAGAAAAAAAATAAGACAACACTGGTTTTAACATGTAATCATGGTACAGGAAGAAGTAGATTCTGCAATATTTAATCTTGTTTTGGTGATGGTTAAAAAATCCCCTTCCCAAAATTCGTTTAGTTAAGCAGTTAAGAAATTTGACAGTTTAAAGTAACGTAGATAGAAGTAAAACATAAAGCATAAATTAACCTGTATTTAGTAGCTACAATTCTTATTTTTTATATTTCTGAAGGAATAAACAAATGTATATGTTAATCTGACCTGAAAGTTTCCAGTCTACAGTATGAACTCTTGAGTCCTTTAGACAGTTGCTTCACTCCTGAATCCTGCGAGGTGTTCTTACTAGAGAACTGGGAGCTGAGCGCTAAAGAAAGCACTTCACAGCTTCTCTCTGAAAGATTGCAGCTCCTCAACCTGTAAAGTAAAATAGTTAGAAAAGAGAAAAAACAATGTGTTAAAATATTTTGTTAGAACTTCTGAGTTTGTGCGTTTTTTAACTCTTTGCCCTTATCACAATAAATCCCTTAGCTTCCAATAATTTACTAATTAAATAAAGAAATATAAATACTCCAAGAAAAAAAGTTCAAATAAAATGACTAGATTTTTTTTACACAACATAGGTAATGGGAAAGAAAATGAGTGGTGACAGTGTCACAGGGTACTGATTTAAGCAAGTTTACCATTAAAAAGATAAAAACAAAGCAAATGAAACACACACACACACATTCATTAGCCTAATACTGATAGATACATTTAAGCAGATGACCCTACTTAATTACATTTACAAATATTGAGTATGAAAAGCTAAAGTGCCAAGAGTGCAAGTAGAGTTGTTGAGCTGTTTGGGGCAACCAAAAACAGCCACCACAGTCTTATTCTCATTTACACATATAAAGTTTTTAGATCACTTAAGTAGTGGTTAAAATGACCCTTTGTCATTTTCTTTGACTAGAATATAGTGTTGAATGTCATCGGCAAAGCAGTGATAACAAAAAAATGATACCTTTCAAAAATATGTCCCAAGGGAAACATATATAAATGGGGCTTATAAACTGAATAGATTCCTGATGCTTTTATCTCTTCACATTTGGATTATTGTTATGAAGTGTTTTCTGGTTTGATTGAAGCATCTATTAAATGCCTTTTTCAATCTGCCCTAAATGCTGATCAAAGGTTTACAATTCACTCTTTTTTATTAATCACACATTACCCCGCTTTTAAAGCTTTTGCACCGGCTACCTGTTAGGTTTAGATTTCAATTTAAAATATGGATTCTTACTTTTATGGCCATGTGGGTTGAGGCACCCACTTACTGAATGGCTCCGAGCTTACACCCTAGTTCCTGCATTTACCCATCTAAAAAATAAGGGCGATTGACCAAATTTTCAAACTTTAGTTTCAAAAACATGGAATAGCTTTGTGTTCATTTTATTTGATGTATGTGTCTCCCTTTTGTTTTGGGGGCATTGCTTTGGTTTTATTGATACTACTGTAAAGCACTTTGTCTGTTTTGTGTTCTTATGAAGCACTAAAACCCCACAATTTACTTACTAAAGTAAATGTAATGTGCATTTGGCAAACAGATCTCAAATCCAACAGTGTGATCTAACCTGAGCATTTCCAGTTTACAGTGAGGACTCTTAAGTCCCAGAGACAGCAGCTTCACTGACAAACTGCAGCAACATGTTCTGAATAAAAAAAATCAGAATATCAGTTAATGCTTTATAAAGTTTACATGACAATTTCTTTCCCCTAAAGAAAGTCTGGTTGAATACATGTTGATTCTTTTAAGACATTATTAAATTTTCCATTCATCCAGTCGCTGTAATCTTTATAGAAATCTGCTTACTGCTCTGCAGTTGATCGCCCAGCTCCTCCTGCTTCATTCTTCTCAAGAAGTACAATGTGATTGTCTCTGTGCACCTCCTCTGCTCCTCATCCTTAATCTTCAGCACCTCCTCATCCTTCCTCTGTCTCTTTGAGCATTTTGGATAATCTGGACTCAGAACCTTCTGGATCTTCTTCCGCTCATTCTTTACAAAAGTGATGATGTTGTCCTCCAGCAGCTGGAACAGAATACTTTATGAATGACTCAGTCAGACTGAAGACTCACACCTCAACCCCACCCAACCAACGCCATCATCAAGTATGCCAATGACACCAATGTGGTTGGGCTTACCTCTGATGGAGATGAGAGTGCATACAGGGTGGAGGTAGAGAACTTGTGCTCAGAAAATAACCTGAAGCTTAACGTCCTTAAAACAAAAGAACTCATCATTGACTTCAGGAGGCACAGACAGGTTCACACCCCTCTCAATGGAGAATGGGCAGAATCTGTCTCCACCATCAGGTCTCTGGGCATCCACATATTTGCTGATCTCAACTGTACCCACAAAGGCCCTAGTAAAGAGGGCCCAGGAGCGGCTGCACTTCCTCCATGTCCTGAGGAAGAATAACCTGGACCAGAATTTGCTGCTGGCCTTCTACCACTCCTCACTGGAGAGTGTGCTCTCCTCCAGCCTGATGTTTGGTACTCAGGGGCTACGAGTAAGAACAGGAAGGCTGCACTGAGGGTCACTGCCCCAAAAATAATTGGCTGCCAACTATCAACCCCGGAGGCCATCGCCAGATCCTCCTGTCTCAGGTAAACCAGGGCCATCACAGGTGACACCTCACACCTTGCCCACCACCTGTTTGACCTGCTTCCCTCTGGTCAGCAACTCAGGTGAATCAGGTCCCACATCTCCAGACTTACTAACACTCTTGGAGTAGGAGCAGTGACAGTTTCAAAGAGTTGAAATACAGGTTGACTAAATTTGTGAGAGTGGCTAAACAGTTGTTGAAATGAAACACTAAATGTATAAAGGCTAATTTACATCAAAAATGGACATAAATGTATCTCTGTCTGTTAACGAGCTACAGAACCAATAATTCTGGGAAAAATAAGGATGCTAAAACTAAAAATCAGTTTAAGGGGATCACTTTTGTGCTGCCCCTCGTCACTTTTACGTTAAAACCAAAGAGTGCGCATTACCACTGCTCAGGTACAGATAGCAGAAGAATACGACGAGTATACCAAGAATATAAAGTCAAATATACTGTCCACTTTCACTGTCTGTCTCTTTAGTAGTAAGTGGTTCCTCATTGTTTAGCTAGCTGCACTGGCACTGGAAAATCTGCCTGTTAGTTGGAATGTTCAGGCTTGTAAAATACCCCCTGCAGGTTTCTTCCCTCTTGAGTGTTTAATTTTGAGTAATATTGTCTAAAACTTTTGTTACCCTGTGATCTTGTGTGATGTGTCCAGATGCATCTTCTGTTGACAATTTTTCTGATTGTTAAATTTTTAAATTAGAGAACAGAACAGTTTTCCATTTTATTGCTATTTTTTAAAAAAAAAAAAGTCTATTTAGATTCTAGACTTCTAGATTCTATTTAGTGTTTTTAATGAGTTTACAAATTATTTCTGTTGGCATGTGGCTGAATCAGAATCAGAATACTTTATTAATCCCTAAGGTAGGGTTTCCAGTTTCTTCACCTCCTGAAGTGCATGTTTCAGTGTCTTAGTTTTTATATGAAGAGTATCAAATTATTTTACCTCTCCAGACCACCTTTACAATAATGTATATGCAGATAAAGCTGGTGTATTGTTCCTCTCTAAAAAGGAAATCCATTGTTCTTCAGAATAATATAAAAATTCAGGATCTTTGACTTTTTTTTTTTAATAGAATAAATGAATTCCTTGCTCAGTGGCTTCCGTTGAGATGCTGGTTAGAGACTAGAAAAAACATCAGATGTTCAAAACTGACAGCTATCAGTGAGTTCAGAACAACAGCTCCTCTTTCTGCAGTAGAGGGTTGTTGTTGGCTTACACCGTTTAAGTACACACAGCTGTGTCCAGGTCCAGGTTTACATTACATCAGGAAAGAATCAACTCAGAACAACATCTCTGGGCGGAAGCTACATCTCGGATCAGTTGGCTGCGGTCGTGAGGTCTCAGAATCTGCTATGTGAGCAAAAAAGAGTGACAAGACCACAGAATTGACGGCTAATAACATCACTGAGAACGTCACAGCTATTAACGGGAGATTGAGAGACCAGTGTCGGAGTGTTAAAAACAGCTTGAAATTCTCATGAGTTGTTTGCAAAAGAAAATTACCATCATAATGCGGCTACCCCTTCGGCGCCAGCTGTGGGCTCAAGGCTGGAGCCGAACAAAAATTCTCTGATAACGACTGTGTTTAGTCTGTTCCTTCCCATTCCCTACAAGGCCACCTGGGTTGGCTGGAAGACTGTTTACTTAGCCTGGCGGGGCGAAGGACACTGTCTCAGCTGAACTATGGACACACACACACATACATATACTGATACTGATAAGCACTCACTGACGCATCACCCTCCCTATCCAACGCCACCTCCAACGCTCACCTCCCCCATGATGTGGACATCGGGTCAGCTGGAGGCGCAGTCGAAAGATTGCAGCGGTCCCAGATCAGATGTACACACTGGAACACTTTCCCATGTTGCTTGTCTGTGTTTATTGTGTTATGGTGTGTTGATACCTGTGCATTCCTGTATTATCCTTTTGTGTTACACATTTCAATGTTTTTTCCTCACTACCTAGCCTGACCTGTCTCCCCAATGTGATGTTTGTATTGTATGTACAATACAATACAAACATCACAAGGTCTGTCATCTCGGTTGTGGGCAAAAGACCTGCAACTGACAAATAAAGGCTATCTCATCATCTCATCATCATCATCAGGTAGATTCCTGTGAATATTGATAGAGCAGTGATGTGAGTGCTGAGCTGTGACCTGGAGAAGAGTCCTGACAGTCAGAGATGGTCCTCTCACCTCCGAGCTTTGGTCTGGCTCTCATATTCCCCACACAGGGTGGATTCAGAGGTAGGAACTCCCTCCTCTCTGTGCTCACACTGCTCCATGCTGCTGAATTCACATTCACATCCGCTCACGCTCACTTTCTAAGTTCACCTGCAGAGGAAACACAAATCATTCATATGCACATCAACTGAAGTCCTCCTTTCCATCATGTGTGTTGTCCAAATATCAGCTGCTTCTTTTCTGCTTCCTCTCAATGTCAGCTGAATGCAGTCAGACATCAGTGCGAGGCAGAGGAAGCTGCCATCAGCTGCTCTACTTCTACTATCAGTCCACTAGATGGAGCCATGAAGCTGCAGCCCAGCACACGCTTGGCTGCATTCACTGACACACAATGAATCACTGTGGCTGGAAGCTTCAGTCCATTAATATTCAGTCAATTCAAAAAACAATCAGCAGTGTTAAAAGCTTCACACCAATTATTCCAGCTTAGTTTACAGAGAACTGTACACACAGTGATTTACTGTTAATGAGAAGCTTCTTCCATCCCGTCTCTGAGCTCAGTCAAACCTGCTACCAAACATTACTTTCATTATTGATTAGTCTGCCAGTTTTCTTCTATACTGAATGTTTTTCCATCAAATATCAGTTAGAGGTTCCAGCAGCTGAATTCAGAGTCATCGATATGAAAATATCCAGTTTAGTATCATCGACAACAAATAAATCCATTAAACCCTGCCAGCACATAGCAGTACATTTCCTTCATATGTATAGCAGAATGGAAATTTAATGGCGAGATGATGTGTTTTTTCCCCAGCAAATAAAAACACAACACAGTGATCCAAAGTTTGTCCTGAAATGAGAGCTGAACATTTTTGCTCAAACATTACAGAGCAGAAACAAACTTTGAAAGTCAAATGCTCTAGAAGTATGTGAAGCCTTAATCAGAGCTGATTGAATCCTCTAAATATTGAGGAAAGGAGCTTCAGTGTTTCCTTTATTACCTCCTTTAGTAGAGGAGACACTGAAGGATCCTTTATGGAGGCAGAAGAGGCCATTACATCCCATAATTTATAGCGGTACTGTAACAGGGCGGCCCTTAGCAGCTGGAAACACAGTGAGATGGACCAAGGCAAGTGTAGTGGAACAAAGTATTTATTTTCTATACAGCTCTCCTTACAACAATTAATTTGTTGAGCTTCTTCACAGCACAAAAATCCACACTCTAATGACAACTGGCAGCCTTAAATATGTTCAGCTGTCACAGACTTAACCATTATTCCACTCTCAGGTAAGTTATTAAATCCCAACCTTCCACCACAGTATACAATATATCAATAAGAATAAATAAATACAGTTTCACATTTACATATTAATAAATATTTCACACTTTAATGTTACACCAAACCCAATATTATAAAAACCCAGAAACCCAAGCACAAAAAGATTCGCCACACTCTCTTTACCAATGGTCTCTCCCGGAACCTTTAAATGGTGTCTGGACCCCCAGGGAAACATTTGCCCAAACACCTTGAAGAGGACACAGGCAAGAAAGGTGAGTAATCATTATCTTACACTTATTTGCACCACTTTTATCCCTAGATTTCACACACACTTGCATTAGTTTTCCTTACTGGTAAACCTTAATCACAATTTCAATCACCATTCTTTTCTCCTGACAGACAACCACCACATTCCTTGATGAGGAGCACCTGTGCAGGATCTGAAATAAGGCTACCAACTGATTTTAAAATTCCCAATAAATAGTCAATAAATATTTAAACTTCTTGTGTGCAAATGTTTTACTGTGCAAATCCATGCTTAAAGTGCACTGCTAAATAAAGTGCTTGATAAGGTGCTTTTAATAAAGTGAAAGGTGTGCTCTAAAGTGCTATACAGATAATATAATATAAATCAATGTAGTAAGGGAGTCCTCTTCCTTACAGGTACACCATCAGACCATTCATGGAAAGATTAGGAAAACTGACCAACTAAGTCAGGAAAATTTAAAGTTTGCAGATGACACCACACTCATTGGGCACTTCTCAATTAGAGATGACTTTGGCTATAGGAGGGAAATACAACAACCTGGAGCTGCTGCCAAACAGTGGAGATGATGCTGGACTTCAGATTGAAAACAGCCCTTCCAGATCCCATTTTCCCACTTGCCTGCCAAATGAGTTGCCATTATTTCCCAGTACCTAAAGTGGGAGCTCAACATCAGTTCCCTCATCATGAAGGAAAGCCATGTGTGCAGCAGCCAAAGCTCCCAATCCAGGAGCATCTACCACTGACTGGTCAGCATTCTTTAAATCTTTTTCTGTACTTGATGCAGAAAAACGCCAGTGTTGAGGCATTTTGAGAGTCATTTTTATATTTGTCATTAGACATGAAAACAAGAAGCCACATCAGAAATGTTCTGCTCCAAAGGTTTGTTGTCAGATTTCCATCTGGAGAGGGGTGTTTAGCTTCACCCCTCTCCCTCCAGTGTCTTCTCCTTCCATACCTTTGTTTTGTTTTGCAAATTGAAATATTAAATGTGTCATTTATTGAAGATTTGGGGTAGATTTTAAGCTGTTTGGGGGTAAAATAAATCATCTGAACTCATCTTTTGAAATCATTTGTGATCACAGTATTTTACTGCTGAATAATAATCCCCCCATGTGTTAAGGTTTACATGGTTTTTGTTCAGGTTTTTAATGTTATGTTTACTTTTCTCCAGCGCCCACTGGACATTTGCCATAACTGAGCCAGATTAGGCTCATACATATCTGCTCTCAGGGGTAATACTTGTGATTATGTCATAATCGTTTGTATATAGGTTTATTGTCCTGTAGTGCGTTTAATACCTCACACGACCACATGGCGTCACTGTTTCCCCGCCCACGGCCTCCACCAGACTCCACTGTTTTTTCTTCTATTTTTACTTTATATTTTACTTTGGCTCCAGCCGAATATCGGTCAGTAAGACAAAGGGGCGGAAACCATTCCACACAGATGACACGCCCCCTCTCACGGGCCAAGTCATGACGTCGTGCGCTCCCATTGGTCACACCCCCTCGGCCCCACGTGGTGATTGGATGGCGGTTGCTACCTGGTGGTGTGGGCAGAGAGCGCGGAGCTCAGGTTGTGTAACTCTGCTGTCGTGGAGCAGAAACTTCACACACGGAGGAAACGAAACTGTGAGGCCGGAGAATTAACCTCATTTATCTCCACACAGCGCAACGAAGCCGCCATTTTGCCCAGTGAAGGACTTAAAATCAGGAAAATAAAGAGGACTGGCTGTGATTTATTTATGAATGCCGCTGACTGAACACGGTGGGCGTTTAAAATGATCCAAAAAGACAAATAATAACAACAAAAAATACGAGTTTCACTTGATATGTGTGAGGCTTATTTTTATGCATTCGTCTGAATGTATAAGAACAACAATCAGAAAAGTGAGCGTGAATGCTTGCATGTGAATGAAATGTTTCATTTTTAATGTGATATTGGATTGTGAGCATAACCTTCACACAGAAGAACCTGTATTAGTTTAAACAGTTTATTATTTATTAGCAGTAACCTTTATAAACGTCCACAGGGATTCTGGTTATGTGCCATCCACAGGCGTCTTATTGACAGCTACGATGTTTGAAGAATAACACTCTTATTAACGATGTCGAGAAAAAGAACTACTCTACCCACAATCCTAAACTCAAAAAGTGATGTCTCTGATTGGTACAGGGTGCTGTTTCCATGGAAACGTTTAACAGCAAAGTCAAAAAGTGGGCACTGCAGTCAGGAACAAAACGCAGCCCCAAATACGGTTACACACAACAGTAAGTACACAAATTACACACTGTATTTTGTTTTTACTGAAATCAATTTTTTTTAAATTTTTATCAGAGGTCATTCGTTGGGATTTGCAGTGCATTTTGGGATGAGCAGTTCCAATGGTCATTTTCCCCCGTCCCTTTCCTTTGTTTTTCTCCTGAGCGCCAAACTTTATACCGGAAAAATATAAAAGCATTGACTTTGTGGTGTCCGACTTGTTTTCACATTTAGACTAAAAAATAAAAAACAGTCAACCAAATCTTTTTCGGTCCTGCTTTGAGGGTTTTCTTTGTGTGGTGTTTACAGCGGGCCGCCGACTGAATTACCCTACAGTCAGTTTTAAACAGTTGGATATTTCTGACCTGTGGATGAAGCCAGTACTAGCTAGCTTTATGCAACGCTAACCTGGTTATGTCCTCAATGCCAATTAATGCTTTAATTTTTTGAGCCCAAACTAGTTTTAAAAAGTATTTTAAACATAACATAACATTTTAATTTGCTACAGCAAGCCTAAAATATATATTTTTTTATCTTTTTAATCTTTACTGTTCTATTCTGTTAATTTAATATTACAACATTAAATATTCCTTTAATTTGTGAAAACATGCTGATGTCGTTTATTTTTTATCATTTTTAACAGAAACATTACACGAGCGAGAGTTAACCTAGAACAGGTGCTAATTTTCATGTATTAATGAGGTTTAAAATGTTTAATAGTTCAGCAAATAACTGAGCATTACAGGAAGACTATTCATGGGGGGATATAAGTACATACACTTATCTCTCTCATATGTGCCAGCTAACATGGAGACTATCCATCCAGCTGTCAGAGAGTGAAGAGATTCACATTCAAATTCACACCTTTGGCCAAGAGTTACCAGTTAACCTAAACCACATGTGTGAGGAAGCTAGAGAACCCACCAAGGAACAGGGAGAACCCTGGCTGGTGCATTCAAAGCCAGGATCTTCCTGCTCTGAGGCCACATCAACTCCTTTATTCGACAGTTTTGTTTTTAAAGCCCACCAGCCATTTTAAAACTCAATATGGTGGCCATTTTAAAGATGGCTGTCCACTGGCAAAAGAAAATAATTTTAAATAAGTAAATTAGACTTACCTTTTAATTGATCTTAATGTCAGATCATAAAATTACATGTTTGTATGTGTAGAAGTCGAATTTAGAGGTAATTTGTTTGTTTGTAAGGGAGGAAAGCTTTTTAAGTGGCAGGAAATTTAAAATCCAACTTTTAAATCAGTTCATCAAATGTAAGCAAACACTGTTAGTGTGCAGTTTAGCTCTCAGACATGCTGTGTGACAAAGGCCCAGCTACTGTGCAACAGGCAGGAAGACGAATGAGAACCTCACTCCGAGATGGGGAAAAGGAGGACAGTTGAGCAAGATGAGAGATTATTTTTAAAAGTAAGCACTGCAGAGCAAGTGATGTGTTAAACTGGAAATGTAAATGTTTTATGTGAACATAAAATACATTTTTTTAAAATCAGATATTGGATCTGTACAGGATGTGCAGCTGCTGAATTATGTTAAACATGGTGAAAAACAGATTGAAGTATGGTGATTACATACAGACAGGTCAGTGCAGCTTGTGGTGGAGTTTACACACCAACGAATCAGACATCAGTTTATACTGAGGTCAACGATGCTGATTATTCACTGAATTCACTCACTCGCCTACATGCAAAGAAACATCCAGTATGGGACTTTACTGAAAAGCTACACCCGACCTGAGGGTTCCCCTCCAAAAAAAAAATCACGTTGCTTAGACTGGCTCAAGATTTAGAGCGAGATGCTAATCACTCTGAGGTTCCTCAGCTACTGCATCCATCTGAAGTGTCCCTGAGCAAGTTACTGAACCCCAAATACCCTCGGGCATCCATGTGGATTTAAAATGTGCTGCATGTTTACTGTGGAGTTGGATCAGTAACATGAGCCAGGCTGGAGCAATGTGCTTCACTGCAGCGTTTTAGTTTTGCTTAAAACAAAGACGCCAAGTACAAAATTCGACTTTTAGTCAAAAATCACAAAAATATTGACGAGTAAAGTTTTTCCAGCTGTTGAAATTCTCAGTGAAACAATGACTGCAGACAAACGCAAAAAACAGCTGGTGCCAGCCTCGTGGTAACATTTTATTATAAAAGCCGTTTTCTTCACCATCACGTGGTGTACAGGTAAATGTTCAAAAGAAAAAGAAAAGGATTATTTTAACATAAGCTGTTATTATTAAGAATAACATTTAATAACATGAGGTATTTTTACTGGCTACACTATGGGCCAAATCAAACTATCAAAAACAGCACTTTCCTCAACAAATGTTTATTAAATAATAATAATAATAATATTAACAATGATAATAATAATGTGTAAAGCAAAGATAGTAGGTAGTATCACAGTAATGAATACTGTCCACAGACTCTTAAAATATTAATATCTCGTACTGTGAATAAATGTAGATTGGATTACACATAACACTCATATAGATATCAAGATATTTACAGTATTTACAGTCAGAACAGAAGTGGGCTAAGAAGCATAATACTGAGGCTTTGGCAAACAATAAGAGTGTACACGAGTCGCTAACAGGTCGCTAACGAGTCGCTAAAAAGACGCAGCCGTGATGGTACACGGCGGGGGAGAGAGAGAGAGAGAGAGAGAGTACAAAAACAAGTAAAATTTAAAAATATTCCAGTGCAACATCGGCTTTGTGTGGATGTCTGTGAGTGAGTAGCAGCCTGGTGCCTTCAAGTCCTCCTCCTCCTGCGGCGGTGTGTTTGTGGATCGTGGGAATAAAATGTCCTGAGAATGGTGGAGAAAGCTTGCCGTCCTCTGCTGACGACGGCTATGTCTACGTTAACAAAAGTAACAGGAAAACGGCGGCACTCAGATCGTTTGACTCTCGGCAGCATGAACATAGAAAAGAACTGGATTCATCTGAGCGCCTCCTCCACTCGAAGGACGGCCTTAAACTCCTGAAGGGACCTGCTCTGCTCTCCTGTCTGCGTCATACATGTGCTGAAACATCAAACATGGGACCAACAGGGTTTTTGGGTCTTTTTGGGTGTTTTCCTGTCACTTCTGTGACAA
The DNA here is from genome assembly GCF_963576455.1 of Neolamprologus multifasciatus. Lineage (NCBI taxonomy): Eukaryota > Metazoa > Chordata > Actinopteri > Cichliformes > Cichlidae > Neolamprologus > Neolamprologus multifasciatus. The sequence goes on from NC_140453.1 coordinate 25,919,467, forward strand.
GCTAGTGACAGATCTCCTTATATAGAAGAGCAATCACTTCCTGGTAATAAAGGTTGTTCAGTTTTTCTCACAGTGAAGCTGTTAGCATTCTGCTAACACATGCTGATTGGTTGGTTAAGGACAGAACACCCTCGCTCAATGGCGCCTGTTTCCTGAACTTCCATATACTAATATAGCTTAAGTAAATCTACTGTTCTCCCCTCAGCAGGCTTCCAGACCCTGGCCAATAAGAAGCCAGTAAGAACTGAGCCATGGCGTCTTTTTTTTTTAGAGAGATCATGAATGGAAGGCGGGTTTCAGATAACTGAGGCTTATTTTGAACTGCCATTCATGCTAAGCTACCCTTCAGAGCAGGAAGTGAGCAGGACAGGTCCCTGTAAAATGAGTCCAGGTGTGTCTGACCCTGTTCTGAGGTCGTGTAAACGTAGCCGAGTACAAAACATCGTCCTGATGTGGTGGGCGGAGCTGATTGAAACAACCAGTCACAGTCACTCTTTAAGAGTCTGGTCGGTGTTTGGCCCCTCCCCCCGGGGCTCCTGAGATGGCCCTGTGAGTGACACTAGTCTGTTAGTTAGTTGGCAGCAGGAACCAGCACGCCAACAGGAAGTGCCGGTCCTCTGTTCTGACCCTTTGGCAGGGCGCCTTTGCTGAGGTCTCGGGTTTCGCCGGGCCACGATGACGGCCTCTTGGTAGTCATGTGCCGTCGGGCGTGTTTGGTCAGATGGTCGCTGCGCATGAACCGCCGTTCGCACACGCTGCAGACAAACTTCTTCTCACCAGTGTGCGTGCGGCGGTGGCGGGAAAGCTCATCGGAGCGGGCGAACCGCTTGTCACAGCCCTCCCAGTGACAGCTAAACGGCTTCTCGCCTGTGGAGCAAGAGGACAGGTAAGTGGTTAGCTCATGTCTATAGGACAGGTGAGTGTCTGTCTGTGGTTCTCCTTCCCCTGAGGTGACTCATACCTGTGTGTGTGCGCAGGTGAGCCTTGAGGTGTGAACTCTTGAAGTAGGTCTTTTTGCACCCAGGGAAGGTGCACACGTAGTCCCGTCTGCGAGAGAAGTCTGCCTGCGAGGTGCCACTGTTCGCTCCTGACGGCATGTAAACAGGAGCTGGGGCGAGTGGGAGGAGCTTGGTGTTGCCCAAGGTCATGACGGTCTGCGGGCCTGGTTGTGGCTGGGGCACGGGTGGCTGTGGCACCACAAACATCACGGTCCCTTGCGGCATGGCGGAGCCCAGCAGCAGCGACTGGGCGAAGCTGGAAGTGGGAGACTGGGGAAGGATGGGCTTGGGCCCGCCTGGCCCCTGCACCTGAACTGGGGCCTGGACAAAGGCGGAGATCATCCCCGTTCTGCCGTTCACCGGGAAAACCTGGCAGAGCAGCGGTGAGGAAGACAGCGAGTGAGGTGGAGAAGCTGAGGCGGGAGGCGATGGGGGGGTGTCGGGAGTTGGGGGAGGGTCGTCCTTCTCCTCTGGAAGCGTCTGCAGAAGTGGTGGCAGAGGCTGCGTGGAAGTTTCTGACAGCTCGGTGTTGGGCAGAGGAAGGCTGAGGCTGTCAGCGGTGTGGCGGATGACACTGGTGGCCATCGCTCTGCTGGGCGGAGCCACACAGGCCGACTCTGAGTGAGGTGCAAGTGCTGAGGTCTCTGAAGTGACGGCATGGGGGTCGCTGTGAAGGGCGGGGGAGGGTAAGTGCGGTTTGGAGGTGATGGTGAGGATGGGGGTAGCGGAGGCCTCGGCGAAGCTTGGACTTTGAGGCGGAGTTATACACTGAGAGAGAAAGCAGGTGTTAGACAGACGGATCCCAAATGCTACAAATTCATTCACAGAAGAAAATTACTTAAAACAAATTAAGTAGTTAACTAAATAATGAAAAACCTAGAAAGAATTTTTTGTGTTACATTTTTATAAATATGGTAACAATGAGGTCATTTAGTCATGCGTGTGTGCATTTAACATTTTCTAACGTTCTGACTGTATTGGTTCTTACCAGCGAGGAGAGGGCGATCAGGTCTTTTGGTGTATCTGTGCCCTCTGAGTGGAGTTGGATAGAGTCACAGGAGTCAGAGGTGGGTGTCAGTGGGCGGGGCTTGTGCGACCTTTGACCCCAGAAGCTCATGCTGACGAGCGCTTCGGCAGCCTCCAGGTCATGGTACTCGACGTACGACTTCTGCTCCATGGCTGCTGCTGTCTGTCTGTCCACACGGCTGACCTGAGAACCGTCGAGAGGTCAAAGGTCAGTTTTAAAAGACTTTAGCATTTCTCGTCACTTTAATTGGATTATTTTCTGTGATTTTAAAGCAAAAATCAGCTCAGAAGCGCAGAATTACGACCAAATGGCACTGGTGGCCCGGAGAGTGGGGGGCCCGGGTTCAAGTTTGACCCGTGGCCCTTTGCCGCATGTCTTTCCTCTCTCTCTGCCCCCATTTTTTGTTTTGAATGCTGCTGGAGCTTCTTCTGGATGTTAGAGGTACTGCAGTTTTTGGCACATTCAGCTACACTCTACCCTAAAAGCTAGAGCCTGAGTGTGTTTAAACCTGATTCAAAATATAAAAGTAAAAATTCCCAGACATTTGTTAGGTTGTCATTGTCTCTGCAGCAATATTATGATGATGGAGTAAAAGTAACCTTATTGTATTATCACAAGTCAAGGATCATTTGATTACACTCCGCCCACCTCCGCTTGGATCAATAGCTGGTTGCTATTCGTTTAAGTGATGACGTATGAACCCTGCTTCCGGGTTCAAACTGCTGTGTGTTTATTAAGGCTGTTGTCTTTTTAAAATATTTTAATGTTTTGTATCTTGTTCTATTTAATATGAACAAGGCCCAAAAATGGTCAGTAATCACTGTCGGCCTCTCTGGGTTTTTATTACCACTGCAGCAACTTTTAAAGATGGAAACTAGCGAGCTAACTCCCTGCTAACTTTGAACTCCGTTAAACTTCATAAATTCAGTTTTCATGGATGCCTGGATGTTAAATGTAATTGTTACACCTGGTAAAGCAACCACACTGACCATTTTATTGAACATGAAAGAATTTAGACAGTTTTTAACTCTCAGTTATGACACAGTGTTCATTTGACTTTGGGACCTGAAGCAAATGGCTAATAACATCAGACTTAAAGACTGAATTTGGTGGGAGGTTCCAAACATATGTTGCCAACAGGGAAGTTGCAGAGTGTTCTCTCGTGGACAAGTAATCGTTTCTCCCGTGTCTTCCTTACTTTGATTTATTTTTCGGCTGTTATACATTCTGATAACGATATATTGGGAAACAGCCAATATCAGCTTCACAGGTATATCAATCATGCTCCAATCAAAGCCCACTTTCATCTGACTGGACTGCTTCTGGAAACCTAAAGAGGGGCTTGGGTAGAGACATGAGCAGAGGGTAGTTCAGCCACAACAAGCTGCTTCTTCTGGTCTCATCGAAGTTTCTGTTGGGCTTTAGCTACACAGGCAACTTCTGGAAGCTAATTGAGGGTGACAGCAAGCAGGCAGTGGACCGTCTTCTTTCTCCCATATGACTTAAACGCACTGTTAGTGCTCACTGTCCTATAAACTGTTGAGCATCTGCCTCACAGCCCAGTTTCTTTTTCTTTTTCTTCCTCTTACTCCTCGGATAAAGCCAAACAACTCCCATCTAATGACCAATGATGTCACAGTTTTCCCACCTCTGGCGGAGCCGCATCCACCATGTCAGGAAATAAATTAATTAATTAATTAAAGGGGCGAGAACTGTAGATGGGAGGTGACTCGGGGACAAAGGGCTCCTGGCTGCTTGGCTGGCATCTGCTCAGCAGCACGTACAGGAAAGGAGGAAGAGAGGGAGGAGGGCAAGCGAGGGGTGAGAGATAACGATGTAAACAGAGAGAACAGGCGGAGGGGGGGGGGGGGGGGGATATAGTGGGTACACCCAACCTCTCACCCTGCCTGACGGGGAACCTCACTGCACCCAGAATAGATTGCGGGAGGTGCTAATAAAAATAGGAGAAAAAAACTAAACAAAAAGACCCCATCATGAACAAGCCCCGCCCACTCCTCCCACACTGACATGAACCAACTCTCCCTGTGAGAGAGAGAGATAGAGAGAGGAAGCTCCTGACAGGAAGTATAGTTGGACAAAACAATCCGTTTCAACACACACACACAGACCCCGCGCTCAGATTTCCCACGATCACAAAAACACACCACACCTATTGACAGAGAAACAACAAGGTTTACTCATAAATGAACGCCGCTCGCTGCCTTTAATGTGCTAATAATCAACTGAGCTCAGCTCCACGATTAATAACACCTGTTCCCCGACACACTCACACCTGATTGAGAAGCTTGGAATGCATTTATTGCTCCAGACACACTTTCTGTTTTTAATTCTGAGATCTTTTTTTCTGCGTGACTCGGATTGATTCCTGGTGTGTTGTCAGGTTTCTCTTCATCTGCATTTTCTTTGTGTTCAGTGCAGATTTCTGGGATGAAACTGAGGCTGAGTCTGATTCACACAGTCAAATCGCAGGAAAATCAGAGATGCCACATTAGGATTTATTTTTGGAAAATAACTTTAAATGGTTTTTAGAACAAAAACACCCAGAATTTTACACGTCAGCTTCAGGTGCAAATATTTGCTTTACACTGTTTAAACAGGTAAAACATGCACTCATGAAAACGTGATTATTTTAAATCAGCAGTAATGAAGCAGGCGTCTCCTATTAGAGCCAAATACAAATCAAAATGAATGTAAATGATTTTAACATTTTATTGAGTCAGTGACAGTGAAACTGATCTTTAATTGCTACAGTGAGCTCAGATCAAAGAATCTAAATTCATGAGAGCCATCAAATTAATAATAGATTATTTTGCTCAACAGGTTTACAATTAACGGATTAATTGTTTAGTCAAACCAAAGAAAATATCATCTGATCATTGTCAAAATAATTAATTTACTGTCACATTAAGAGGATAAAAATCAATTTAACTGTTTAGGAAGGAATATTAAAGGAAGTGAAAAATTTGCATGATTAACATCAAAATAATCAAATTAATGTCATGTTTAATAAAGAAAACCAACAAACTGGCACACGAGAGACTGAAACACACTTGCAAGAACAAACTTAGACAAAAAAATGTACTAAAAAATTTAAAATCGGATTAATCAATTAATCTGTGTTAGAGAACAGTGAGAACATGCCAGGTGAAACTCAAACTACTGGCTTCACTGTCACAAGCCAAAGAAACAAACTGAACACAACGACGCTGAGAGCCGCTCGAAAACATCAAAATCAATCAAATCAGTCAATCCTGTCCGGCTGATTAATCGACGACACTGAACCGAAAGCATCAACTGTACCAAAACAAAGAAAACATCTGTAAAGTTTCTGCAGCGGTGAGCGATGCACTGCAGGGATGCAACTGTTGGTACTGCTCACGCGCGCGCGCACACAGGAGTGACTGGGTTCACTGTGACCTCAGATAAACCAGCAGACAGCGCCAACACAGCCCGCCGAGCCGAAACAACCCGACCGGGGTTGCAGAACCGCTCCGTCCTCGGACACCGGACCCCGAACCCGGAGGTTCTGGAGCCCCGGGAGGTACCGCACAGTTCTAACATTCCAAGTTTCTGGAAACTGACCTGACAGCAGCGAGGCTGAGTTGACGAAGAGAAAGAGCGGACGGAGGAGCGGAGAAAGGGTCGGCAGCAACTCCGTGAACAGCGACTGGAGCTTCAGTCGGAGCGCTGAGCCGCTGCCAGCAGACTGGCTTCAGCTGAGAGCACCGGAAAAAAACAAAAAACACAGAAACGAAATTCAGAGCGGTCTGGCGGGTGGTAACACGCAGCCAATCAAAATCAAAGGTGTAGCGGGTCGCGGCCAATCACGGGCGAGGCGGTGCGTGATCGCTACGTGAGCGTCACGCGATTGGCCCGCGGCGGGGTGCGTGGCTGTCGGGGGGCGTGGCCGCGGAGTCAGCGGTGTCAGAGTAAACCCGGTGAACCCGGCGGCGCGCTCGAACTGGGGGAAAGGTTGGGAGGCGCGAGGCGGGACCGCGGGGACGCGCGCGACAGGCATGTAAACTGCAGATGGAGTGAAAAAGGAACAAAAAGGGACAGGTGAAAGCAGGTAAAACCGAGAAAAACACACTGCAGACACACGGCCACACCAGAAACACCGCGTCACAGGCATGTTTTTAAACGTTTACGGTTAAAATCATGGTAAAACGTTAGTAAATACACTGAGTGTGGAGCGTGTTGACTGTCTCAGCCTCTCTAAATATGGAGTATCATTAAGAAATACCTGTTTATTCACACTCATTTACCTAAAATACAACAGTTATGGTGCATTTACACTATTCTATATTTAACTGAAAACTCAGAATCTTATTTTGGAGTGTTTTTAATGAGGTCTTTTCTGTCAAACACAGGCACATTTACTTTCACATGTTTTCTATTAGGAATTAATTTGTGCATATACATACATATTATTTGAATCTAGATCATGTAAAACAGAAAGAGATTTTAAAAATGCTTTCTTATGATTTAATGTCAGAAATGAGACACACTGCTAAGACAAAAAAATAATTTTACTGGTGACATGATAGAAACAGCTTGACATTACTGACATGTTGCTGTCAATACAGAAAGGATTAGACACGTGTATTTCTGGAGAAAAAATTAAAATTTGGGGTTTTGTGGAAAAGTTGAAGCTTTAGTGGCTGAAATGACAAATGCATGTGAACATAATCGTAAAAAGTGAAAAACACTGACGATGTGAGCAGATTGTAGCTGCTTTCTTTCTTTAGTGAAGCTGGTGTGGCGTGGCTATGATGTGCTCACTGTTTCATGCTGCAGCAGGGACATGTAAACACTTTCTCTTCACTGCAGAGCTGAAACTACACAATCTCGTCTTCTTCTCCCTCCTCTTCCTCACGTGCGCGCGGAGCCTCAGACATGTGCACGTTAAATTCACAGAAACGAGACAAAGAAACAAAGCGGCGGCTCTCGAGGCCTCGCCATCGTCTCTTATTGTCTTCTTCCTGTAACATTTCTCTCCTCGCTCTCGTGAGCCCTCCTCCTCCTCGCCCCCTCCCCGCAGGGCTGATGAACCCGGGGACTCCTATGCGGCGAGGTTGTAAACAGCCTCTCCAATAAAGAATTTCGGGGCTAAAAGGCAGCACCCACTGCCTCCTCTTCCTCCCTCCTTTGTTGTCGCTGCAGGTTAACCCTTTAAGCAGCCGCATCATTATCATCACCGCAGTCGTCATCGTTCTGACATGTGCGGTGGAAGTGATGACATCCTGTCTAAGTCAGACAAAGATGCACCTTCAGCTTCACCTGCTGCCTCACAGCACCTTCAGGTCGGCGGTGGCGGCTCAAACACATCCTGGATGTCAGAGAAGCTACAGAGATGAAAGTGGGACAGAGACAGCAGGCCGGGGTGATGTGAGTTCATTTTCAACTCCAAGTTCAGTGAGGTTGTGAAGTAAAAAAAGAGAAAAAAGGGGGAAGGAGGGGGGAGAAAAACACAGGCGGGCGATCCGTCCATAAAAAACGGTTTCCAGGCAGAAAACAGTCGCAGGCTTGTGCAGTAGGAGACTGAGCTCAGCTGTTTGCAGCATGAAATCAGAGTGCAGAAACCACAGCGCGCACTCACTGAGCCACGTCCCAGCTCTGCAGCAGGAAACTTACCTGGACCTCACCTGAACCTCAGCGCTAAGTCTAGAGACACAAGTCTAGAGACACAAGTCTAGAGACACAAAGGAGAATCTGTCTTCAGGGTGACGGCACCCTCAAACCCCCTCACATTTAAAAACTCTCCAAACTCAAGAGAGGAGGTACAGAGGTAGAGGTGCAGAGATTTTCAAGTATTCAAGGACACTTTTTCACTTTACTGATTATAATTCATAGAAACACTGAGAGTCTGAATCATGACATCACACACGTGTAATAAACCTTTGCATTTTTAGAAACCATGGTTCACTAAAGCGAGTCAGTCCTATGTTAAAATTTTACAGCAGAAATAAACATGTTTACAGCCAATACACCAACTGTTTAGTCTCTGTAAGTGATTTCCTTCTTCATAAAACTGCCATTAAACTTTAGTTACAGAATAAAGAGAAAGCAAAAGAGAGGAATAAGCAAAAAAAGGGTATCACTATATACAGATGGCACAGTTTTATATACTGAAGACAAAGGAGACCAACAGTTTATCTTCATATCAGAAGTCAGAGACAAATATGACAATTGGCTTCAGTTTGCATTATTAGGGAAGTGGCTTCTTTGACTGACAGGTGGCACGTAGCTGCTAGCTGTCTGCCATCTTCACACTGAACTGGACCTCGGGACCGTGTTTGTGCTGTTGAAGTGTTTTAAAGCATTTTCACTGACATTAAAAATGCTCCATGTCATTGGTCATTTTTAATGACCTGGCTGCTGTGAGGTTGCTGTACTAACAAACCGTCTGAGCAGAAAAATTCTAGGATTTCATCTCTAAAGTGATGTCCTGTAAACACAAGACTTTTCTGCAACAATAAAGAGTAACATGAATACAAGTATAATGTTCTTACAACAGAAATGTAAAGTACTCTGTTTTCACATACCTGTGAAGAGAGTAAAGTTTTTTTTAATATATAAAATCTTTTCTAGAATCAACTCTGAACATGTGAACCTTCTGGAGTGAAAATTTGCGATAACGATATAACTGACGATATAATTGACACTAGACAAAATACTTTACAACTCCACAACTTTATTACTGCAAAAAAAAATATCAATGTATTTTCACTTAAACAAGCAGCTGTTTTTTTTTTATGTGCATTAAAGTTATATAAAAATTTAACAGTGCAAATACAAATTCCTTGCTGACAGTTTAACCAAAAGGCATTTCCAGTGGAAAATGGCCAACATATCCTCAGCATAAAAACATAGAAACAGCTTGACATCACTGACATGTTGCTGTCAATACAGAAAGGATTAGATGTGTATTTCTGGAGAAAAAAAATACAATTTGGGTTTTGTGGAAAAGTTGAAGCTTTAGTGGCTGAAATGACAAATGCATGTGAACATAATCTTAAAAAGTGAAAAACACTGATGACGTGAGCAGATTTTAGCTGCTTTTTATGTGCATTAAAGTTATATAAAAATTTAACAGTGCAAATACAAATTCCTTGCTGACAGTTTAACCAAAAGGCATTTCCAGTGGAAATTGGCCGACATATCCTCAGCATAACCATGTATAATATCCACAAAACTTAAAAGAGGTTATACACACACAATACAGTAATATTATGTTGAAGCACAGTACGTATCACTCCGCGAGGCTCCTGCCTACAATAGCCTTAATGCTCTGACAATCCATCAAGCGGTGCGGGTTCGTAGCAAAGTCGTACAAAAGCATTTGACAGATTTTCGAGCGCCGTGTACCACATAAAATCGTTTTGAGGTCAGTAAACACAACCAGAATTCATACATAAGGCCCATTGGATTATAAGGGGCACTGTCGATTTTCAGAAAAATCAAAGGATTGATTTTAAGTGTGCCGTATTTTCCAAAAAACACGGTAATAACGACGGCCCGCTAGCATGCTCTACCAAAAATAGTGCTTTGTTGTGTATCTGACGGACAAAAGCTAAACCAGTTCCACACCACTGAAGTTGCACCATTTTGACAAACCAATTCTTCAGTTTCATTCAATGATCCGCTTTCGCCCCTTCTCATTCTCCGTCGCCGCCATGCTTTTTCCACCATGTGCGTATGAAAACAAAGGCATTGCGCATGTGCGTTTTACCCATATTCTATCGCGATATTTCATTTTCTTATCGTTGCCCAACATTATACCGGTATTGCTGTGAACAGTATGATATGGCCCAGCCCTAGACTCAGTTTCCATGTCGGTTACAGTTTGCGAACAGCAGGCAGAAATCCTCGGCTCCACGGGAGCAGGGGTGCACATTACTGCAAGGTCAAAGGTCATTCCTCCTCCCAGACTTCCAAGAATCAGACCTCTAGGAATTACAGCCCCCCATGGCAATTTTCCTACAGTCTTTATTGGGCATCCACTGCCCGGCTCAGGCCTGTCAGACTGTTTGTGTTCCACATGAGCTGACCTCCAACCAAACCTGACCCAAACAAACCGCGCTCAGCGGGTTTCGTCTGGTTTATTTAACCACTGACAGCCGCTCATAGGTTAGGTCAGTTAGTTTAAGGCTGGAGATCCACTCGACTCACACAGTGATGAGTTTAAAGAGCTTTGATGAAAAACTAAAACTACAACTCTGAGACCACCAAAACAGCAGCAGGGTTTGTGTTCAGTCGCTGCGAGCTGGTGAATGCTGCTGAAGGTGACTGCCTGCAGCAGAAAACGGCTCCAGGTTTATTTCTAAGGTTAGTTCTGAGCCCTTTCCTGAGTTTAGCTCCTGAACTTCACACGGTGACCAGTGTTGGCGTGCTGTCAACTGACATGGTCTCTGTCACACTTTAAAGTGAACTGATTAAAGTTGTTTCTTTACTTTTCTAACACACCTGGCCTCCTCTGACTGGCTGCGGCTGCTCTGATTGGTCAGAACCGCCTCAGTATAGTTTTGCAGTAGTCTGAAACGTGTCTGCAGGTTTCATCTGTGCAGTCAGACCAGCTGACCTCATCGACCAGCGACACACCCAGCCCCATTAAACATGTGTGAGGGAGAGGAAGGAGGGGATGGGTGGGGTCACTCAAATGTAGGTCAAACTCCATCCGTCATCCTGTACAAGGCGGGCGGCGCACCAAACGCCCTCAACACATACACTGCACAAATGTTTTCTTTTTCTGTGGTGCTGCAGAGGGGGAAACGGAGGCTCAGTGCAGGGGCCGGACCGAGGGCTCTCAGAGACCCCCATTTTCTTTCCCTCCTTCTCTTACTTTGTTTCCTTCTCCTGGCCTTCTTCACTTCGTCCTCCACGGTCAGTTCATCAGTTTTTATTTTTTTGCTTTAGCTGAGTCAGTTGATTCCAGGCCAGTGTAAACAAACATTTCCTGTGTCGCTCATTTCCTGTTTGGCCACTTTAATGACGCCTGGTGGATGGTCCTGGTGTGTGATGGAGGGAACAGCAGAGCAGACAACAAACTGCAGACGCATCATCACAACAACGCTCACAAGAACCGGGTTTAATCCTCAGAACTTTACACTGAGCTTAAATGTTTTCATATTTGAAGCGCCAACTGTGATTAAAATAGGAATAAAGACAAACGAGTGAATCAGATGAACAAAAACAACCCCTCTGATTCTGTTTTTACAGTTTGAGTTTTGAAATGAAACTGTATTTCCTGTTTTCCTCTCAGACGTGCTTTAGTCTTCATGCAGCAGCATGAGGTTTTCTTTTTTTGTGTCGGGATTAAAACTGAGGATAGAGTCTGAGCTTCAGAGTAAATCAAAAATACATCAAACCTTTAAGGCTTTAAGGAAGAAATTTCATTTATCTACGTTTTAATACGGACATTAAACAGGTAAAAACATTCCACAGAATATGAGTGTTTGTATTTGTTCTTGTGTCACTTTCAGTTTTGGGTCTGAATATTTGAGTTTCTGCTACATTTAAAAAAAGTGTTCCAAGCTTCTTTCTTTGACAGTTTGTGATGAAGATTTGGTTTAATCTCTGCGTCCAGCAGAATAAAATCCAAGTCTGTGACTCTGAAGAAAAACCCGAATTTGTTCTTTGATTTCAGTCTTTTTTTAAACAATGTTTTTAAAATATGCGACACAAACATTAATTTTTTCTTGGTTTTAATTTAATCTGATTTAAATTCTTTACAGCAAACAGACATTTTCCTTTTTTTTTGAACAAAATTTAAATCTGCACTTTACTGAAATAAACCCTGAAATTATTCATTTCTTTGGAGCACCAGAATGAAAGAAAAAATCTCTTTGAATTTCTTTGAAGTCAGTGGTTTTTAAATAAATTCTTCTCATTTAAATCTGACACACTGAGACGTTTAAGGTCAACTGATTTTTGTTTGGAAATCAGTATCAATAATTCAGAAAAAAATATGTTTGTAGTTTTGAGAAGAATCTTTTCCTGATTAAAAAATAATAATTCTACTTTTGAGGAAATTAACGAAATATGGACGGTATATTCTGACCTGCAGTCTGATTTATTGGTTTATCGATCACTGATAGATCTATCCTACCTCAAGTTTTATCCTCTGAGAGTCAAACCTTCTTCTTCTGTGCAGTTCACGTTCACCAAACTTAAACACAGCAGAAACAAAGTGCAGACGTAGTCGATAAAGTTTTACTGACATGAGAACAAATAGATCATTATTTCATGAGGTAAAAATGGCTTAAAAGTCTAGGTTGAAACTCAGTCTGAGAATTTCATGTCCTCTGATTTTTAATTTCTAAGTTTGTTTAAATGGGGGTCAGATGACAGAGATCCTTTGCAAAGAGCCGAGTTTCTTTCCAGGAACTGTGGAGTGAAATCTGGACTTCTTCCAGATGTTTAGTTCGCTGCTGTGATGGCAGGGGAGTTGATGTGTTTAAGGTCCACGCGGAGTTGGCTCTCTGAGCGCTGAACTCACAGTTTTCAACAGGAAGTGTGGTTTTTTGAAAGTTTTTTTTTTTAAGCTGAAAAAACACAAGCTGACCGTCAGCACACAGGACTGAGCCGATAGAGCTGATCTGTTTCCTGAGGGTTATTTGAATATCTTTAGAGGTTAAGAAGACAGACCTGAAGCCTCTCCAATTAAAAGATTAATGCAGTAGTCAGTTATTTAAACTACTCGTTTAGTGTGACTTCTTATTTTCTGAATCTACAGCAATGGTGATGGCACGCTGCAGGTCAGTACTTGAGTAAATGAATGATTTTAAACTCAGCCGGAAAAAAACAACTTGAGACTTCTGAGGCTGAAACAACAACAACCTTGCAGTCCCCAATACACTCCCATGTTAAAACTTCAGAGCAGAAATAAACATGTTTACAGCCTGATACACAAATTGGTTGTTCTCTACAGAGAATTTCCCCCTTCATAACACCCATTTTAAACTTTTGCTACAGAATAAAGAGGAAGTAAAAGAGAGGAATAACCAGAAGGGTGTCACTATATGCAGATTACATAATTTTACACACTGAAGAACAGAGTCTAACAGTTTATTTGGGTTCATATCAGAAGTAAGATACAGATATCACAACCTGTTTAAATTGTATTAAGGCTTAAAGTTTGCATTATTAGGGGTGTGGCCTTTTTGACTGACCGGTGAATGACAAAACACCTACCCCAGCTAATTAGAGTCCCTGAACTGGACCTGTGGGCTATGTTTGTGCTGTTGGAGCACTTTTTAATGATCACACTAATAACATGGATGCTGTGCCATCTCATCCAAATATGGTGAGCTCTGGAAACAAAATGGCACCAAAATGCAATAAAAGAAAGTAAAAAAAAAAAGACTTTGAGGATTGGGAAAAACCAAAAGGTGATGTGACAGAAGCGAGCGCTGTCTTATACACGATGGTTACGATCATGCGTTTAGAAAGAAACAAAGCTTTTATTTTGTCAGATGCTTGGAGCTGGTGACCTGGCTCCTTGTAGACATTTTTGTACATCGTCTGCTGCGCCAACCAATACAGGAAGTGCTGCTCACAAAGTACTGAAGCTGAGATGAACCAGCAGGCCTTGAATGCAGAACGATGGCGTCTATGGCACACAGAGAAATTCAATAAAACATTTACAGCTCAGAGTTCATCTGAGGACTCAATGCCAGTGCCAGCCAACTGTAAGTGAATGCAGCACAAAGCTTCTTTGATGGCTACTCTCTGTAGTATCACTATGGCAACCTGCCCAACACTGTAATGTTACCCTAACAACAGCTGTGGTAAATGAAGGTGGACAAACAACTGGTGAAAATAAATGAAGTTAAAAATGAAGCATGAGACGCCACTGTTGCTTTATTGTATTTGATTCTACTTTCATTTTATTTTTGTTTTCCGATTAACCCAAATGACCTGCAAAGGGGAGGCTACAGCAGCAGCGACTCAATGGAGCAAGCACACCTGAAGTCAAACAGTTGGCTCAGGTTTTCTCAGACGTCTTCCAACTTGGATGTCTTTACATCGTTTTAGAAAGCAGCTGCAGCACAATGTAAACTCAAATGTTTTATAAAGAAAAGCAAACGTGCATGAATGTTTACATGAAATATGACTGTTCGGCTCTGCCTGCGCAGGAGGGAAGGTTTTTTTTTTTTGGGGGGGGGGGGGGGGGGGCAGAATTATTGCCTAAAGGCGAAGATGGATGGCCAACGGATTTACTTTACTAAATGGACCATCCCAGCCTTGCTGTAATGGTCTATTAGATTCACCTTGTATTGTTTATTTTATTTTCACTTGCTAAATACGGGACAGACTTGACTGGGGAAAAGAAAGGGGAGAAAGAAAGAGGGAGAGAAGAACAGCGGAGACGAGGGACGGTGATAAAGGGCAAAAAACAAAAACTAACAAAATAAGCAGACAAAAAAATACATATATCAATCACCTGGATCACCTACTGAGAAAGAAAAAAGAGAAAACAAGCACAAGGAAAAAAAAAGAGCAATATAATAAACAACATCACGATGATTATGGGAATATAACAGTAAATACTAAATATTAAACATTATTGTGCAGCACGTAAGATCGACAGTGCACAGTGTGCTTTGAAGTAGGAGCCAAAAAGGGTGTAGTTTGTGTGTGTGAGCACCCGTGTGTACACTTGTGAGCATGAACGTGCTTGTATTTAAAAGGTTCCTTCATGTAATGATCTGCTAGAGGGTGTGGGGAGCCACAGCCCCATCCTCCAGGGCATGAAGCAGGTATGGAGCAGATCAAAACTCCAGACATCCAGAGGCCCTCAGAACACAAGAGACCAAGGAAGACCAACGGAGGGGCAGCCACGCCACTATCCCAGAAAGAGCTGAGGAGAGCCCCAGATGAAGGGTCACTCAGCAGGCGTGGAGCAGAAGCCAGGGGGGGGTTACAGTGACGTGCCCGTGAGCTCCGCCGGCAGCCAGCTGTGCCAGAGTGACCGAGCCCCAGGCCGAGAGGCCGGGGGCACCCTACCCCCGAAGTGGCCCGAGCGAGCCCCAGGCTCCAGGCCCCGACAAGCAGCCACCAAGGAGTGAGCCGGTGTGTACCTGGACGCCCATCCCGGGACACACTTTAATATCCTTTATCTATCCAAGTGAATGTCTCATTTAGATTTAAAACATTTCCAGTGGCCATTATGGCGGAAAAAGTTACAAGACATAACAAGTAAAAAACAAATACATTTATAATATGTAAAAACATAATTAAGAGCGACATTAAAAACAGTCACACTGACTAGAAGAGTTCTCTCTTTAAAATAGACTTAAACTCCACCTTGTTCCTTCTGTAGATAATTCCAAGAAACAGGCACAGCGTATTTAAAAGTCTCTTTTCCCATGTTCTGTTTTGATTTCAAGAAAAAAAAAAAAAATCATTTGTATGACGTTGTGAGAGTGAAGACTATATTGGTTGTGGTTTTTACACATAAACACACAGATAAGAAGGAACCAGCCCGAGGAGAGATTTATAGATAAACACCAACCAATGGGAAAGTCTGCAGATATACAGAGATGGACATTTAGCAGCAGCATACAGACAACAGTATTTTTTGATATTTTCACAGTGAGTAATAAAACGTAAATTAAAATGGTAGACAGTATCAACCTCTTTAAGTAGTGGGCAGGTGCATTCATAAAAAGAAGGCTCAGTTATGAGCTAAACCTGCACAATTCAGGGGTTTATAGGAAGAAAACATTACAAAAAGTCACGTGTTGGCCACAGTTTCTTCTTCTGCAGGTGGAAACCAGAGGTGAGCAGTTCCGCTTCCACAGGACTGACACGAGTAACAGACCAGAGTAAGACCTGAAACACTGCTTCACCTTTAACCTTTGGTTGGTCAACAGTTAGGGTTAGTACAGCTGTCTCTGCCCAGCAGCAGAGACAGCTGTTCACAATCTTTTCAATCATTGAGGTCAAGATATATTAACACTGCGCACACTGTACATGAAGTAAAGGTCACCCTCTGTCAGATGGAGGTCAGCTGAGGTAAATATGTCCTTAGCTGCTCCTCTAAACTACAGCTGCCTCCACCCTTCATACTACAACCACAAGCTGTTTTGCAGCTTCTGAAGCCAGAAGATCTCAAACTCGCCCAAAAAACAGCTGCAGAGGAAGGAGGAGGAGCCACAGAATCAAGCAGCCAAAAGAAGCTCTGAGCTCAACTTTTCCAGAAACATCTGGCCAGCTGCTCGGCGCTGCTGCTGTAACTGACCTCAGAGCAGTTTCAGTGTCTGCTACCTTGTAACAGGCTGCTCTCCATTAGTGTGATTGAACATCACCTCCTGCTGGTCACTCTGAGTCAGTGCAGCACCCCTGTTCATCCACGGCACACAGCAGTCCCCTGGAGAGTCACACAGTCTGCTCAAATATTCAGGACAGCACGTTTAACAACTTTAAATCTACACAATTCAAAAGCTCTTCCAGCTCCATCCACACACACGCAGAACTACACCCTCATCACATGCACACATCCATCAGTCTTCCAGGTACCAGATACCATTCCCAATCCGATGCTGCGACTCTCCATCAGATCCTGTTGTTCAAACTACAAATCTTTTCCTCCTTTAGAGAGATCTCTCTCTCCTTTTTAGGAAATGTTCTGACCAAATTTTCTTTCTATTGACAGAAAAATCAGTTTTAATGCAATTAATCAAAGACAAGAGCAGCCCTTTTACGTTTATTAAAAATGTCTTTGGTTTAAACAAAAACATGGAGGCAGCAGAAACAGCCAAATGTCCCACAGATGCTGCAAGTTCTCAGCTCTTCTTACTTCTCTGCCGCTTCCTGTGTGAAGCCCGGGTCCCGAGTGAAGCCTCAGCCGTCCTGGTTGATGTCCAGGTCATCCTTTGTGACGTCCGGGTGTTGAGTGAAGCCTGGGCCTCGGGTGAAGCCCCAGCGGTCTCAGCCGAAGCCCCGGCATTGGCCTTGCTCTTCCCTCTGTACAGTCTGGTGTCAAAGATCCTCCTCTCCACACTCAGGACCTCCTCATAGAGGCAAAACGGCTTCACGTCGAACATGAAGGCGAAAAGCTGCAGCAGCCAGATGAAGGAGCGTGGCAGCGTTGCCTCCACCTCCTTGTAATGACTGTTGTAGCACCTACAGGAGAAGGAGACAAGATTTAAGTGTCAATGATTCATCGTCATGGAAACGTTTGAACAGATGAGGAAAAATTTGGCATTATGATGTGGGATCAGTTTGTTGTCGGGCCCCGTCACAAGTTTGAGGTCTTTCAGGAGATCTCATTCAGCAAATCAGTTTAAAAACCACTAATGAGCATCGAAGGAATCGGTGGAGCTTGGAAAGAAAAGCATCTGGACTTCTTTAAGTTTCTTGAAGATGTTTCGTTCTCATCTGAGAAGCATCTTCAGTTCTAAGAGCAATTG
Source organism: Neolamprologus multifasciatus (assembly GCF_963576455.1). Classification (NCBI taxonomy): domain Eukaryota; kingdom Metazoa; phylum Chordata; class Actinopteri; order Cichliformes; family Cichlidae; genus Neolamprologus; species Neolamprologus multifasciatus. The sequence continues at coordinate 25,936,929 of NC_140453.1, forward strand.
TTGGAGATTCCCCAAGAGAAAGGATGCCCCAAATGTCTACATTTTGGACAGAGAATGTCTTCTCTGGTTTGAAAGAGGAGTGGAAAAAGAGCCATCTATGTCTACTGTGAACAACCATCTTTAAACAGAGGGCGGGGCTTATGACACCAACTGTCTGCCATCTATAATCCAGTTTTGAGATCCTTCCCAGACACTGACATCCGGGGCCATTTGACCTCAGTAGGAACTGAAGAAGCTTCCCAAGAAATTTAAAGAAGTCCAGACGCTTTTCTAAGCTCCTTAGACTATGATGACCTGGATGACCGAAACCCTTCACAGACATGATGAGGTAAGAAGCGTCATTCTGTAAGCGATCAAACCCAGCGTCCAGTCTGTGAGGCAACATCAGTCCAACCTTCATGACATACAAAACACCAGTGCATCTCCATATAATCACCGCTTTGTCATCACCCTGAGGGGGAAACTTCAACCTGCCAGTGAACGTCATAGAGCTCACAACTCCTAACCATCACATTACTCTACCACGCTGGCAGGTAACTTCCTCCTCCACCCAACTTTTTTCTTCCCGACACGTCACACTAAGATTCTTTGTTCATGCATCGCTATTTTCAGTCCTCTGTCATCAGCTCAGTTTAAAATGACTAAAGCCTTAAACGACCAAATAGACTCACTAGAACTTCTGTCCTCTGAGAACAACTTGTCAAAAGGTCTCAAGCCAAGATGTGTACTACTCCCTTTACTGGCCATTCTCCAGGGTTTAAAACCATAAATCTAAATTTTTTACTGAATTATTTCATAAAGCTGACTGCCGATGACCAGCGAACTACAAGCGCTGATGTTTATGTCGTGCAATCTTCTATTTTTGCTCTATACAAGCAGCAGTACACTCTTAAGTGTGAAATCTTCACTTTCCTCTTTGGAAGTTTCTCTCTTTGAGGCAAGTTTCTGGAGAAAATATTCCTCTTTGGTCATTTTGAGATTAAACCCACAAATGCTGACACTCTGAATTCCCTGATATTTCTGATCATTTTAATGTGTACCTTTAATTTAAAAAAAACACCTTTGAGAGTTTGAGTGAACTCAAAGTGTGCTGGGTTTAATTTCCTTAACTGTGATCAACCCGTTTGTGTATTTCGATATTTCAACCTGAGACTGAAGCTGTGAGTGACTCACAAGCAGCGTCTGAGCGCCGGGTGCCAGTACATGTCGTTCAGCGGAGTCAGGAAGTCATATCTACGGGTCACGACCTCGTCCAGCTTCATGTGGTGCAGACTGGGACCGTCCGATTCCTCCTCGTCCCCCCAGCAGAATATGAAGCTTGATGGTCCTACATCCTGGAGCCCCGATGGACAGGAAGTCAGCTTCTCGAAACACAGCTGGACCTGCTCTGCGATTCCTGCACAAACAACAGAGGGAGCGTGTCGCATCTCAGGATGTTTTTTCATGTGCTTCAGATTAATTTTGCAGAGAGAAATGAATATACAGGAAAGGACAGGACTTCACCTCTCTTTCACAATAAGATCAGCCAATTTAATTTCTTACTTTTTTTTTTAATCATCGAACACTTTTCTTTCTTGTTTGGGTAAATTTGTTTCTTTGACTTCCACTGCTTCCTGCCGAAAAAAAGAAGAAAAAAAGCATATCAGGAACTCTTCATCAAAAACAGAAAACAGGTTTAAAATAAATAAATAAATAAAAAATCAAATCGTGATCGTTTTTTTTTTTTTTTTTTTTTTAAAAAGGGAACACAAGCAGCTATTAAGCAGCTTCAAATGTCTCCACATCTACAGGTGTCCGAGTCAGTGAGTCAAACTCACATTAAAAAAAAAGAGCCCATTATTCCTTAACGTAACACACAGATTGCAAACTTCCTGTGTGCAGATACGCCAATGACGTCACGCTTTAAAATCAGGACTAAAACCTGATTTCTGCACACAGATCAACCTCAGGGGAAATACCGCCGATGTCCTACCTGGAGACATTCTGGTCTCTCCTCTCTTGAGCTCGAATCAGAGCGGCCTGCATCACTTTGTACCACCTCCTCAGGTTAAACACTTTACCTGTGGATCCACACAGAGAGAGTCGCACACAAGCCACGTCTAGAAGGGGTCATGCTCAAAGGTCAAAAGGGCAGAAAAGTTCCAAGATCAGACATAGTTCGTCATCTGTATACAGTCATTCACAAACACGTGCAGTCAGCCATTGATTTTCAAACTGATCATGTTATCAAATAGCTCCTTACATCTGTGCCATGTTATTTTTTTTAATAAATAAAAATCCGACCTGAGTCCTTCTGTCGTCCAAGATCATTGGACAGATGCCTGAAAGATAGAACCAATCACAGTCAGCACACCTGGAGCCCTGCCGGAGGTCGTCTGACGGCGTGAAAGATACGTACCACTCGGTCATGTCGTCCAGGCAAAAGAACAGCTTCAGATTGACGATGATGAGGGCAGCAGCTTGCACGTCATACCGTGGCAGGGTGGGGTGATTGTGTGGGTCAAATGTGTGAAGTGTTTGATCCATCATACCGGTGTGCTCCAACAGCCTGCAGACCCAGGGGTGGAGCTCATCTGACAGGAAACAGGCGTGTACAGGTACACTCTGTCAGTGTTTGTATGTAAAGAAGGGCGCCTCCAGCAGAGACCATTATCGGTCAGAACACTGAAGTATGAAGCGCCTTGAGGCGGCTTTTGTTGTGATTTGGCGCTATATAAATAAAATTGAATTGAAGTAGTTGTTACCGGGGAGGTTGACATCGGACAGGTATCTGAGGCTGAGCAGCGCCGGGTGCAGCAGGGTCTGCTGACTGATTGGAGGAAAAGCAGGAAGCTGCAGGAACTGAATGAGAGTCTCGGCCTCCTTATGAACGGCGTGATGAGACGGAACCGTCTGCAGAAACCAGGTGAGAGCCAAGTCACGCATCATTACCGGGGCCAGGTAATAAACAAGATGGCGGCTTTCTCACCTCGACTACAAAGATGAGGGAGTCCTTCCCCGTGACTTTCATCTCCTCGGGAAGCTGCTCATAGGCGTTCAAGTACGGGATGTGACCCTCATTCACAAGTCTGCAAAACATCACGTTCATCCAGGTGAAACACACTGGTTAAAACCCCTGAGCCACGCAAGTGCAGGTGGGTGCAAGTGTTACCTGAGCAGGTCGCTGAGCGTCAGCGCCTCACGGCTCCACACCAGAGCCAGGTAGATCAGAGCCAGTGTCTTCTTCATGCTCAGCAGACTCTGGCTCCGCTTCTTCCTGGCCGACAGGTAGGTGAGGGTGTCCGAGGAGCCGGACCAAAAACCGGAATTCTCTGAGGTTAAACGAGCAGTCAACTAACGCAGGAAACCTCATCTGGTCATATGACCTGACACTGAAACTTTTACAGGAGCTTCCTGTCAGACTGAGGACGCTTCCAGCACCGTACCTGTGTTTGAGCCCGCCGTGCTTGCTGGGTTTGACTCGCCATCTGTGCAGCTGATCCCCTCGCTGGCGCTCTCCGCGTCAGAGCCCACGGATCTCTGAGGATTTAGATTTAATTATTAAATCTTAAAAAAAAAAATCAAATAAATCAAATGAAATCAATAAACAAAAAAATAAATAAAACTTAGTAGATGAATTAAAACATAGAAAATCAAATAAAATGATTAAATATACAAAAAGAATACAAATTTTTTAAAAAAAAGTGAAATAAATAAAGAAAATAAAGACAAAACTAATCAAAATTAAGGATTAAAAATACACAAATCAAAGAAAAATACAAAAAAAAAAAAAAGAAATGAAAATGGATTAAAAAATATAAAGAAAGGTGAAATTGCCAGGAATTTTACATACATATAAAGAATTTATTTTATTTAAATAAGCTTGGGTCCTCTACCAGAGGCCTGCGAGCTCTTCTCTGAGCCCTTGGTATTTCTCCAGCTTCTGGTGTTTCTTCTTTCTGATGTTGCTGTCATTCGGAACCGCTACATCGATCACTACGGCCGTCTTCTTCTGTTTGTCTACCACCACTATGTCCGGTTGGTTAGCCACCACCATTTTGTCCGTCTGTATCTGGAAGTCCCACAGGATCTTAGCTCGGTCATTCTCCATAACCCTTGGGGGCATCTTCCATTTTGACCCCGGGACTTCCAGGTTATACTCGGCACAGATGTTCCTGTATACTATGCCGGCCACTTGGTTATGGCGTTCCATGTATGCCTTGCCTGCTAGCATCTGGCACCCTGCTGTTATGTGCTGGATTGTCTCAGGGGCATCTTTACACAGCCTGCACCTGGGGTCTTGCCACGTGTGAATGACGCCAGCCTCAATGGATCTTGTGCTCAGTGCTTGTTCCTGTGCTGCCATGATTAGTGCTTCCGTGCTGTCTTTCAGTCCAGCCACTGGTAGGATTTCTGGATATCAGCCACCTCCTCTATCTCCCGGTGGTACATACCGTGCAGGGGCCTGTCCTTCCATAATGGTTCCTCGCCTTCCTCCTCTTTCTTGGGTTTCTGCTGCCTGAGGTATTCACTGAGCACTCGGTCAGTTGGGGCCATCTTTGTGATGTATTCTTGGATGTTCGTTGTCTCATCCTGGATTGTGGTGCTGACACTCACCAGTCCCCGGCTCCCTTCTTTCCGCTTAGCGTACAGCCTCAGGGTGCTGGACCTGGGGTGAAACCCTCCATGCATGGTAAGGAGCTTTCTTGTCTTTATGTCAGTGGCTTCTATCTCCTCCTTTGGCCAGCCTATTACCCCAGCAGGGTACCTGATCACGGGCAGGGCGTAGGTGTTGATAGTCCGGATCTTGTTCTTACCGTTCAGCTGACTCTTCAGGACTTGCCTGACCCTCTGCAGGTACTTGGTGGTTGCAGCTTTCCTAGCGGCCTCTTCATGGTTCCCATTCACCTGCGGGATACCCAGGAACTTGTAACTGTGCTCCATGTCTGCAATGTTGCCTTCTGGTAGCTCGATCCCCTCAATTCTGACTACCTTCCCTCTCTTTGTTATCATCCGACTACACTTCTCCAGCCCGAACGACATTCCGATGTCATTGCTGTATATCCTGGTAGTGTGGATCAGTGAATCGATGTCTCGTTCACTCTTGGCATACAGCTTGATGTCATCCATGTACAGGAGATGGCTGACAACTGCTCCATTCCGTAGTCGGTATCCGTAGCCAGTCTTGTCAATGATCTCACTGAGGGGGTTAAAGCCTATGCAGAACAGTAGTGAGGACAGAGCATCTCCTTGGTAGATCCCGCACTTGATGGTGACTTGTGCTATGGACTTGAGGTTGGCCTCCAGTGTTGTCCGCCACATCCCCATTGAGTTCTTGATGAAGGCTCTCAGGGTCCTGTTGATCTTGTACAGTTCTAGGCATTCCAGGATCCAGGTGTGGGGCATTGAGTCATAGGCCTTCTTGTAATCAATCCAGGCAGTGTACAGGTTGGTCAGTCTGGTCCTGCAGTCTCAGCTGACTGCTTGGTCTGCCAGTAGCTGGTGTTTTGCACCTCTAGTATTCTTGCCCATCCCTTTCTGTGCCCCGCTCATGTATTGACCCATGTGCCTGTTCATCTTAGCCGCTATGATGCCTGACAGGAGCTTTCACGTGGTGCTGAGGCAGGTTATTGGTCGATAGTTGGAGGGGACCGGTCCCTTCTGGGGGTCCTTGAGGATCAGGACTGTCCGGCCTTCGGTTAGCCATTCCGGGTGTGTCTCGTCAACTAGCAGCTGGTTCATTTGTGCTGCCAGGTGCTCGTGGAGTGCAGTCAGCTTCTTCAGCCAGTAGGCGTGAACCATGTCAGGGCCTGGTGCTGTCCAACTCTTCATACTGGAGACCCTTTCTTGGATACCTGCCAAAAATGCTGACGAGCAGTTTCCAGGCACCACCATAAAAACTCACCACTCTGAACTTGCAGCTCCTCACGGGGTCCTGGGTGTAGGCCTGACGACTTTTCTGCAGGTAACACCTCCACAGAGGACACAGCACATCATCCTGAAACAGTAACACCAGTTAGGCCTCTGATTGATTGCTTTGTGGTTAACAGAGAGGAGGCGGACCTTAAATTGAGGATGGACTCCGAGCGCGAGCAGAGCATCGGCCTGGTTCTTCAGGATGAACTGGAAACCCTCGCAGACCATCCACACGTGACCACGCTCTAAGACAAACAGACATGTTAAACAGGATATGACATCATCGATTTATGCTGCTGCTGATCGGACACTGACCGGCCTGCTTCTTGCGGGGTCCTCTGATGGTCGACACCCTGCTGGACAACTTTAAGAAGGACAGGTCCACCACCTCCCGGGTCCTCTGAGGACACAGTCACATGTTAGGCAACAGAATAAGGAGGTCCTCTACACGTGGGCTTAACCACCAACACCATATTGTTAAAAGAAGCATCTTAAAGCATGTTTATGCAGTTCTGAATTCCCTATATCCCCATAACAAATTCATACTCATCCACCTGTGTAGTAAAAAGAGTGTCTCTGAAAGGGCACTAAAGAGACCCTGACACCTCAACCTCCAGTTACAGACCACTGTACAGGTCATAATGACGAAGATGTTTTTACCTCGATCACGTTGTGGCAGGACCTGCAGTAGAAGCGACCCTCGTCCGAAATGCCCCAGTCCACAGCTGAACACTGGGCACAGGGCACCGTGTACTCGGCCTGCACGCGCGCACACATACACAGACACACGGTAATGTTCAAGTGTTTCTGTAAATATTCTAATGAATAAATTAATCTTTCAGTCTTTAAAAAAACGTACTTCATGTATTTATTAACTTATATTCGTGCATTCAGCTCTTAATGAACAGCGGAGGAGAAATCAGAGCTAATGTTCATGTTCAAATGCATTTAAAAACAGATGTATGTATAACAGCTGGTGAAACTGCACAGCAGCGCCCACGGGAAAGAAGGTCAACAATTAAACCTCCAGATCCTAAACACTTCACCCACAAAAGCCTAGACGTCATTAACAACGATTGCTAAAATAATCCTATGTTTATCGGGAAGATTTCTTTGCGTTTTCATTTGTTAACTTTAAGGCTGCTTTGAGACTTTCTGAGTATTTCGACAAACAATGTAGTTAAAATCAAATTTTAAATCAAAACTCATTAAGCGTTTACAGGTACTGATAGATAGATCAGTTTATTTTGAACATTATGAATAAACTGTCGCTGATGATACTACGCTAACGGATTTTAATTGAAGAGAACAGTTATTAAATGTGTGCCGATTAATTACTCAACGGCTGCGGAGTCACACAAACCTGTTAAATGTCTGAAGTTAAAGTTGGAGACTGAATGTCGTGCCACTCATCTTAAAACACTAATATTTTTAATGGAGTTTGGTAGGACCGAACTAGCTGACAACTGCGTTCACCGTAGGTTGCGTAAAATGAAACGACCTGTTTATGAGAGCACCGGGGGACTCACCGTGTGTTCGTCATCCATCCTGAGTGGAAAACTGCAGCTTTAACACGAAACTTTGGATTTTGTCGGCACTTTGTTACAACCGCACGTGCCTCTGGTTGGAGACGCTGGGACTCTTCTTCTTCGCGGATGATTTCTGTGAGACTGAACGCCTCTCTGCTGCAACCACAGGCCAGATTACATACTTCAACTAAGCTGTAAAATAAAATAAAAATAAATACGCTTTATTTAAATATTGTTGTAAGTAAAAATAAAAATAATACATGTGTTATACTGTGTTAAATGTGTTTAAACTAACAAATGATAAATGTGTCTTTTATACTTTTTTTTTTTTACACCTCCTCGTATAAATATACTAACTATTAATTTTCTGGATGTTTCTAAATCACTTTAGTGAGAGTTTTTCTTCCTCCAGATGATGATGATGATGAGTTCCTGATGTGCTCTGTGTTTCTAAGCGGATTTGATGAGGTCAGAGGTTATAAATAGATGCCAGATGTCTCTCTGATTCTCTTATATAAGGTGACCCCCCCCCCCCCCCCCCCACACACACACACACACACATTCACGTACAGACAGAATGATCGTTTGATTGATTTTTAATATTGATCTAGCTGAGGCTGATCAGCTGTTATCAATCACTGTCACGGGAATGGTTTCGCGAGCTTTTTGTTGGACTCGTGCGCAAAGCTTACAACAAAACAAACACAAACGCCTGACGGATTTCCAAAATAAAACATGTGCGGGTAAACACACCGGTGAACACACCGTTAACGCTTTTCTTTGTGAAACATTTCTAAAACAACTGAAGGTTTGATTATTGCTTTGCTATTAAAAGAATAGCAAAGAGGGCTATACAACACAGACAACCCACTAAACAAAATTAAGAACAGTTGATTATTTATTAATTAGAAACACATTTGTATGTATACATTACTATTTGTATTTTAAATTTAAATTGTATACTTTTATTTGTTATTTATTCATCAAGTTAATTTTATTAAATTAATTAAATGTTGTATTATATTTATTACTTTAAAATGAACTTTTTTACTTGTTTTAGTTTTAAAGTTAAGATGACAGCACTCCCCCTCCAGTCTAAAGGATTTCCATCATTAAAATTTATTGAAATATTGACTATTAGCTACCGTGCGTTTGTTTTCAACAGTATTGATTATTAATCGAATTAATACTTTTTTAATTGTACCCTTAAAATCCCGTGCTTTTACTGTGAAAGCCCTCGGGCCTACTTCCGCCCTGCTTCCTCGGCTCTTGGTAGCTTCACTCGGACGCTCTCTGACTTCCTGGTTCGGCAGAGTGGGGGCGTTTGTTCTGCCCGTTTCCAAACACAACAAAGACTCGAGTGGGGTGAGATTTAGTGAGGTCGGTCCAGAGATGAGCTTTAAAGCTTAAGTTTGTGTCTGAGCTGCGGTTGGAGTTTAATCTGATGCTAGGACGTTGAAGCGAGCGGCGGAAGGTCTTCATTCAGTCCGCCCCGACGGTTCAACATGTGGCTGCTTTTCGCCTTTTTAGCCGCTTTCACGAAGGCCGCCGTCCCTCCGGACACGACGGAGCAGGACTTCAGTGAGTGTTTAAAACTGAATTTAATCGTAAATGTGTCCTTTGTGAGAGCCGCCTTTCCGCCGGAAAAGTTCATGTTTGAGGCAGAAGGTATGGAGGACCGCTCATGTCAAACAAAAGTTTAATTCGCATAAAAATCACAGATAATTAAATAAATGGCTGAGTGAAGGATTATTCAACTGGCCAAAAGTGGCCACTAACAGATTAGGTCTGTAATTTTTATTATTTTCATGTTTTTTTTTTTGCCATTTTTTCTGCATAAAGCTTTTAACTAACTTCAGTTCTTTTCATAAATATAAAATAGTTATTACTTTTTACATTTTTAACCCTTTAAACACCAGTTTGTTTGTCCACTGCACTAGCTGGAAGACGACCTCAAATCGCGCAATTTTATATAATTGCATTGCTACTGAAATTTCTTGTATTATTAATAGTAGAGTCTGTGGCATGTAATTGATTCACATCAACATTGATTATAATGCATTGTTATTTTTGTGCAGGGAGAGTAAAAACAAAAACTCCCTCTCAGCTTGTTCGTGGCCAAAAATGGCCACCCCCTGTTTACATTTATAAAATGCATAAAATTCATATATATTAAGAAAAATTTCCACTTGTTTTGACTTGATTTTTTAGATTAGCATCAGTGCTGTTCATCAAGACCAAAATTTTAATCAAATCCAGAATTTTAACCCTTTAAATACCAGTTAAATCACATAATTTTAATGATTTAAATAGGGATAAAAGCATAAAATCACCATTTTTTTTTCTAAATAAATCATGCAAACTGATTTATTTTCTAACCATGGTGGAGGTTAGAAGCGTCGCAATAATTAAAAGTATCAATTAGGGCTGCCACGACTAGTCACGATTACGTCGACTATTAAAATTGTCGACGACTAATTTAATAGTCGATGCTTCGTTTGATGCTTTGTAAGATCCCAAAAGATGCAGGAATAAGTAGTAGGATTTAAGAGTGTAATAACGGACTGAAACAGAAGATGGCAGCACTGCATGTACAAGGATGCCAGCTGCCCTTAAACCCCGAAGAAGAAGAAGCTGTGTCCCAGAATTCATAGCGCAGCCCAGCGCAGTTTCCAACGATGGCGGCAGCTAGTTAGTTTTAATATTACTCTTATTATTCTTTTTGGGTCACAAAATAAAGTTTAACATATTTTCAGGCGAGAATATAGCTGTGTAAACCTCAAATATCTGCTCAGTTTATCAGGACACCACATACTTTCAATAGCGCTCCGATGCTTTTGGAGATGTCTGTTACCCACTAGCTCGATAGCGAGCCGGGGGCAAGACTCACTAGAGCCTTTGAGAACACCGGACTCCCGGCTAATCGTTTTCAAACCCACTGCTGTCTTTCGCTACTCAGGTTAAACATGATATATAAGTGACTTAGATAACTTAAAAATATTATTGTTTTTTAGTATTTTATTTGTTCCTGAGTAAATCGGTTTGGCTGAGATTAAAGTTATAGTTTTTACACAGCTGAATAAATGTCAACCAGACAGCTGATTATCAGAAGTGTGAGATGCTCGAGAATATACTCCGGTGTCCTGTAATATTTTAGATAGCAAGGTGTTTATTAAACTTCACCAAAACAATTTGCAAATTTCATTAAAATTTAATAAACTATCATTTTGTCTTTATTTTTAGTTAGAACATACCTGAAACACTTAAAGCTGTAAGCTAATGATAGTTATATGAGAGCAGATGCTGCTGGTGCAATAAGCTGTAGGTTGTACTTCCAATGGATTTGATTAGTCGACTAATCGCAAAAATAATTGGTGACTAGTCGACTATCAAAATAATCGTTTGCGGCAGCCCTAGTATCAGTGAGTTTTATGCATCTTTGTTTTTTGGTGCAGTGACAGAAAAACAAAAAAACTCCCTCTCAGCTTGTTCGTGGCCAAAAATGGCCACCCCCTGTTTATGTTTACAAAATACTATAAAATTCATATATATTAAATATAAAGTCTGCAGCATTTCATTTGTGTTAATTATTAACTGATGTGTTGAGTTTGGTCACGTGTTGGCGTGTGGTGGAGCTGAAGTATTTCACAGGATTTTCAATGCTAACAGGCAGGTCTGCATTCCCTCTGCAGTGTCTCTCACAGCAATGCTGGATGACTTTGATGTGCTGCCTCTCTCCAGCCTGCAGACGCACTCCGTCCGCCGCCGTGACGTCCAGACTCAGACGCATGTGGAGAAGCTGATCAGCTTCAGCGCCCTGCAAAGGTAAGATGGCGGCGTCCGTCCATGCAGCTCTGTGCCATTTTAAAATCTTTGATTTGTAAAATCTGAACATCTCCTCCTCGTGTCTACAGGCATTTCAGACTCTACTTGAGGACCAATGATGAGCTCTTCACCAGCGACTTCAGAGCCGTGGTCATCAGCGAGGACGGCCAAGAGTCAACCTACCCGGTCAACAGGCACAACTACTTCACCGGACACGTCATCGGTAAACTGTTTTAGCAGAGCCTTTGTGGAGGTCTTTGGGGGTCCTTCTGGTGTTGTTGTTTTGTTTTTTTTGTTTGTTTGTTTTGGGGTTTTTTTGTTTTGTATTTGTTTTTTGTATTCGTCTTGATGGAGGATTTTAAGGTCCTTGTAGAGGTTTTTTTGGTTTCTTGTAGGGATATTTGGGCTCCTTGAATGGATTAAAGAGTTCTCATGGAGATTTTAGGTGTTCTTATGGGGTTTTTAGAGTTCATGTGGGGATTTCACGTGTCCACAGAAGGTTTTAGAGTCTCTCGTGGAGGTTTTTGGTGTCCTCTGAGTTTTGAGAATTCTACTTCATGGTTTCTTGTAAAGCTTGCAGAGTTCAAGCTTTGTGAACCTTGAAGGTTCACAAGGCCTTACCAGGCTTCTTGTAGATGTTGTCGGGCTGGTCCAAAGTACTTCAAACACACGTGTGGAATGTGTGCGGTGACCTTTAGCTGAAAGAATTAGTATGGAGTAACTGCTCCTTTTAATGAGTTTTTGTGTTGTAGGGGAGGAGAACTCCCGTGTTCAGGCGCACATCGAAGATGACGAGTTCTCTGCTCACATCCTGACTGATGAGGCCGAGTACAATGTCGAGGTAAACACCTGAGACTTGGAGTAAATGCCTGCTGAGTGATCGGTCCCTAAACCTTCATCTGCTCTCTTCAGCCTCTTTGGAGGTTCACATCGGCGCCCTCTGGCAGTCGCCTCCTAATCTATCGCTCGGAAGACATCCGCAACATCAGCCGCCTGCAGCAGCCTTCGGTCTGCGGCTACGTGACCTCTGACCCCAGTGACCTGCTCCCTGACAGCGTGAGAGCAGCTGTGATGGAGGAAAAGGAGGAAGAAGGTGAGAAGCGAGCTTCTCACCTGAACTTAGCACTGCGACTGCTTCCTGTTTGAGGGTAAAGCTCACACTGACCCAAAGTGACCACGCCCAGGTGACACAGGAACTGCGTTAACCACAGAGAATGCGAGAACTTCCTGTCACTGCTCAGCACAAACGTGCCCAGTGAAACACCTTCATCTGAACTGAGTACAGAGTGAGCGACACAAACAGGAAGTCAATCAGAAAAAAGACTTTTAATGTGGAAAAAAAAAATCACAAAGTAAAAGCTGTTTAAACAAAAGAAACAAAAAAGAGCTCGACATTCCAACCGAATGAAAAGTTCGAGCTTTAAATGAAAAAATACAAAAGCTGAAAAAATATTTTTAAGGTAGGGGAAAAAAAGAGAAGAGAGATTTTACTGTAAAATCATATATTTTAATATTTGACACATTCAAACACTCATAAATAATAATAAATAAAAAAAGAGCTTTCAGTTTCAAATGCATAAATAATATTGTCTGACGTGTTTCGGTGGTTTCTTGTTTAGAGTCGGCGTTCAGAGTGAAGCGTTACGTGCACGACCACAAGAAGAACTCGTGTCCTCTGCTGCTGGTAGCCGACCATCGCTTTTACAAACACATGGGCCGCGACGAGGAGAGCACCACCCTCAACTACCTGGTCGGTACCACCTGTACATCCATCACCCCAGCCTCTCCCATCCACTGACACTGAACCCTGCCCCCTCCCAAATGTGTTTCAGATCGAGCTGATTGACCGTGTCGACGACATCTACAGAAACACGTCATGGGGCGATGGGTTCAGCGGGTACGGCGTCCAGATCGATCAGGTGAGCATGTGTTCCATGCTCACCGATCAGGTGAGCATGGAGTGTTCCACTTCCTGTTTGTGTTTAAACTCGGAAGCTGTGATTTTTAACGTGACACCGCGTTCCTGCCATCAGATCATCATCAAGAAGTATCCTACTCCTGTGGATCCCGGAAAAACTCATTTCAACATGAAGGGAAGTCCAGTGGAGGGCAGAGACGTTTGGGATGTGAAGAAGCTGCTAGAGGTAACCACAGGAAGCTGACACTGCCACGCCACCAAGTAACGGTGTCCATATTCAGATTCAGAGAAACAGGTTTAAGATTTAGGTCTGTGAACACAGGTTTTTTGTGAAAACGACATTTAATTTGAAAAGAAACAGCTTAGTGTGAGTAGAGCAGGCTGTGATGTGGAGTGTGTCGGATGCATTGGATCGGTCAGCTCTCTGAGGTCTCTGCTCGCCATCCTCTCACAGCAGTTCAGTGTGGACATCGCGGGGAAAGCCTCCAACGTCTGCCTCGCTCATCTCTTTACCTATCAGGACTTTGACGAGGGCACTCTAGGGCTTGCCTACGTCGCCCCGTCTAAAGCCGACATCGCTGGAGGCCTCTGCTCCAAAGGTGAGTCCCGTGGCTCCGCCCCCAGAGTCACTGGTAGATGGAGGTGGAAGTGTGACTCGCGTTGTTGTCTCCTTCCACCACAGCTAGTCCTTCGACCTTGAATGAGCAGGGAGTGATCTACCTGAACACTGGCCTCACCAGCACCAAGAACTACGGCAAGACCATCCTGACCAAGGTGGAAATGAACCGGGCGTTCTGATTGGTTAATGCCTGCTCCTTTCAAATTGTTTGAGTGTGTGTGTGTGACACAGGAATTGTTCGTCATTGTCTCCACAGGAAGCGGACCTGGTGACAACCCATGAACTCGGTCATAACTTCGGCGCAGAGCACGACCCGGACAAACTGGACTGTGCCCCCCGAGAGGACCAGGGTGGGAAGTATGTCATGTATCCCATCGCCGTGAGCGGAGACCACGTCAACAACAAGGTGCAAAATGCTGAATCCAGGATTTCAGTCTTTAAACTCACTGTTCCACCTGCATGTTTATTAGCGCCTCTTTACACATTGATTATGAGTTGAAGCGACAGTGAACCTCTGCAGAATTACAGTCTGTGTTTGCCTCTCGTGTGCTTCCAGATGTTCTCTGACTGCAGTAAGCGCTCCATCGTGAAGCGTCTCAGGTTGAAGGCACCATCCTGCTTTAAAGAGAGGAAGATCAATGTGTGCGGGAACTCCCGGGTGGAGCAGGGCGAGGAGTGCGACCCAGGACTGCTGCACATCAATTCAGACCTCTGCTGCACGCCCAACTGCAGGCTGAAGGCTGATGCTCAGTGCAGGTCAGAGATACACCTGACAGGTGAGGTGATTCTCCTGCGGCGGTGCTCTCGGCTCACCCCTGCTGTCTGTGTTCAGTGACAGGAACAGCGCCTGCTGCAGGGAGTGCAGTTTCGAGGCCAAAGGAGCGGTCTGTCAGGAGCCCATCGATGCCACCTGTAAAGGACACTCATACTGCACAGGTGAGCTCCGGTTACCACGCAACACTTTCAATTGGCAGCGTCAGACGACTGCAGATTTTTTAAAATTATTATTATTATTATTTCTGCTGTAAAGTTGAACAATGTAACATGGGAGCCTGCTGGAGCCTCTATTGGACGATAGAGGAACTGCAGGGTCTGGGATCAGTTGTTTCAATGAATCTAAATGCTTTCTAATCTTTTGCAATCCTCAGTTTAATAATACGTAGTTGTCTTATTTTAGTCATCACAATGAAAACTTCTTCTAATTATCTTAATAAAATAAATGTTTTTGAACCAATAGCAGACGAAGCAGAGAGTGAAGTTGGATAAATGGCTGCAGGTGGAAACGCTGATAGTGTAATATAAAGTGTTGTGTGTTGACAGGAAACAGCAGCGAGTGTCCTCCTCCAGAAAATGCTCCAGATAAGACAGCGTGTTTGGACAGTGGCGAGTGTTTGAATGGAGAGTGTATCCCCTTCTGTCAAGCCGTCCTGAAGCTACAGCCCTGCGCCTGTAACGGTACGACGCTCTCAATTTGCAAACAATTTAAACTTAGGTTTATACCCCTGAGTTTTCTCTGTAGTGAGTGTACACTGATAGCAGGAAGGCTGTTTACCTCAGCGTTATCTAGTAGTATCTAGTATAATGTTACGTTATAATGAGCTGTTGTTTTTCAGTTAGCTCATTGTCACATGTCTAACCTGCTGACAATAAGCCCCAATATCAGGAATAAATGAGCACATTTATACGGACTTCAGTTTAGAAGATG
The DNA here is from genome assembly GCF_963576455.1 of Neolamprologus multifasciatus. NCBI lineage: Eukaryota > Metazoa > Chordata > Actinopteri > Cichliformes > Cichlidae > Neolamprologus > Neolamprologus multifasciatus. The sequence goes on from NC_140453.1 coordinate 25,952,420, forward strand.
AGGAGGAAGAGGATGCGGTTTAATTAAGATGGCAATGGCGTTGGCATTGATCCCTTTTGCAAAAATAAAAAAAAATAGCGATGATGCTTCATATCATGAGTCTGAAAGTGCAGGTATGAATTTAAATGTCCCTTCACGGCACGAGACTTGTCTTTCACCTTTTGCGTACTACTTATGTGATCACTATTTAGGTACATGACGTCCCTCTTAGCCACTGTATTCTTAATACATTAATTCTAAATTAATGAGACTGCATCAGTTTGTTGCAAGATGTTATCACACATTGACCAGTGTTCATTTATAAATACAATATCCTTTTTTTTTTATTACAAAATAAACTTTAAAAAAAAAACCCAGCTGACTGCAGAGAATCACAGCTGCAGTTACTCGTGCGATGCTTCTTCTCTCAAACTCTGCGTTTTGTTTTTCTCCTGGAGGGTGTTTCAGTCTGTTTCATGCTGCAGCTAAAGCTGTTGTTTCTGCCTTTGTTCCTCTCAGAAACCAACGCTTCCTGTAAAGTCTGCTGTCGGAGCAGCGGCGGCGTCTGCACCCCCTATCAGGACATATCAGGCGGTTTCCTTTTTCTCAGGAAGGGCAAACCCTGCACCGTGGGTTTCTGCGATGGAGCGGTGAGACCATCGCTAAATATTCAGAGCTTTTACACTGAAGGCGACAAGAAGTGATGACTGTTTCCTGTGTCTGCAGGGAAAATGCATGAAGCAGGTGCAGGACGTGGTGGAGCGTCTGTGGGACTTTATCGATAAGCTGGACATCAACACGTTCTGGAAGTTTCTGGCTGATAACATCGTGGGCTCAGTGGTGGCGTTCTCGCTGCTGTTCTGGGTTCCTTTCAGTATCCTGGTGCACTGTGTGGTGAGTGGCGTCTGTGATCGCATCTGTGGGGGGTTGGAGGGTTCGGGTCGCCTTTGAAGTCTGAATTTTGTCGCACTTCTTTGGTTTCAGGACCGGAAACTCGATAGGCAGTACGAGCAGACCACCAAGTCACTCCTGTTCCCCAGCGTGAGCACAAATATCTGAGTAAAGAAGGTTTTCAAATTCAATTCTCGGACATGCTCTCACACGCGTCTCTCTGTTTTCCCAGAATGCCGAGCTCCTGAGCAGCCTGGATTCGGCCTCCGTTCGGATCTTCAAATCTCCAACATTCTCCTCCGGCCCCCTTCGCTTTCATCCCAGTGGCCCCGAGCAGACTGGCGCCGACCCAGCCCAAAGCCCACCTCCTCTGGACAGCCCCCGCATGGCCACCATCCAAGAGGACCCCAGCTCAGACTCCCACCTGGAGGAGGCATCCCTTGAGGAGGCGTTCGGACGTCCGGCAGGGGCAACCCGGCGCTCCTTTGAGGACCTGACAGAGAAGATGAGCCGCAGTGAGAAGGCGAAGGTGTTCAGGCTGCAGAGGCAGCATCAGATCGACAGCAAGGAGACACAGTGCTGAGGCGGCGAGCGCCTCCACCTTCATAGAATAGAATAGCTCTTTGCCATTGTACATGTACAACGAAATCCCGGCTCCACCTTTAGCTGCATCTTCGTCAGGATCCTTTCCAGACTGCAGAGTGTCATACTCTGTAAGACAAAAGCCTCAACAGCTGGCACTCAGATCACAGACGTATACAAGATGGACGTAGCCCCGAAAATATGTTTTAGATACTGATATAAAAAACATGGTAGCCTGCTGGCGCCTCTATTGGATGATAGAGGAACTGCAGGGTCTGGGATCAGTTGTTTCAATGAATCTAAATTCTACGTACAACAGAAAGTAAACTCAAAAAGTAAAACAAAGAAATCTTCAGATAACGTGCTTTGATTTATATCGTTATTCACTATCAGTGGACAAAATGTCCTTATTACAGTATAAAAACACAGTAGTGCCTTAAACCTGCAGCAGTGACCAGCAGGGGGCGCCTCCTCAGTGTCTAAAAGAGACTCCTGCTCCCTTGACCGTTGACCTCAGTAAACGACCTCCTTACGCGTTCATGTCTCGATTTCACTTGGTATTCAATAATGGTGTCATTGGGGGCAGGGCTTCAGTATAGGCATCGGAGCTTTTGTATCTCTTCATTATCCTTCCCGATGTTTTGCACTTTAGTCTTTCATGCCAGTTCTTTGTGTTCCTCTAAAACAGGTGGGCAACTCCAGGCCTCGAGGGCTGGTGTCCTGCAGGTTTTGTGTCCTTGAGCCAACACAGCTGATTCAACTGGCTATATTTACCTCCTCAACATTTCCTGAAGTTCTCCAGAGACTTGGTAACGAACTAATCATGTGATTCAGGTGTGTTGACCAAGGGTGATATCTAAATCTTGCAGCACATCGGCCCTCGAGGCCTGGAGATGCCCTGCTCTAAAACAACCCGTCCTGTTCAGTGAAGCAACTCAGCAGCTCCGGGAATCAAACCTGTCAGTGTTCGTGCCTTGCTCAACGTGCTGAGCCTCTGTAAATATATGAACGTAAAATATTTTATCCTCCTGCAAAGCCCTTTGGACTGTTTGTGTTTGGAGCCTCGTTTTAATTAAGCTGATGTGTTTTTGTTTGTTTTGGGCTTTTTGTTTTGTTTTGTTTTTTAAAGCACTTCATGCATCTCAGATTCAGGATTGGAAAAATTAGAGATTATGGTTTTCTGAATATTTTTTCTACTGTTTTGTAAGGCAAAGTTTAATGCTCACCTTCAAGAGTTTCACAAAGTCTACAAGACTTTTAGAAAGAAAAAAAAACTGGGGAAAATAATGTGGAAATAAAACAAAACATTTAAAATGAATATTGTTCTAATTTTCTAAAGAAAAGCAGGACCTTTGCTTGCATAAAAACAAACCAGGTTCAAACACCAAAGCTGAACTCCCCGTAAATCTGTCAGCAGTGAGTTCCTCTCCTCTGGTATCCTGATGCAATAGAGCCAGTGTTTTTAATTTCATGTGCTCTTCTGTGCAGACGATGCTCTGCTGTATCTACATGTTGTTTACTGTCACATCACTGAAGTGGTGTTGGATTTAATATATCATTTCATGTTAGAAAATTCTGCTTTTGGATTAAAAAGTGAAGACATTTCTAAGACTCTGTACTGTTTGTGTGTTGAAGATAAGAATACTGCACTAATTAGCAGGTATCTGTGCCTGTGTAATAGCTGATCACCTAGCACTCCACCCTCTTGTTCAAATGTGGTCTACAAATGTCCGTTACATACAGTCAGTGTCTGAGGCTGTGAAGCTACAGCTAACAGATCTGCAGAACACCATTGGAGATGATGCTTTGTGTCCAGAATAAGCCAGCATGACTGAAATAAGTGTAAACCTTTTTAAAGCGGCCATCGGAGGCTTTGATGATCTAAAGGAAACAGACTGAGAAACTCAACTGAAGTTTATTTTACACATAAAAAAAGAAGCATTCATTTTTATAGGAAATCGGTACAAAAGCATCTCCTGGAAACACAAAAACATCCCCTGTGACATCACTGTGGCCTGTCAGAAAGCGGGGCTTAGGGCGTCATGGAGCCGATGGACAGCAACTTCTATCATCTCCCTTAGAGTCTCGTCCTCTGCGCATGACACCAACTGCAGAGTAACACACAGAGGTCAAATAAAGGGTATTACATCATTTGCTACAGAAACAAACAACATACTTGCATAAATAACATGTGTGAAACTATTAATTTCATACATAACCAGGAAGCAACTGTAAGTTAAGCTCAGTAGCACTGATTGTGACTGTATAGTAATCTATGAGAAAATAAGCTTGAGCAAGTCTGAGTTCAGTTTAGCCCTTTACTTACCTTACAGGCGCTCTTTAAATGTTACTCTGTGTGTTAGAAAGAAAATTCAAGGGACTTTTGAAATGAGAGAAGGCGGGTTTTACAGGGATATTTTGTGTATCACGGTATCGTGAAGCATTCACTCGGTACTGCTGTCTGAACACAGACAGGAAAATCACGTGTGTGCTACACATCCCCCCAATTCCTCACACATTTTGGACTCCAGAGAAAATAAAAAAATTCAGTTGCACTGAAGTTTTCTTCCTGTTCAGCAGCTGACTTTCAGTCTCATGGAAACTGCACAGCTGCCTGCTGGGAGGTCAGAGTCACTGCAATCACACAGACTGCTTAAGGTTTACAAATGATCAGCATCAGATTTAGCAGAAAGCCAGTTTGTCAATGAGTTGCAATCGGTCTGAGTGCAACTAACTAGTCTTTACAACTGGGGACTCCAGTGGTGGCTAACTGGGTGTGTTCCTATATGAAAGCAAGGTTGGCGAGGATCTGTGTTTGTTATCTGTGGAAGAATCTGTTTCAGATCTCTGAATGTATGAAGTTAAAGTGAATTTCGGTTTTCAGATGGACACAGACTTTTGATGTTCCCTGATTTATCAGTTAATCTGTGTCATCATGAACAGAGAGCATGCAACTGTCAACTCAACCCAACAACTTTTATGCCATCATGATGTAATAATGACTGATCAGAGCTGATGTCAGTCGCATGAAGGTCAGGTAATTTCTCTGTGTGAGTGCAGCCTGACAGAACTTCAGCCAATGACATCTCAGAGGCGCCGTCTCTTATTTACATGCTTTGAGGTTTAAACTTAACATAAAGCCCTGCAGCGGGAACAGGAAGTACCCATACTTTCAGGTTTTTCATGAACAGATCGGGTTCCTGTAACAGGAAGTCTGAGGATTTTAAACAAAATGATCCTTAACACCAGATTTATGTCACATGACCTTAATGCAGCTTAAACTGCACAGCCCCCTGTGGTAACGGTCAGAGTTTTGTGTTCTGTCAGAAGGTCTGTCTCTGCCCACTCCTCATACTCACTCTGGTCTCTGGGTCTACTGACGCCGTGATGCCGTCCACGGTCACGGTGAGGTTTTTACCATCTTTGAAATTTACGCAGTCATCCCCAAACATGTCACTGCAACACAACACAAGTTAGTCTACCACTTGGGGACTTTTACTTTGAAAATTTTGAAAATGCTAAGTTAGAAATGAAATCCTTTCTTGGGTCTGTGTGTGTCGGTGTGTGTGGTGTTTGTGTGTGCGCATGTCTGTGTGTGGCAGCGACTCACTGCAGCATGAGCGCAAGCCTCTCCACAAACACGTCCATGTCGAAACTTTCCTTCTTCCCCTCCACAACTGAAACACACAAACACACAGATGTTACAGATTCTGCACTGTCCCCAAACATCGCACTTCAACACTGCCGTGCTGTGTTTACTGACACTTCTGGGCGTTGGGGTTGGACTGGACCTCGAGGATGACAGTGGCAACGGCGTCAGCGTACATGTCATTGAGCGGATTGGCGATCCACTGAGGAGGAAACAAATCAAGAAGAAACACTTACTTACTTCAATGATGGCGAAATGAAACAGATATTAGTGAACTAATTGGTAAAATTCTGGATATGTAACACTTCAAAAAAAAAACAAAAAAACAAATTTACAACAAAGAAACAAAAGATCTGAAATTAAAAAAAACTTCAACAGCTGCTTAAGTATGAAGCAAAATTAATTTTCCTCCAATCAGTGAGTTCCTGTTTGAAATAAATCTGAACATTTTGTTTCAGAGCACTGAAGCTGCATTCATGAACAACAAAGGCTGTAGGAAATCACAGCACCTCTGCTCACATGGGCTGTAGTGTATGTGTGTGTGTCTGACCTCTAGCAGCACCATGCTGGCTTCATGAACCATCGTGATGCTCTTAAAGATTCTCACTGTGATTTTCTCGGTTCCCTCCACCTGCTCCACATCGCCTGAAACACAAAGAGCAGTTCATGAACGCTCTGCTTTGTATTGTAAAGACATTGTCTCCATCATTCTCTGTAAACGTCCTGATGGAGGTGAAACACCTTCAGAAACTGTAACATGAACATTTTTAAGCCCACGTATCATCAAGTCTGACATGCAGAAAAATTCACGATCAAAGATCCTGTTAAATATTTCTAATTCATCGCCTCACACAACTTCATGTAATGGGAGGAGCCAGCTTAAGTTTTACTCTGGATGACCCGAGTCAGGTGAGTCCAGGTGAGGTTTGCTTCTTTCTTACCTGCGAGATTTCTCAGCTGGCTGACCAGCAGTGAGATGGGTCCGGTGTATGGGATGGCCTGCGTCTGAGTCACCATGCCCATCGACAGGTCAGTGTAGTCTGTACAGAGAGCACAAATGTCAGGAAACAACAGGGGAACCCAAACACAACAGGCGATGCATTCAGGGACCAGCATCAGGCTGGAATAATTAGTGCAGGTAAACTGAGTTACTGACTGGAGAGGTCGGAGGGCGCCAGGATGTGATAGTTGAAGTTTCGTTTGACGAGAATCCCAGAGACCCGCTGACCCTGAATACACTTCTGGTCGGCAAGGGAGCCCATCACCTGCAGCAGAGGATGCTGGGAGTTAAGGTGGCAGAAGGTGAAACGAGACACGCTTAAAGCTGCGGATGGTTTTCAGGAGGACCTTGGCCAGTTTCTCTCCTCTGAAGTTGAGCGTGACGGCCTCGGTGTTCCTCGGGTTGTGCACCTCGATGTGGACCTCGTCGTTGTCCTCGTACTCGCGGATCAACGCCGCCTTCAGACGCGCCATCTCGTTCTGCTCGCCGTGGACGAGAATCTGCAGACCCAGGATCAGCACACGTTAAACTAAACTCACCTGTTCCCGACATCAGACAGAGTGCTGTGCACAGTTTCAGTCAGTAGAGGAACAAAGAAAAACTCCAGGTCCAGGATTGAAGCTGCATGCGAAGGTCCACAGCGCACAGCCGTCTTACTGTCATTAAATAATCTCTGCTCTGCTGAGCGATTGGACTGAGTCGAGATTAACAATTATACAGCTGCTACAATTTTAGCACTTTTGAAACGCTGTCATCTGTTTACTGAGAAGCAGAGAGTGAGTGAATAAATCTGATTACCACATGAGGAGGTTTGAGAGCTCTGATGAACTCGCTGGTCTGTTGGTAGTCTGTGTGAGCTGAGAAGGAGATGTAGTCCACCGACATCTTCAGAGGAAGCTTCTGACCCGACATGGTGGTGATCTCGTCGGGCTCTGTCATGATGTGCTGAGAAACGCAGACAAACCGTTAGACCTCGAAGGGATCAGGAGAGAAACTCGGCTCTTTGAAGGCTTTAAATGATGATGTCATTTGCACTCTGGCCTGATGGGGGCACTGTTGCCTTATTATTAATGCCTAAACCCTGACACAGACGGTTTAAATCAGAGCAGATCTGCAGGTCTGGGCTTTCCGCCACTCCCCCAAAAGGAAATCAGACTCCCAGGAAACATTTTCCACTCAGAAACTCACTCAGGTTTGTCCTTCAGGGCAGTTTCCTGACTACACAGTTAAAATAGTCTGAGCTGACCTCACCTTGGCGAGCGTCCCCTCCACGCAGTATCCGGCGATGATGACACCATTCCTGCGGTCGGTGCACCAGCTCTCAAACAGCTCTCTGGACAGGCCGCTCTGCATCATACCAGGAGATGCCATTACCACACTGGGACCGATGTCATCGAAGTGGTCCATGCTCTGAAACACACACATGTAAAAATACTGCATGTATAATGATATGAGCCAACTGACAACCCACGGACCGCATTCACTGACCTTGAGGTTGCTGATGTGCTTGAAGACGAAGGGGTTGTTGATGTTGATAGCCTTGCGGATCTTGTCGTTCATGGCGTTGATGTAGGTCTGATACACAGCCATACACTTCCTGGCCAGAGAAGAGGCGTAGTAGATAGGGATGTCGTGGAGCTCCGGGTGGTTCTGCCAGTACTCGTCTGGGTCAAAAACACGAGCAGATCAGAGGTCAGTAGGGTCGGAGCCGGGCTCATGGGCAGAGGAGACCGAGAGAAGACCTCACCGAGGATGAGGAGCAGCTCCTGAGCCCGTCCCAGGGCGAAGACAGGGATCAGGCAGCGGCCCTCCCTGTTCACAATGTCATGGACGGTATTGCAGAAACGAGCCTCCCTCTCCTCACGCTTCTCGTGGATGTGAGTGCCATAGGTCGACTCCTGAACGCAGAGCAGGAAACATTACTGAGCATGCTTGGCTCGCTGATTCATCACAGTTGCATCAAGATTAGCGGTCACATGACGTAGTAACAGCAGGTGTTTGGTGCTCCAGGTTTCACCTTTTCACCGAGATCATGTGGAGATGTCAGATCTTACAGACATTTGAGGCGGTTACACCTCATTCATGGTTTTACTCTGTTTCCTGTCACGTTTCTGTGGTCGATGTTTCTAACGATGACCTCAGAATGGTAAATTGATCCCTGTGAAGTTCAGGCTGCTGTAAAATATCAGGTTTTTTTCTACTCTTGGATCTGGATGATGTCACTGAGATATGTGGATTATGTGAGGCAGCCAATCAGGAGAAATTAGGCTTAAACTGGGCGTAGCTAAAAGAGGACAAACCAACCCAGAATCAGATAAAGGAGGATTATTATGAACGACGGATCATGCAAAGCTGCCATAAACTTTGAACAGTTGATTTCTGATTTCAGAATCACTCACTGTGATGAGGATGTCCGGCTTCACGCTTGGGATCTCTGCTGCCATCAGGTGTCTGTCCTCCTGACGGGAGAAATCACCTGTGTACAACAGCTACACGCACACACACACACACACACACAATGCGCGATTAGCAGCTGTGGCCATGCTGTCCTCCGTAAACTCACTCATTCACAAAAACAAAGTGCCTGTCTGAGGTGGTCCCTCTGGAGAGACAATAGTTTTGGAACACACCAGCACATTTTCTCTGCTGTTTAACGCAGAAAAACCCGACTGCGAAGCGACAAAGCATCACCCCACTGATCATGTGTCTAAGACAGCCTCGCCCTCATCGTATTCACATGAAGTCACAGGAACTTATTTCACCTTTATTTTCAGTTCTTGCAGCATCTTTATTTCTTAACAAGCTGCAGTGATTAAAAAAAGGTCAAAGAATCTGAACTGTAGTTTTTAAACTGCAACTAAATGTCCATAAAAACTCTGAGTGTGTACATGTAGCAACACGCCCACAGAGGCGCAAACACTCAGAGGAGGCTGGATCAATGTCTGAAGAACTCACCTTGACGCCGGCGATCTCGATCATGAACATGGCGGCTCCGAGGACATGGCCGGCGTGGTAACACCAGAACTTAATGCCAGCCACCTCCTTCACCTCGTGGAAGTTGATGGTCTCGATCTTTTCCATGCTGTCCTCCAGGTCGGTCTCCGTGTACAGCATGTCGTCAGCTGAGATGTTACTGCAGACACGATTCAGACAATCAAGCGTCAAAGATTCTAAACAACTCATCAGCAGCGTCTTTGACGGCAAACAGCACTTACCTCTGCTTCACAACTCCTACATCAGCTTTGCATTACTCCAGTTTAAAATAACCCTCCTTTGGATGTCTTGTTATTTTAATTTAAAGCTGCTTATCACTGACCTGACACTGACCTTTGCTCGTGTGCAGGTAACCCAAAAGTGAGGCTCACCAGCATTCGCCCACACTCTTATTAAACCGTTAAAAACATTCTCAGAGTCAACGTGTCTACCGGCGAGTCTCACCTGACTTTGACGTAGTCGGACAGCAACCACCGGTAGATGGCTTTGGTGGCGTGCGTCATGAACGTCCGACCTTTAAAGCTGGTCTTCTGCAGGAACCAGGGCAGAGCGCCGCAGTGGTCCAGGTGGAAGCTGATGCAGGGAGGAAGAGTCAGCACAAACATCTGCAGTACATCAGCATCATCATGCTGCAGGCAGTCATGTGACCACTCGGAGGCTGTGAACTCACTGGCTGATGAGCAGCAGGTCGATCTCAGCTGGGTCAATCAGGTCAATGTAGGGCAGAGCGTCCATCCCCTCCAGACCAGGATGGATCCCACAGTCCAGCTGACACACACACACACACACACACAAAGAGACACAGACCTTTACACACACTGAGGCTTCACGTTCACAGCTGGAAGGTTCATATTCACTATCTCACCATGATCTTTCTTCCTTTGAACTCCAGGATGATGCAGGACCGTCCCACCTCCTGACCGGCCCCCCTGCACAAAGACACACACTGAAACCACAAACCACACCTCACCCCAACATCCAGCTCAAACTCACTTTAAACCAAACTCCATTCAAAAATCAGTCAATTTTTATTTGTAAAAGAGCAAAACCCTGAAAGAATTGGAGTCACATGACTACACTCATAAGATTAAATATGCACTGACAGACGACCTTATATTTAATTATCAGCTGTGTCGAAGCTGGCAGGGAGATCTTTTCAGATTATAAGTGTTGTTAAATGAGTCCTGAATCAAAGCGCTTCACTGGAAACTTCCGCGGACCTCTTTAAGTTGTGTGTTTAACGCGTTTTATAGTTTATTTACAGTGTTGGGTAAGTTACTTTAAAATAGTAACTAAGTTACATTACTAGTTACTTCTATCAAAAGTAACTCAGTTACTTCAAGTTACTCGTTACTTTCAAAGTAACTAGTTACTAGGGAAAGTAACTTTGGTTTTACTCAGAATTCTCTTGTTAATGTGTTGCTTCCATAACTTTGCCAGTCTTCTAGCTTGCTTACTTGCCACAAGTGCACTGTGCCACCTACCAATAGAAAGGAAAAGATAATGTGCATATTTCCACGAGAGAAATCCCACGCCTGGACCGTCATTGACTGCTGCCATGATTCTAGCCTACGTCACAGTGTCATGTGCGCCTTTTACATCCAACACAAAAACTGCAGTCGTGGTGCTTTGATTGTACTCAGAACTCGGAAATTCTGCCTTCTGAATAGGAAGATGTAGGTAACACCAGACTGCAGATGAGCTGCATACAGGGCTGGACTGGGACAGAAAATTGGCCCTGGCATTTTGACTAGAGACTGGCCCGCCATTATAGGAAAACTCATAAAGCCTTTGAATGAAAACAAACGCTGTTGTGACAGTGATGTACACTGTCTTGATGGTATATATGCATCAATCTATCAATCGTTTGTTGTAAGATTCAGATAATTATTTTTTAAAAGCTAGATATTTTAAATGAGAATAAGAAAGAAAAGTATTTCCTTGTGCCCACCTATCCCTGTTAATGCCCTACCTGGCCCCCCTGGCAAAAACTTTGCTAGATCCGCCCCTGCACAGTTACCAGCTGTCAGCTACATAAAAGAAGGATCCTGGTGTTATTTGTCTCTCAGAAACAGTTCATAACTTCCCTTCAACTCATTCATGTCACCTAAAAGGTAAACCTGTTTCTCCATCACCTGTTCAGCTCTGATGATTCAGTAAGGACATCTCCTGGTTTCATCTTCATGTTTCCCTCTCACCAGATAACCAAACCGATATCATGACCAGCAGCTTTTTTGCAGCTGTGGCTCCAGCAAACATCAGCTGATAGTAGAAATTAATATTAAATAAATTATAACAACACCTGATCAAGCTTAAACGTGCTGCTGTTGTTTAACGCGACATCGGCTGGTTTCCTCTCTCTGGCGCAAAGTGACCGATAAACAAACAAGAGAGAAAAGCCGATCAGCTGATCACTGATCAGTTTTCATGATTGAAGTAGAAACAGGAGAGGGAGGGGGAGAATGAAAGAAGAAGAGGCAGCTGTGCAGCAAAGACACAGAATAACTCCAGCTTTGTGTCTTTTTCATTGTAGCTGAATTACGGGACAAACTGTTCCTTTTCACCTCAAAACGCTTAATATTTTCTCTTAATACCAGACGGGACGGTTGGCAACTCTAATAACTTATGAACAAAATAAAGTTCAACATGATTAACTTCATAGCACCCACCCAGCTGTATAGAAACTCCGTCATGCTAGCTAGTACGCAGTACGGAAAAAGTCAGAATAATGAAAATAAACTCCACCTAAACTTGGTTTATATCTGACCCAGATAGACTGCAGGTCACAACTTCTTACCTGAAGTTCAGTTCACACTCGGACCGGCGGCCGCCTCGGGTCTCTTTTCCTTCTGCGTCCCCTTTCTCTCATCCACCTGCTGGCCTCCACCACTTGCTAATGTTACTGAATCTGTCGAAGCTCCGCGATAGCCACCACACGAAGTAACGAGTAACGACCCTATCTAAATCCCAGTAACGACTAACGCGTTCCTGATTTTGGCATAATAACTAGTTACCGTGCTCGTTACCACAAAAATAACGTAGTTACTGTAACGCGTTACTTAATAACGCGTTAGTCCCAACACTGTTTATTTATGAACCCTGAATGAGTGATTTTCTGAATGTAGTTCTGTGAGGAGGGGGAGCCCGCACACAGAAAGAAGCTGAAGTTGCCGTAAACTCACAGCGGGCGGATCAGCAGCTGGTCGCTCTCCTCCGCCGGAACCGTCGCGTCGGGTTTACGTTTAGCCGCCATGTTGTTTACTTCCACACGCCGAAAAACAAACAAACAAACTCCGTCATCACTCCGTTAGTTAGCCACCTGCTATCAACAGCGGCTCCACAAGGTTTACTAATATGTAACTTCCGGTCCCCGGTGAAATCTTTCCGTGTAGTAACATTAGTCCTAACTTTTTGTTCCGCGATGAATCCCGGAGGAGAAGTGTGCTTTAAAGCAATCTAACATTTTTTTTTATCAGATTAATATGTATCAAATAAATAAATAGTATTCATAAATAAATGCTCAAATTAATTATTAACTAAATATATACTACTAATAATTACAAACAAAAAATATTTTCGTTATTGTATCTTTGCTCTTTAAGTCTATGCACTTTTAATTTAAGAGATTTTAAAACTCTTTAAACAAATTCATTCTATAAATTGGATTTAATTAAATTTAAAATCATATACATGACTATGTTTTTTGTGTATTATATTTGAGTATTTAAATATTTTGTACTCAAGGTATTAAAAAGCAATAATAAATAAATAAAAACAAATGGCTTACATAAAAACATTGACAAAATGCATCCTGCTCTGCTCGCTGATGCTCCCCCCCCCCTCACTGATTTTCTTCTAGAATAATCAGGATGAACATCAGGACCACAGATATGGCATGAATATTATTGATCGTTTTCTAATAAAAGGTGGAAACAGTTTGAGTTTCATACAAGTTCTTAAAAATGGTTAATAATAAAAGCTCTGTCAAGAAAGCTATTTTGACCAGCGAGAATCTATAGGGCTATTAATTTGAAAAGATCCAGGATAATTAGAGTTTGTATAAATAGAGTGATGCAGTAACTTTAACAGAGTTTGAGGAGATGAGAAGTTTGGAAAGAGTGATGTAGGAGAACACGGACACCGAACAGCTCAGAGCGAAAAGCTGTTTGTGTTAAACTCGGCTCTTAGTAAAGTCCTAAGCTCTGAAGCTGCTTTCAAGTCTCGAAGTGAGAAACTCTTTTATGCACTAAAGGAAACGTTTAGACTGAACTTTTGAAGTATTTTTGTGTGAACCACTTTCTGTTTATAGAACCACGTTGTTCTTTCCTCAGCTTGGTTTGTTTTACACCAGCTTTTTATTTTGACATGTTTTCTGTTTTTATTGATTTCAAAACCTATTTGTTCCCCTGGAAATGCCTTTTTGGTTGTTTTTTTTTATGCCGTTTTGTTTTCACAGTTTGTTCATCCTGTGCGTCCTTGTCAGTTTTCTCTTGTGTATCGATTCATTATCTCCCATTTATTAGTCTATTTCACGTGTCAGCGCTGACAAAGAGCTTTACAGGTCATCTCAGAACAGGAGTGCTTTCTTTGACTACAGACTATGTTTCTGATGAGCTTCAGCTCTAGATCCTTCACAGATCATCAGTAGTTGTTCTGTTCCGTATGGCTGTAAGTCCTGCTCTGACCACAGTGTGGTGTAGTTAAGATGGTCAGTGTAATTAGCGATGTCCTGTTAGTACACAGGTATGTCTGCCTGATTATCTGTAATTCCAGCTGGTCTGAAAGTCCAAACTGATGATTTTCCAAGTATGTAGAAAATGAAAAGGCTCCGCTCACATAAAACTGAACATATGTCATTGTTTTAGGTAACACTCATATGAGAGTAACTGAAATATTTTAAGTGATCGCAGCCTTGAGTTTCATCATGGCACACAGAGTTTGACCATTTCTTTACATTTGATTTTTTTGCCAATTATTTGTCTTCCAACTTATGAAATGCTTCAGACTGCTCTTCACTGAATCACAGAAACATGTAAAATAAATCATCCAAATAAAAACTGAAGCAGTGAAGTGTCTAAACAAATCTGTGCCACTGATAAAACTTGTGGGAAATAAATGAGAGTGAAAAAGTGAGTGCTGGGAAAGAAAAACAGGACAGACTCTCACAGGTACACTTATGATGATTTTAATAAGTCGAAAATACATTCAAATTTAAAGGACACTCAGATTTTCTGCTCAGATTACATGTTTGATCTTAAAATAATAAAAATCATTTCATCCTGAAGCTTTTACAAACAAGCTGGATGTTCCTGATGTAAAACAGCTGGATCCCAGCAGCAGAACCACAGAAATGTACATCACATCCGCCAAAAGTATGTGGACGCTGTGCCGGTGAGGTCATCCTGACAGAGTGAAGATGAAGTCCTTTCATAGTAAACAGATTATTTCTATAAATGAAGCTGGTTTTGTAACAGGAAGCAGAAAAAAAACCAAAGCTGTCGTTTTGTCGTGTTTTTTTAAGGCAGTGAAGGATTTTACTGTAACTGTGTTCAGTTGTAGTTCCTGCTCTCTGTCTGTGGAGGTGCTGTACTAACGTAGCTCTGCCGTGTGTAAACGTATCACTGAAGAACACTGTTCACATACTTTTGGTCTGCTCTGCTCTTTTTGTGTCCGCTGCATAGCTTTTAGAACATTTCAAACTCAGGCCGACATATTTTGAAGAAGAGCATGAGTGAAGATCGAGACCCCAATCAGATCTCTTTGGGTGTCGGACTCTCCTCTCAGGTCCACAGGAGGATCCAGATGTGCCCTCAGTCTGACCACAGTTGGAGGCACGAATCACTCCGACAGGAAGTGAACAAAGGTGCGAGGAAACACTCCCCGCCTGGTCGGATCGCTTTCGATGTGACCGATCTGAAACGCAGACGTTGGTTAAATCACAAACTGGACAACGGGTCAGGATTATTCTTCAGGTGGGTTTTCATCTAAACACACACACACATGCTGTAATAAATGTTGTGAAGTGAATGAAGTTGTGCTGATGATGTGTTTCCTGTGCTGGAGGCGTTTCTCACTTACCCACCACTCGCTGTCCTCCTCGCCGTCCACCACGATCAGTTCTCCCTCGCTGAACGTCAGCTCGTCTGGACTGTCCGCTGCACAGTTGTAGATGGCCCTCACCCTCTGAGGCTTCTGCTTCTACACACACACACAGCAGTAAAGCTGTGTTACATGCTGGACTTATGATGACGTCTGTGTGCAGAAATAAATGAGGTGGTGTGTTTGAGGACTTACAGAAAATGTAGTTCTGGGTTTGCGGGGTGGAGGAGACGGACTATGGGGGGATACGATCGGACGACCTGCCAAAGAGAGATAAACCCCCCACAGACTTCAGAAAAAAGTTTCTCTTCTGTAACTTCACCTTTGTTTGAACCAGAGGCAGAGGCAGACATTTGATACACCCGGGGTTTAGCCCTAAAGGGTAGTATGCATGTGGGATTGGGGGGGGGGGGGGGGGGTAGAAATGACTGAAAGATTAATAGGCTGTGTTTTGAGTTTTGTTAAAAAAAGAATGACTTCATATAGGGAAAAATATATATCACATATGCAGGACACCTTAAACTAGTTTTTTTAATTAAGCAGCAAGACAGAACAAAGTCAGGGCTGTATCAAGACATGAGTACCTATGATACGGTGATACTTTTGGTAAACAACCATTTGACTAACATGTTTGTCTCACCTGCTCTCTCCCTCTCTGTTCCTCTCTCTCCCTCTTTGTGCTGACAATCACGCTAAACACCAACATCATCAAATATACAGTGGAAACCAGATATTTACATGCTCTTCAGATAAAAACACAAACACTTTTTTAATTGTAACATCAAATCAGACTAAATGTTTATTTTTTTAGATTGATAAATATAAAAAAAACATATTTGTTAACTTTAAGAGTAAAGAGAGAAACTATCTGTATTTCTTAATTGCAAATGGCACCAAATTGTATTCAAAATTGAGCCACACTTATGGAGCTCCACAATTCTTTTCCTGGTGTTTTGGTTGACATCTCTTGATTTTCCCATTTCAAAGAAACAGGCTCTGTGTTTTGCCTTATATGCATCCACAGGTGTGTCACCAATTTACTCACATGGACTCTGCTAACCTATCAGAAGCTTCTTCAGCTCAGAATGGAATCGTCTGGAGTTTTCTTATTAATTAACAATAAACTTATATATGTATATGTACTCCTAAATTTGATGAAAGTGATAAAAAATAGACAGCTCTGTCTCTCTTTATTCTGACATTTAACTAATTCAAAAGATCTTTCAATATTTATTTATCCAAAACAAAACAAGTTTACTCTAAATTGATGTTGTACAGTAAAAAAAATGTTCTTGTGTTTTCCATAAAGTGTATGTAAGTATCTGGTTTAAACTGTGAATATACTGCTGTGTATTGAAATTCCTCTAGCCGTTAGCATGCGTCCGTACTAGCTCCCCCGGGAAATCTCGCATGTTATCATGATAACAGCGCATGTCCCCCAGCGCAGATCTGATCACAACCTGTGTATGAGCCCTTAGTGCGCAGGAAGCCAACAGCCGCCCGAACAGTGCAGAGATGGTCAGAGGAGAGCGAGGAGGCTCTTAAGGACTGTTTTGAGTCTACTGTGTGGGAGGTGATCTGTGACGACCACAGAGAGGACATTGACAGCCTTGTGACATGCATTACGGACTATATCAACTTCTGTGTGGATAACGTTGCACCCAGCAGGACTGTGCGCTGTTTCTCCAACAACAAACCTTGGATTACCCCAGAAATGAAAGCCGTCCTTGAGCAGAAGAGGAGGGCCTTGCAGAGAGAGCTGAGAGGACTGATAAGGAAAGGGAAGTTCAGCTACAGGCAGAAGATGGAGAACCAGCTTCAACAAAACAACGCTTGTAACACCCATGTTATGTTTTGTTGAAACATAACATGGGTGTCTCCCTCAATCACCCATGTTATGAGGGAACTAAGGAGGATTAAAGCCAGGAAGGCAGCTGGTCCAGATGGCATTAGCTCAAGGGTTTACAGGTCCTGCGCAGACCAACTGTGTGGGGTGATGGAGCACCTCTTCAACCTGGTGACTAATATGTCATCCCTGCTGGACAACATCTCTCACCCCATGCAGGACACTCTGACAGCACTGAGCAGCTCCTTCAGTGGCAGGTTGCGGCACCCACAGTGTAGGACAGAGAGATTTCGCAGGTCTTTCCTCCCCACTGCTGTCAGATGTATATTGCATTTGTATTTTATTTTATTCTATTGTGTACAGTATCTTATTCTTATCCTATTCCAGTGTTTTTCTATGTAACTTTGCACTATCCACTTTCTGCTGTAACAAAACAAATTCCCCATGTGTGGGACTAATAAAGGTTATGTTATCTTATCTTATCACATGGGAAAAGACCCAGGGAAACAGAGTTAACGCTAAAAAAACGCTAAAAACCCTGAAAACCATGAATTTCACACTCGAGCCTCAGCTCTCATGGCCTGGTACCAAACCACTCACAGACCCAAGGGGTGGGAACCACTTAGGGGTGGGCGATATAAACGATATACGATAGAAACGATATAAATTTGGCCAACGATAGAGATTTTGACTATATCGCTCTATCGCGATATCGCATGTTGATGATGTCATCAAGCTGCGCCTGTTTTGGTCGAAAGCATCGCAGCGGCTAAAACCAATATCATCTGCAAATTATGGCGGGCGACAGTCATAGCAAAGAGATGAAGCACTTTTGAAATATGGGGAAAGCCAAGAACTGCGCTTCCTCCACTTCCCTACCATTAATTCATTAATGCTGAATTAATTGAAAGAACAGCTGTTCTATTCCCATGTTGTTGCAATATATTAATAACTAACCTCGTATTGTGGATGAATAATCTCAGTTGATCTCCTGACTGAAGTTTGCCCCGTGTATAGCATCCTGCTATGTGATTGCATTTGTCCCTGACCACCAGAATCCCTCACGTTAACTTTTATCGAGTGGGAAAAAAGTTAGCGTTCATCCTCCAGCTTCATTGTGCTAATGTTATGCTAACATAGCTGTGTCGCTAGCAATCACGTAGCACATCATTATATACCAGGTAGTCCAACTTCAGTAACCCTGCAAACGCCACTGCTGTTTAGTTTCCTGTCTTGGTAGTGGTAGCAGAGCTGTACATTTAAATTAGTTTCAAAAATCTCTGTCAGAACATGTTTAGGTGTAAACTAGCGAGCTAACTTCCTGTTGCTTTTAGGATTGATTTTAAAATTTTACTGCTGGTTTTTAAGGTTCTTAACGGTACTGCACCTCCTTACCTGGCAGAGCTTCTTAGCATTTACCGCCCCAGGAGATCTTTGAGGTCAGCAGACCTGATGCTTTTAGATGTTCCCAGGTACAGATTAAAGACTAGGGGAGAGAGGGCTTTTGCTGTGGCTGCACCCAGACTGTGGAACAGTTTACCTCCTCACATCAGATTCTCCACAAGCCTAGGAACTTTTAAAACTGCTCTTAAAACTCACCTCTTCTCATTGGCTTTTAGCAAGGTTTAACTTACTGTTTTAACTTATTGTTTTTATCAGTGAGGTGTTTTATGTACTTGTGTTTTATTGTATTTTATATTTGTATTTTATTGTACAGCACTTTGGTCAGCCTTGGTTGTTTTTAAATGTGCTTTATAAATAAACTTGACTTGACCTGTTAACTTCTAACTCCGTTAAATTTAATAAATTCAAAAACTTAATTGTTACACCCAATAAAGCAGCAACGCTGATGATTTAATTAAAGATGAAAGAATTTAGACAGTTTTTAACTCTTAGTGTTCGTTTGACTTTGGGACCTGAAGCAGACGGAGTTTTGGACCCAGATTACTCCGCGAAGCTTTTCACTATGGCAGCCGTAATGCTCTGACAATCCAAACAAGCAGTGCGGCTTACCAAAGTTGTACTAAAACATTTTTTAACAGATTTCTGCACGCAGAAATCGGTTGGAGGTAAGTAAGCACAACCAGAATTCATGCATAAGGCACACTCTCGATTTTTGAGAAAATTAAAGGATTTTTAGTGTGGAAAATACGTTATACAGAAGAAAAGAATATATCGTGATATATATCGTTACCGCACATGCTTCAAATTATATCGCGATATGAATTTTAGGCCATATCGCCCAGCCCTAGAACCACTGCAATAAAGCACCAGAATATCTGACATAGTGCGAAACTGCAAAGATACCCTTAAGTTTCACACAGAGAAACCTCCAGTGTTGAGGTTTAATAAGCACCTGACCTCATTAAACCATGATGGGGGTATTTCACTGATGTATTTTACACCATAATCACAGCTTTCCTTGAATGAGTGACATCAGAGATCATGTGAGTGTGTTCTTGCAGGTCGTGGTGTTCCATAGAGCTCTATTAATGGTCCTTTGTCAAAGCACAAAAGTTTCAGCCTTTTAACAGCAGTTTTGTTTTTATAACACACCTGCTTACATCATATTCAGGCTTAAAGTTTGACACAGGTGCCTGTAGCTGCTAGCTGTCTGCTAGCTTCACCTGAACTGGATGTCTGCACCATGTTTGTGCTGCTGGAGGCTTTTAGAGCATTTTTAATGACATCTTACGACCAATAATATCCTGCTGTGAGTTACTGTACTAACATCCAAGAAGGCAGTGCTGCAGCTTGAGTGAAATTCAAATATTTTCATGTTACTGATTGTGGATATCTGAGTGTGTGTGTGCATGTGTGAGTACCTTGTTTTTCCAACGGAATCGTGCCTGCAGGTCTCTGAGGAGGAGGAGGAACCCTCGCTGCTCTGTAATCATAAGAACAACATTAAACTGGTGTAAATCCTCCCAGCAGACAAACTCAATCAGACCAGTACGTACGCGGGAGGAGAGACAGGGGCTTTGGATCCTGGAGGTCCTCTGTGTTGGTGGCTGGGTGGGAGGAGAGGAACTTTATGCTGGGGTGGTGATGGAGGTGGGATGCAGGGCGGTGGCGGGACTGGAGGTGCTGTAGGTAGTCCTGTCGGCAGGGGAGGCAGAGGAGGGAGGGGGGCAGTCTTGACTGTGGCGGCTTTGGTCTCCAACATGCCGGTTCTCCTGCTGGGCCCAGGAGGAGGAGGAGGAGGAGGAGGAGGAGGAACCACTGAGAGCACTGGGAGAAGAGGGCAGAACAAGAGTCAAGAAAGCCCTGAGCAGTGGCTCCAGGCACACCTCCACAGTCAGAGCCTGAAAGCAATCCAAAATGCTGCAGCAAGAGTACTGACGGGGAACAGAACGAGAGAGCATATTTCTCCTATATTGGCTTCACTTCACTGACTCCCTGTTAAATCCAGAACAGAATTCAAAATCCAGCTCATATACAAGGTCTTAAATAATCAGATCCCATCTTATCTTAATGACCTTGTAGTACCATATCACCCCATTAGAGCACTTTGCTCTTGCAGTGCAGGCTTACTTCTTGTTCCTAGAGTATTTGAAAGTAGATGGGATGCAGATTCTTCCATTTTCAGGCCCCTCTTCTGTAGAACCAGCTTCCAGTTTGGATTCAGGAGACAGACACTATCTCTACTTTTAAGATTAGGCTTCAATTGTTCCTTTTTGCTAAAGCATATAGTTAGGGCTGGATCAGGTGGCCCTGAATCCTCCCTTAAGCTGGGCATACACTGTGCGATTTCTTTAGTCGCGTTAATCAGCTTCTGCTCAAACTGTACAATTGACTTGCAGGGGTTAGAAGTTCGTAGGTCACCATGCAGGGTCTCACACTATGCGGCCCGATGCTCTGATGGGACCACAGTGCTCACACTGTGCATCCCTAACATGAAGGTTATAAAACAAAATCTGTCTCTCGCTCTCCCTCTCTGTCTTTCACTGACACAGACACACACACAACCACCATCAGAAACAGGAAAAAAATAATTTTTCCACCTAACAAACTCATTCACCCAATTAAACAGTTTGAAAAGTCAATCTCTTCACTTAATCTGACTCATGAGGTTATTTTAAATGAAATAAACAATTTTACACAAAAGAAACATTTGGTTACACCCAATTGACATGATCAATGACATCATAACCTATAAAATCACGAAGTACTGGGGCGACCCGTTTTACACATAGGACCTGCTCAAAGGAACACACAATGGTAAGTATAACCAAACTATATAAACAAATGAAAGATTGTTCTTAGCTTTAAGATCATTTGCACAGATGAAATGAATATAACCAATGCTACCACAAACAGACCCGGGATAGTATGTAGAGCCAAGGTTACATGTGCTTATTTTGTGTTCTATAAGATAACAGAACACAAAATAACAATATATGCATGTGACAAATGGTAAATGAATTCAGTCCTAGCCACTTTGTCACAATACTACACGACGCATGACACACGATGAAGGTGAAACTCGGGCCGATCACCAAAATGGTTGCACGACTGAAAAAAATCGCCTCAAAATGGGCCAAAAATCGCACAGTGTATGCCCAGCATTAGTTATGCTGCAATAGGTGTAGGCTGCTGGGGGATTCCCCTGATGCAGTGTTTCTTCTTCTTCCCTCACTATGTGTTAATAGACCTCTCTGCATCCTGAATAAATCATGAATGAATCATATGAATCATAATTGTTATCAATCTCTGGCTCTCTTTCACAGCATGTCTTTTATCTTGTCTTCCTTTTCTCACCCTAACCGGTCGTAGCAGATGGCCGCCTGTCCCTGAGCCTGGTTCTGCCAGAGCTTACTTCCTGTTAAAAGAAAGTTTTTTTTCCTTTCCACTGTCTCGAAGTGCTTGCTCATAAGGGGTCATATGATTGTTGGGTATTCTCCGTATGTATCTAGGGTCTACCCTACAATATAAAGCGCCTTGAGGCGACTGTTGTTTTAATTTGGCGCTGTATAATTAAAATTGAATTGAACTGGATTTAAATTAATTGAATTGAACTGAACTGGATTAAATTGAACTGAACTTGAATTGAAAGCCTCATACAGCTGGTCCATACCTCAGAAAGAGGACAGAACAGTCTGCTCTTTTCGTGAAAATAAAGCAACAAAAGCCAAATAAAGCTGACGGACGCAAAGAAAAACATCACAAACGAGACCCTCCACTGTGGCTCTGACAGGAAGTCCACCCACCGTACTTGGAGTTCCTCTCAGGCGTTTGAGGGTTGGGGGGGTCGGAGGACGACCGCTGTCTGCCTACTGATTCCACGGAGGGGCCTTTATTGGTACCTGATCGTGACAAGACAGAATCAGATCAGTTTTATTTCCTCACAGCTTCACAGGGTCTGAACGTCAGAGCTGATCTCAGCCCAGGCGCCCTCTGACCTCTGCTGGGTCCACGGGGAGGAAGCGGGGGCGTTGGGCCGGGGGGTGGCAGCTTCACATTCAGCATGGTGCCGTAAGTCTCGTTGCTAATAATGGTGCTGGGGATCGCAGGCCGCTGCTTGTCCAATGCCAGGGAGGCAACGTCCCACGCCAGCGCCGCCAGGTTAGGCTGCACGGGTCCACTTCCAGGCACAAAGCAGCTGACCGGGCGCTCCTCCCGCCGCTGTGGGATGGGCTGCAGGACCCACAGAAAACACAGGAAGTACAAGGTCACTTAAAGCCAACACAAAGTTTAATGCAGGACGTCAGAAAAGCAGCCTACCTTGTCCTCCATCTCGTCATCGCTCTCATCCAGGTCTTCGTTTTGCAGACGCCACTCATACTCGACGTGAACATGGACGTTAAACTTTCCGGTCTGAGCCTGAGTCAGCTGGAACACATCAATCAAACTTTATTGGTACAGACACTCGACAGCACAGGAACTGCTTTACTTTGAACAGCCTGGAAGTGTTTGGATTCTCACCAGTTCTTCGCACTCTTTGTGTCGCATACGTTTGGCAATGTCCAGCGGTGTTTCTCCTGCATCGTTAGCTGTGGACACAAATTCAGTCATTCAGACTTTTGGTGAATTATGTCAGCACATTGTTTCCAAAAGGGAAAAAATGATCAGATCTGCACATTTCTTTGTGTTACTGCAGGTTTTTTTCCCCCTAAAAAGACAAAGTACTCAGCTCTGTTTGTTCTCAAGACATCATTTAAATTTTATGTGATGGTAGAAACAATAACGGCCCCAGATGAGGGTCACACCAGCTGTGAAACTTGCTTTTTTTCCTTCAAACCTCACAACAATAAACTAGAGCCAGGTTGGCTGGTTATTTGAACTTGACCATCATCATTAGTATGGAACGCCAGGACTGCCATAATGAATTAATTAAATACACCATTAAATAATTAATTAAATGTGGCAATAATTAATTAAAATCGGAAATAATTAATTACATAATCATTTACGACACATGTAATTAATTAATTATTGACACATTTAATTAATTATTTATTTATTTCACATTCTAATTAATTATTGCCACATTTAAATAATTATTTAATGGTGTATTTAATTAATTCATTTTGGCACAGTTGACTCCTTCAGGTCTCACCATGAAATAATTTTATCTGTCAGCCTCACCCATCAAACTAAGTGGGCGGAGTTAACGCTGCCATGCAGCTTCTCTAACATTTGATTGGTTGCCGTGCAAAGTAAGTCAAGACAGGTCAATCCTAGATAATCGATTGCTTGTGTCGACTTGGTATCCCAGAATGCATTTCAAAACACATGCAGCAATGGTGGCGGTGTAGTTTTAATAATAGTGTTTTAGCCGCGAATGTCTTGTCAGGTTGTCAACATAGAACATGTTTGCAAAAGTGCTCAGATGTTTTCAGAGATTTCACTAGCTCTGCTAACAGTCAGCTGACAGAGTGCACCGAGCTCACAGCCCCGGTGTTCCAGCTTAACTGTTTATTTTGTGTGTATTTGTTTGTTTTGGAGGGGTGGGGGCTACGTTAACCGGTTTGTTTAGATATTCCACTCTCCGTGTTCCACATGTTGCATTCGCAGATGCTCATTTTCACCGAACGATCGTCTCTTTCCGCCTGGTCTTGTGTCTCTGTGCTTCTGTAACATAAAGAACGAGCTGACGTGTTTCTCACGACACCAGTGATCAGCTCAACAGGCCCTCAGTTTACCTGCATGCATCCTCCTCCTCCTCATCTGTCAGCGGTTGTTTAACACCTGCTGCTAATTCAAGAAACACGTCCATGTTACCTGGTGATAGTCACAGTTTAACTGGGCAGCCGGTTCACAATATAACGCAATGTCAGCACATTTTTCTGCACAAGATAAGTAAATATAGTTTTTCCCGAGCACAGAGCTCCTGGAGCTTGTTTCCCAACAGAGCACTTTATAGGCGAACCCACTTTATCAGCGGCTTATGTCCAATCACCGGCACACAGCTTTGAAACCTCAGCTGAGTTTTAGCTCTCAGTGGTTAAACGCTGGACTTAATTCACTCAGGTTTTGTCTGTCGGGTCACGTTTACTTCGCTGTTTTATTTACAACTGAGCAAATCGGTTTGGCTAAGGTTCAAGTTACGTTTCATAACTGCACAGTTTTACAGACGTTTAATGGTTCACTGGCACATGTGTTAGACTGAACCATTCGCTTTTCTTTATCTGGTGTGTTTTGGTGTTTTTAAACAGTGAATTTTGAGAGTAAACCGACTTATAAAATGTTTTAAAGAAAGAGAAGAGAAGGCGCATTTCCACCGAGAGGAGCAGAGTTTGCAACAGCGTGTTCATCATGAAGACTGCAACCTGGACAGAAATATTATATCATCTGTTTTTTAATAGTTATTCAACTGTATTCTAAGCACCAGCTGTCTGTTAGAATTTTTAGAGTTTACTTAACTAAAAATAAATGAGGTTAACATATAATTTGTGATTTTTTTTCTCTTTTTTTCCTTTTTTTTCTTTTTCAGTCATGTTATGTTTAACTGTCAAAGGCTTGTTACAAATTATGAAACACATCGTGCAGACTTCTGGATTCTGGTTAGAAGAAAACTAATACTGCTCATGAATGAGACTAAAGGCAGGAAGGTGTCCTTTAAAACTAAACATGTTAATAGGACCTCCCTATTTATATCATAGTTTATGATATAGCACCATTATTAAAATGTGAAATAAATAAATAATTAATTAAATATGTCAATAATTAATTAAATGTGGCAATAATTAATTAATTACATGTGTCGTAAATATTTATGTAATTAATTATTTCCGATTTTAATTAATTATTGCCACATTTAATTAATTATTTAATGGTATATTTAATTAATTCATTATGGAAGTCCTGGCGTTCCATACATTAGCGCCCATGTCAAAGCTCATCTTGAAAAACATTTCAAGAAACCTTATCGAGTGATATATCATATTAAAGGGCATGAAAAGAGCTGTACCACACACTTTTTCTTTGTTTTTCTAATATGACATCCAACGACTTTACAACGATGTCATAAAGTTTAGAACAATCACACACTGCATAAATACATCTTAAAACCTCAAGTTTGTACAGATTTCAGACCAGTCGTACGGTAAAAGATCATAAAAACCAACATTTGAGTGTGTAATGCTCATATGAATGATATGAGCACTTGCCACTCATCGTCAGCGTTCAGCACGCTCTGATATATGTGCAAGTGTGTGTGTTCTTACTGATGGACACTGAAGCTTTCCCCCTCAGCAGCAGTTTCAGGCACTCGCTGTTGTTGGTTAGGCAGCAGTAATGCAGCGCCGTGTTTCCTCTGGTCGTCTGCTTGTCCAGGTTACCGCTGAAACGCAGACCCGGTCACTACACACATACACACACCTGGAGAACAGGTATTTAATTGAACAGTCACACCTGTTTTGTCCGAGGAAGTCGACAATGTGGAGCGAGTTTCTGTCGCCCATTCGGACCGCCAGGTGGAGCACCGTCTCCCCGGGTTCCTGACACACACACCCACACCCACACACACCCACACACAGACCCACACAAAGTCAGTCTGCAGAGCAACAACAGACACCTGAGGCACAGAGCTGTGTCTACGTGTTACTGAATGGACACACAAAGCAGAGCTTAAGAGTAAAAGCTTCTGTTGAAAAACCAAACATTTGAGATCAAAGGAGGAAAAAACAGACACAAAATGAGCACAAAGACACAACAGAGAGACGCATGAGTCAGTCCGTCGAACTCATGTTAGAGATGAGGAGGTCATACATGTTCGTTGGGCTGTGGGATGGCATCCATCAGGTCCACCCCCTCAGCGTAGACCTGGATGAGCGACAGAATGTCTCGGTTCCTGACGGCCTCGTAGAGAGCCCGCAGCCTGGACGCGGCGTCGGTGCACTTCCGCCGGGCAAAGCGTTTCTCGGTGTACTTCGCTGTGATGTAGTCCTTCCTCATCTGCCTGCAAACCAGACGGACGAGTCACTACGACATCCTACTACAGCTCAGACTCACCTCCTGGTGCCGTCACCTACATGTCGCTGGTCGGAGTTGGTTTGGTCACTTCCTGCGCTGGCAGATCTGCCTCCATGATCTCATTGAAGCTGGCGTTTCCCACATTATTCGCCAACTAAAAGGCAACAAAAGCCCAACATCAACTCTGGTTCGGTTCTGGCTGTAGCTCCTAAGATTAGACACGTGCTCACACTTCCTGATTCTTCACAGCTGAACATGACTGACATGCACGGCAAGGGTTCTGGTTTCCTGATTATTCCAGAAAAGGTTTGCAAAAATTCAGAATGTCCCTTCCATTCACGTCTTCACACAGGTGAATATAATGAGGTTAAGAGATTTCAAAGAAACAGTTTTAAACGAATCAGGAGACAGTCTTGCAGGATGGTAAAACTCTGAGGTTTTTTTGCTTTGCTTTTTTGGCTTTTTCCTGCAAATATTTAAATTTTATTTAACAGATTAAAGTCATGATGAAATGAGTCACCGCAAACTGACAAACAGAACGCTCTGACCTAGACCAATGACTTCCGTTAGTTCTGTCGGGACAGGGAAGTGGACTCACCAGCAGCTCAGAGGTTCCCAGGACGTCCAGGTCCAGACTCTGGATCCTGGAGTAGTGGACCCCCATTTCTCTGTGGATCCCTGAGCACTCAATACAGATCAGCACCCCGAGGTTCGTGGACAGCCAGGAGGGATCTGTAGAGGGTGGGTGGGGGCACAGAAACAACAAGCGGTGCCTTCACATCCTCAAAATGTAATTTCATGACTAAAGAAACAACAAAGTGAACGAGATGAATTAATCTGCTGACAGACAAACCTGGAAAAGAATTCTGGGAAGTTTCTGCAGCTCTGAGCAGAAATGTGTTTGGACTACAGGTCCACGTGAGGAAGCTGAGTGAATACTTTTGGCAATATAGTGAATGTTGAATATCTAATTAATAAAAAAAACTATGTTATTAATCTCATCTTTGGACGTGCTGAGATAAACAGATGAAAACGTGTTTTATGGTGTTATTAGAGAGACTGTTGATGCGCTCTCTCTCATGACACTAACGTGTTCTCACTTCTGTAAACCATGACAGGAAATAGAAGTGCTATGAAGTTCCATATCAAGTGTTCACAGTGCAGTTCAGTAAAACCATCATCTACAAGAATATCAGCTAGGTTTAGAGCAACAGACCAACTAAAAAAGTTGCATAAAACAACTTCAATGCCAAAAAAAAAAACCGTGTTTAATCTTTGAATTTTGTTTCCTTTGATGAGTGGTGTTTGTTTGAGAGGGACTTCTGAATAATTCTGACCTGGAGCTCCACAGTCGCAGCAGCTGTTGTTTCCAGTTCTCTTCTTCACCTCTCCCACGATGGACTTGGTCAGCTCCTGGACGATGTTGTTCTCACCCTCGTCCTGGTCTCCTTTGAACGCCTTGTTCAGCGCCTCCTCCTTACTGTTCTGCAGCACCGACACCCAGCTGAAAAACACCAAACCATAAGCGCTCGCAGTAGCGCAAAGCCCGGCAGCTTAGGCCATGCCGGCTCGTACTTACATCTGACACTCGGCCTCATCCTCGGCCTGGAAGTGGTAGGTCCGGTCATCTGTGTGTGTGTGGGGTGGGGTGGGGGGGGGGCACGAGACAGAGTTTAGACTTTACACACATACATACAGAGGAAACATGTGAGCAGGAAGTCTGCAGCATACGGGAGAACAGGTCGAAGCTTTTCTTCTCATCGGGGTTCCTCTTCACCTGGCAGGTCAGCAGGTTGAGCTTGGCTGGAGGTTTGTTTGGCTGCAAGACAACGGGAGGAGGTGAGACCTCAGCTCTGACTGAACGTCACTCAGATATCAAACATTCAGCGTTACAGAGAAAAGATCCTGAAACTGTCACAGAGTCTGTACTGTTATATACCATAACATGGACAATAGTTGGATCCCAGTTAGGTTCAGCCCACAGCGAGAACCTGTAAGGACTTTAAGCTGCACAACTCAAAACCTTCCGTCATCTTGCAAAACATCTGCACATATCATTTAAAGTTCTGAGATGCTTAACCTCAGTGACTTTCTGTAATCTCATTTTCTACTGTTTACTGAAGCCTGATGACTTTTGATCCTCAACAAAACGTCTCATTCATAAGGAAATGTCCTAAAACTATTGATGAACCACAGGGTTTTCCTTTCCTCCACCACTGTCTCCTGCCTCCCTAAATGGGCGTACCATGCGGGCCCCACAGTTCACCCATACATACCCACTATGGGCCCATGGACCCATTTTAAGTCTGGTAGACTAAAGTTTTATGAGGTTTTTCCTTCACATTTTTGATATCAGAGGATCTTCTGCAGCTGACGGTTCTACTCCCCAAAGCAAGGCAAGTGTCAGGTTTCAGAGCTGGAGCTGATCATCATGCGCAACGTTTGTTTCTTTGTGTTCAATTCATTTTGATCATGTAAACAAAATGCAATTTAGGAAAAGAAAAGAAAAAAGAAATACTAAACTAGAAATACGCTCCAATATCGCTTCACCTATTCTCAGAAAGGAGTGGGAATAAGTGCACATTGGACCCTAAGATGGATGACCTCGGTGAGCTGACCTCAGATGGAGCACTGCGAGGACTCTGTCAGCAGTACCTGTCTTCATTTGAGTCTGAGTGGTAAATGTGGAAGGTTTCTACCAGCTGTGAAGGGTTGGCGTAATCCTGGAGATGTTACGCTAAAGCAGTGGTTCCCAAACTTTTTTTGCTAGGCCCCCCTTTGTTTTACAAGAAAAATGTTCGCGCCCCCACCCCTCCCGCGCACGCACACACACACACGCATCCTCCAACCACACACACCCATATTTTGCTCCATTGCGGTTTATTTCACACCTTACATTTAGTAAACAATTAAGCAAATACAAGTAATCTGCAATAAATTACAGGTAGTAATAAAATAAACTACTAACTCTTTTACGCTACGTCCACACCTACACGGGTATTTTTGAAAACACAGCTGTTTCGTCCACACGTGAACGGCGTTTCGAATCACTGAAAATGGAGATTATTTAAAACTCCTTTTTTGCGTTTACGTGTGGACGAGGAATACAGAGTTCATCACACAACGTCAAAGGTATGTGCCTCTTTTCACGTCACGCTGTGCGCGACGTTATTGTTTACATGAGATGAATTGCAGAATGGTAGATAGAGACAAAATATTGTTACTGTTAATCTGACTACCTTCAGGTTTTACACGCTTACCCGCAATGGCTCTGCGCCCCCCCTAGGGGGCGGGCCCCACGCTTTGGGAAGCTCTGCGCTAAAGAAACATGTCTCTGAAGGAATACTTTCATGATGGAACGTCACTCTGACAGAATGTTTCCATGACGAAACATTACTCTGAAGGAGGGATGTACCCAAGGATGTACCGACAGCTATCAAGAAGGTGTAGGTTATCTTGGAAACCCGGTTGTCAGAAACATGAGTCTAATCTTGAAGTTTACCTTAAATAGAACTGAAGATATGTGTTACTGTGAATCTGTAGATATGAGGTTTGTTTTTCTTTGAATTTGCTTTTCAGCAAGCTCAAGGAGAAACAAAAGGCTGAAAGTTAGAGAGAAACAGTTAAGAAGAATTAGAAACTTTCCCTCCAGCAGCCCTCAGATTTCAAATCAAACAAACCCTTTTCCCACCCTTTTCTTTTAATCATTTTCCTTCTGCTCTTTCTCTTCTGCTTGCTCAGTCCTGATTGGCCATTTGACTGCTCACACTTCAAAATAAAAAACAGAAGGCAGAAAAGAAACAAACAAACAAAAAAAATAAATAAATAACGTACTATTTAACCCCACTTAATGTAGACCAGGAGTAGGCAACTCCAGGCCTCAAGTGCCAGTTCCTGCAGGTTTTAGATATCACCCCGGGTCAACACACCTGAATCAAATGAGTAGTTCATTACCAGCCCTCTGGAGAACTTCACGGGATGTTGAGAAGGTCATTTAGCAATTTGAATCAGCTGTGTTGGACCAAGGACACATTTAAAACCTGCAGGACACCGGCACTCGAGGCCTGGAGTTGTCTACCCCTGATGTAGACGATAAACTCATGAGGAGATTTCTGATTGAACATGTAGTGCAGGCTGGAGGGCGGGTGCTTGTCATGGACCAATGGGAGAAGAGGACCTTACCGTCCCGTGACAGATGGTCAGGAAGCCGTTCTTCACCGAGCACTTTCTCTTCTGCCACACCTTCCTCAGTCTGACGAGGAGAGAGACAAAGCTTTTAGTGTGAAAGGTCATAGAGTGGAGTTGTGACTGAGGCAGCTACCACTAACACACGTGTGCAGAAGGAGGAAAACATGTTAAATCTGTAAATATGTTACATTTAACATTGAGTCTGTGTAGACTGACTAAATGCTGCCTCTGCTGGACGTCACAGGAACTGCATGTGCATGTCAGTCACGTTCATGTGGCATTCTGAGTTCACTCACCCTTCACTTTTCTTGTAGAGGAAACCAGAGCGTTCGTTGCCGTGGGCTTTGTCACCCTGCAACTGATGGAGGCTGTAACCTGCGTTCTGTTTGGCCTGGGCGTCCTGTCAATAAATTAGACACTTTATGTGAAGCAGCTCTTATGACAGAAAGACGTGAGAACTATGACCCTACACAGAGTTCAGAGCAGCCTATGTTTGATGGACAGCTTTGTTAATCAACTTCCTTTCCAGTAACAGGTGAGCCTCACCTGGTTATGCTCACCATCAGACTCATGACATCTGTTCAGACCATGTTTGTTCTAACTGCTGTGCGCATGTTAGCGACTCTTTACCCTCATTAAACAGCACAAGGTGTTTATCCTGCACTTTAACTGTGTTCATGTTTTCGGTCTGTGCCATCAGTCAAATGGATTTTACACCATGTTTGATGTTTTTTACCTCTTTCTGATCGGACTGCAGTGCCGCCTTCAGGGTGTCTCGGAGCTGAGCCAGCTGCTTCCTCTCGCCGTCCTGAGTCTGTTTGATCTGCAGAGGAAGAGAAACTCTATTGTTGTCTTCGCATAGAGCGATCGGTAAGTGAGCTGTGAGCTTTAATGCTCCTGCAGGGAACACAAGCGTCCTCACCGCTGTCAGGTCTGTGGACAGTTTCTCTACGGCTGGTTTCAGAGTCTCCACAGCTTTCAGTCCATCCTGGAAAAAACTGAAGAAAAAAACGTCTGAGAACCTCCAAGAAAAAAGTGAATCAATAACAAAATTAATGTTTTAATATTCTCACTTTATTATCTTTTCTTTAACACCTTACTCATACATGGACCTGTTGGTCACGTTTGGACATACTTGCACTGAGCATGGTAAAACTTGATGAGGTTCTGGAGGAAGTCTACTCCTTTCTTCACTTTGATCTCATTCACTTTGAGCAGGTACTGCAGAGAAAAGCCAGAGAATCAAGAAAAACTGAAGAAAATAACCGTTACTGCATGACCAGTCCTTCCTTGTCCTCCTCCAGCTCTTCTAAGAGGACACTGAGGCATTCCCAAACCGCTGAGAGATCATCTCTGCATTTTGTGGGTCTGTCCGGGGTCTCCTCCTGGCCTTTAAACCTCATCTTGTTTAGGCATCCTGTTTAGAACCATCTCGGCTGGCTTTACTCTGAGCTGATACTCATTGGGTCTCTAACAGCGAGCCTGGACAGCCTTCAGAGGAAGCTCGTTTTCACTGCTTTTTTCTGTCACCTCTTTACCAGCATATCCACAGAACTCACCCTCCACTCCTTCTCTACTCATGACCAACAAAAAACCACAAGAAACACAGACTGAGCTGAAGATCAGCGCCTGATGAAGCCAAAAAAGCTACAAACCCTGAAAACCATCAAACCGGAAAACTTCTGAACAGAATCCGTCACAGACCTCTGTCCACCAAATCTTCCACGTCATATACAATCTGTGCTGATTGGTCGAGGCAGTAAAACAAACGCTGCTCTCGGTCTGACCTCAGAGGATAGAGATGATTGTTTTAGCATTCAGGTCACCTGTGTGACCTCTGACCTCACCTCGCACATCTGCAGCTGAAACATTCGTCTCTCCTTCTCCATCTCCTCTGCGATTTCTCCTCCGCTGAACTCCGTCCGAATCATGCCATGCATCTTGGCATTCTCTTTCTTCTCTTTCTCAATCTTCGCTCTGCAGAGGTCAAAGGTCATGTTAAAATCGCAACACAAACAAATGTGATCAAAACAAACTGAGGAGAAGCAAAAATAGAAAGATGCTAAACTACAGAAGCCAATAAACGCCATGATTTCAATCATCATATTTTATCTTTTCTTCTTTTTTTGAGAAAAAGGAAAAAAACAGCATGTATCAGTCTGTGGAGACAGAAACAATAAAGATAACTTTATTCAAACATCCTCATTTAAATGCTGAATGAGTCGGCTGGTTAACGTGTTCTCGTCTCCGTGATTTAACATTTCAGTGAGAGCAGCTGATAATGAGCCCTTCTTACAGTTTGGTCTCGTAATCCTTCCAGGCCTTATCGAACGGCTTCTTCAGATCCTGCAGGAAAAATAGACGTCACACAGTCAGTGATTCATTCATAAACGCACGTACACACACACACACACACACACACACACACAGGACTCTAACCTCTGAGTCACTCTGGAAATATTTCTAGACGATAACATGTGCATTAGATTAGAAAAACAAACACAATGGTGACCGTGTCACAACAGAGGTGTTTTAAATTCAGCCATTTGGTGTTTATGCCACGAGCCACAGCCTGCAGGACGACACCACCATTACAAACAGGAAGTCATGCTCATCGCACAACTACAAGAAAAACTGTTCAGTGTTTTGCAGAAATTAAATGTTGTATTTGGCACCTCAGGGCCACCTTACCTAACAGGCCTACATTTTATAATTCAAGAAGCACAGGTTTTTTTTAATTATTCAAACTGAGCATAGAGCAGGAAAAATAATATTTAATAAATCAGAAAAAAAAAAAAAAGATCTTTTATTTTGATTTCCTGCTTTTGTTTTTTCATATGACAGGAAAGGAGGATTTTACAGTGGCTGGTTTGCTGCTGTGGTACAAAGATATTTAAACATTAATGTGGGACCCCAGCGTGATTTTATTTGTTAAATCTGAAGCTGTGTGTTTAAAACGATTACAGTTCTGATGTAATTATTGTAAATACACAGTCAACATGTCATCTAACCAAAAATTCATTTTTAGCCACAGTAACAGGAAGTGAAGTGTAACTGAGCGAGTGTCTGCGGGTTTGTTTCAGCAGGAAGAAGAAAGTGACACCAACCCCTTTCACTCCTTTCAGGTCTCCTTTCAGCAGACTGTCCAGAGGGAATGTGATGATGTTGTTCATGTTCTGCAGCTGCAAACAGGAAGTTGTGTCACAACACAAATGCACAAAACACACCACACTTTCTACATTTAATACTTTGCACAATAAAATGTCTGATGTTTCACTCTCTGAGGCTGAATTTGGTTCCTCACCAGGTTCTTGAAGAGCGCTGTCAGCTCTCTGGTGAAAACGACAAACTTGATGAAGGCAGAGCCAACATCGCCGTCATCCCTGTCACCCCGGGTCAGGTAGTTTTCCCCAAACTTCTGCATGGACTGAACGTACTGCTCCTCATTTTCCACGTGAGCTACGACACAGAAAACACTTTAAATAAATGCTGACTGCAGCTTGGATCATCTTTCATTTAACTCCAAAAACAAAAATGATTAAACTCTGTGTGAAAACAAAAACCATCCACTCCACCATGTGGAAAAAACAAGGACAACGAACATGTGTAAATAAAAAAGTAATAAAATAAAAAGTAATAAAAAAACAATAAATATAAGAGAAGACAAAGAGAATAAATAAAAATATGATACTAAATATTGAGAAAAACTGGAGATATATAAATGAACAGAAATAAAATACACAACTCAAATTAAAATAAACAAATCTAAACAATTAAAACAAATATTTATTTTAAATATTTTAAACAAATAATAAATGTGAATGTATTAAAATAAATTTAAATTTATTGAAATTATATTGAAATTAATTTTATATTGTAACAAAAGATTTTTCCAAAAACATTTCTAATTAATTTAATTTAGTCCCTTTTGATACGAAAAATTAAAAGTAGAAAAATAAAAGGAGAGAAACAAAATCTTAATTTTTTACAGTTTTTTGTATAATTTTTCAGCTTTAAATAATTCTGATGATTTAAAAGTGTTTATTGGGCTTCAGTTGGACATGTCTGTGTGTACCTGCTGCATTACTTTAGCAGAGAAAATGGGCTGTTCCCCTCGAGCTGAGGCACCGAGCTGCTCTGAATCTTTGGTATATACGTGGAGATTTACCTCCAACATAAACCTGCAGGTTACAGAGAGAAGCTAAATATTTCAGATCCTCTCTGCTGTCCACATACTTCTGGTCATGCAGTGCCTTCTGTCTGTGAAACTGCTGAATGGTGCGTTTCCTGTCAGTTTTTGCAGAAGTGCTGAATAACGTTCAGATCTTGTGTGTTTGATGAGTGTGTGAAGGACTTGGCCTTTCCTCTGTTTGCACTGTAGTGTGGATGTGGGCGTATCCCTCAGCATGCCAGGACACGGGGAAGCATGAAAGGAATGTTTGGAGGTGAGACTCCACCGGCCCGAGCAGAGACCCACCAGCAGCACGCGGCTGCTGACGAACCCACCCCACCCGCACTGACCTGAATAGAAACTGCTTTTATTTTGGTAGTTTGTATCTGAGCACAGTGTGCTACCGCAAACAGGAAGTGACAGTCAAAGTGAGACTGTGGTGACAAGCGTTGTTATTTTGGGTCAGACTGACTTGAAACTGCATCTCTCACCCAGACCAGACGAGTTGATGGCCTTCACCGACTTCTTGATCTTGTAGAGAACAGACCGGTCCAAGTCGAGAGCCTGAGAAGGAGAAACAGCACGCAGATTAGGAGCCATGCCTGTAATGCTTACACGTCAAAGTTAAAGGAAAAGTGTGTTTATAGTCAGTATGAACTGTTCACCACTGCTGGTGTTCATCTCAGACTGTCACCCTTCATACCCTGAGCTGACGTGCGTGGACGGACTGCAGAGTCTGCATGTTTTACCCGAAGCAGAGTTATTATCAAGACATCACACATCTAATAAGAGACTGATGAAAGCAGTGCTGCTATTAAAGGTGCTTTTTTTTTTTGCAGACACCTCTCACTCACAGAGACTGTTTCATTCAGACCTTTGAAGCAGATCTTTTTATTCTTGCAGTTCAACATAATCCGAAGAAGCCTGCTGAGGGACAGCGCCCAGCGGCCATAGCTACTTCAGTCTGACCTTCTCAAGGCTTCAGAATGCTGGCAGCATTTCATAAAGTTTAGTCAGTTCTTTTTGGGTTTTACTGTTGCATCAATGTTTGCCTCCCCCAAACATGAGCCTGGTTCTGTTAAAAGAAAGTTCTTCCTCCCCCCTGTCACCAAGTGCTTCCTCACAGGGGGTATTATTGTAGTATTATATTTATTATTTTAGAGTCTTTATCTTACAAAGCACTTTGAGATGTGAAATGTTCTATATTAATAAATCTGTAATGAACTGAATCTTATGTTCTGAAAATGATCAGATTCTCTGTGCTGTTCCTGTTTCCTGTGTCCCTCCTCATCTGCACGGTACAGTTTGATGCATTAGTCCCTAAAATAAGAGCGCTGCATCTGTGATCTGCAGGACATCAGATGGAATCATCAGTATTGTATTGATTGGCACGATCAGCTCTGGCAAACACACAGAACCTGACTTAGCCACACCCACTGTATTCACAGGAATCTGGTTAGGGCTTCAGAAGGAATTCTTTCACCTGTTTGACATACCCAAAGGGAGCTCATATTCTGTAAAGCCGGCGTGCCTGCAGGAGAGCTGATCTGAAAGCTAATGTCTTCTAGTTCCTGAAACTCTCCTCGTTAGCCTGAGGCTAAAACGCAGCCTAAATTAAACCTTTGAGTGGTAACACGGGCTGCAGCGCTAGTTTCATGTTAGTCAGGAACATTCAATTCAATTCAATTCAATTTTATTTATATAGCGCCAAATCACAACAAATGTCGCCTCAAGGCGCCTCAACATGAAGTCTGCTTGTGTCTAACCCGAGGCTGTGGGAGGGAGACTGAAGAGGCCATGCGATCTAAGCCTTTACCATAGTTTGCATGACTGATGAGACCACAGAGGTTCTGTCACATGACCTTCAGGTGTTTTCCTGCCGACCTCATCTGTGGGGTTCACCTAAGCGTCTACAGCTCTGAGTCACAGGTCCATGTCTCAGAGCGAGAAACATGCACTTGGTTATTCTTTGACCAAAAACTGGTTCAAGACGAGCCGCTCATCAAACACCGGAGCTGATTTCAAATCTCTGCACAGAAACACAGCGAGACGACAGGTGAGCTCAGGTGTAGAGCAGTGACTTCATTCAACTCAGCCAAAGACCAAACAACAGATCGAGCACAAATACAAAGAACTCAGAAACAGCTCAACTCAGTACGGTGGATGATTGATGGTCTCACAGCACTGAGGTCCTGGCAGGGCCTTCTAGATAAATATTCATGGTCTTCTTGTGAGAGGTTTGTGAGAGTTTACCTGCAAATTCACCAAAGCACTCACTGAAAAAGAGCTACAGGACGGGTTAAACTCAGAAAATACCGCTCCTACAGGATGAATGATGCAATAATCTCAATGAAACGCCTGCAAACACACAAACAACACACAGGCCATGTCTCTGAGGACAGCGTTGAAATCTTGGTACAAACGCCCACAGGCATGTCACAGCAGCCCACCCACGAGCTTTCATTATGTCCCTAATAAGGGTGTTGCAAGGGTGTAAAGAGGTCATAAAGGTTAAATATAGTAACTTAGTGTATGATTGTACACCACATAGATCATTGACCTGGTCAGCAAAGATAAAGAGGGATCACTTCCTCTGCTGATACGTCAGTCAAACTGTCTGATCAAAGTTTACCAGCAGCCCCTTCACACTGTTTCAGGCTGATGTCAAAGGATTCATATTTAATGATAATTAATGGTAATTACCCCTGTTACCTTACTGAATTCATTTTCAGCACAAAGCTCTGGTTTTACCCTGTGTTATAAATCAAGGACATCATTTCCCCCCCTTATCTACGTCACACTCATGGTCAGCTTAGAATCACCAGTGATCCCAACATGCAGCTCTTTGGATTTTGGAAGGAAGCTGGAAAGAATCCACACAGGAACACGGAGAACATGCACGCTCGAGCTGGAACTCGAAACATGAACCTTCCTATTATGAGGTTGCAGGCAATCATCTAGGAGGATGTTAATGGATGAAGATGCCCAATTGACTAATCACAACTAACTGACTGGTAGTTGGCCTTCATCACTCTCAGCATGCATGCAGGTATCTGAAGGCAGGTGAGGTTATTGGTGCCCTGACTTCTTTTCGCCCCACCTCCACCTGCAGACATCCTGACTTGGAGGCTGCAGGCGAGCAGGGGCGCTGCTTTGTCTTGTGAGGTCAGAAACGTCCACCAACGTGTGTCTAAAACTGTCTGCAGGACATCGCATGTCCCCACCACCCTCACGGTTTTTACACTGAAGTTCAAAGAAACAGCCTGTAAAACTGTTAATGTAATGACTGTAAAATCATTGAGATTACAGTTATTGACTAAAAGTAATCATCATCATGAATTTTCCTGTAACCGAGTGGCGACAATGTGGAGCCGCTAAAGCTCACTGTAGTGGTGATATTTATTCAAACACAGGTCTCAAGCCTACAGGATGAGGCACGAGCCAAAGTGTGGATTTGAAGAGTGGCAATCATCAAAACAGAACATTTCACAGCAGTTTTCTGACAATAGAAGCAACCAAGACGCTTCCTGTTTTTAGGGTTTCCTCGGTTTCACAGCCTCTGCACACCAGCTCTGCTCAGCTGCTTTTAACACGTGCAACAACACTCATTTTACATTAGTGAACGTAGGTGAGCAGATCAGTGTGACGAGTGGAAGATGAAGCAGATAAAGAAACCTGAATGGGCACAACACTGATCAGACCAGCAGGGACTCTGTAAAGGACTCATCTGCTGTTTTTACCATTCAGCACACTGATGCTGATTTCATGCGTTTACTGTAATTATTCTACTGTCTGAAAATGAGGGAGGAGCTGATGATTTATTGGAGACTTTAATTCCTCTCACATCACTTCAGACAAGTTGAGACACAACAGAAACAGAGATGAGCTTCAAACATGAAGAGAGGAGCTTTAAAAGTGACCAAAGGAGAGAGAAAGCGGACGAGACAAAGAAAGATGACAAAGGAAAGAGGAGAGAATGGAGGGATTTAACTGAGAGGAAAGCAAAGATCGGAGACAGCAGGAGGACCATGGTGAGGCGAATCATGTCGGGACTCGATCAGAGGAGTGAGGCTCTACCATCGCCTCGGGTCTACTGAGTGGGAAAATCCCAGCATGCAACAGGAGGAGGAGGACATGGTGTGCAGACCTGCGATTTCTACAGACCTCACGTTAGGTTTTCAGTTGTGCTTTTAAAGCATTCGCTGCAAGGATGTAGATTTCTTCAATTTATGCTGAGAGGAACCAGCGTTCAACTCTGTGCTCTGAGCTGTAATCCAACAGCTTCCCAACAACAACAGATGGCCTCTACAACGATTGGAAAAAATATTTACTGTCCTTAGAACCAATAAAGTCTCAGAAGGAATCTGAAAAACTAGAAACCATTAAAAAAAAAGAGGAACCCAAACAAAAGTCCCCACAAAAACACACAAAGAGAAATAAGAGATTGTTTAATCCATCCCCGAATCACGTGATCACCTCCCTAAAAAACATCCAGGTTGTCTCTTCTTTTCAGAGCATTTGACTCTTTATGCTAAGAATTAATAAATAACCTCTCTGATACACTGTTCTATTTATCCATCAACAAGGAAACCTGTGAAAAAAATATTTAATGCCTTCATTATTGACAGGAAGCCATGAATAACCAATGGACTACTGTCCTGAAAGACTTGCTGGCAACTATAACGTGATATCAAAGACTCAAAGAGAGAAAAAAACTAAAACATGACCACAAAAGAGCATATATATGTATTAAAACAACAACAACAACGTCCTCACTGAACAACGTTCTGTCCCATTAACAGTCTCAGGCCAGTATGCACGAAGTGTGATCACTAACGCCTAAGCTTTTACTGCTCTGAGGTCAGCTTTCAATGACACGGCCAGATTTGTGAAACAATTAAATGAGCACAGATACGACCTAAGCGTGTGTTTTATTATGCTTGGCCAAGATGTTTGATGTAGAGGAGTTTAAAGACACATCTCTAACTCCTTTAGTAAGCAAACATATATCAGTGTTTGTCAATCACCTCCATTAATCGGCTATGTACCACAGGCCTTCAAGCTGGCAGTAGTTAAACCTTTACTAAAAAGGCCATCTCTAGACCTAGCGGTCTTAGCTAATTATAGGCGAATCGCTAACCTTCCTTTCATATCAAACATTCTTGAAAGAGTAGTTGTCAAACAGCTAACAGATTATCTGCAGAGGAATGGCTTATTTGAAGAGTTTCAGTCAGGTTTCAGAGCTCATCACAGCACAGAAACAGCTTTAGTGAAGGTTACAAATGATCTTCTTATGTCCGCTGACAGTGGACTCATCTCTGTGCTTGTCCTGCAGTCCTCAGTGCAGCGTTCGATACTGTCGACCATAATATCCTATTAGAGCGATTAGAGCATGCTGTAGGCATTAAAG
Source organism: Neolamprologus multifasciatus (assembly GCF_963576455.1). Lineage (NCBI taxonomy): Eukaryota > Metazoa > Chordata > Actinopteri > Cichliformes > Cichlidae > Neolamprologus > Neolamprologus multifasciatus. The sequence continues at coordinate 25,992,646 of NC_140453.1, forward strand.
GTACTGCGCTTGAGTGGTTTGTATCATATCCATCTAATAGACTCCAATTTGTACATGTAAATGGAGAGTCCTCTTCACATGCTAAGATTAATCATGGAGTTCCACAGGGTTCAGTGCTAGGACCAATTTTATTTACATTATACATGCTTCCCTTAGACAGTATTATCAGAGGGAATAGCATACATTTTCACTGCTATGCAAATGACACCCAACTCTATCTATCCATGAAGCCAGATAACACACACCAAGTAACACTGCTTCCATGTGAAATAGAACGTCAGCCTTCAGCTAGCTGTATAATTTAAACATGTATCAGACTAAGTTAACAGTTCATCTGCAAATTTTAATACAACTTCCGGAGGCTTATGCAGATTTTCCTCCATGTAACACAAACAGGAGTGGGCCGAGCAGCTGCAGAATTTGCTTTTCTTCATGTTGAAATGTGTTAGCTGCTTTGACGAAGGACTCCCGCTCGCTGTTTCCCAGTAAAGGTTTTAATGGTGATCACAGGAAAAAAAAATGTTGATCATAGGAACAGCTGCTGTGGATGCTGGAAACACGTTTTCTACCACTCAACTTGAGCTCACCAACTCAGTAATGGCTCTGCCTCTTTGCAGTGTGTAAACAGACTCCCATCCACATTAAACTGCTCCAGCATCATCATTACTTGTGTTATTAATTCTGTTTAAAACTGGGGGCTGTCAGACTTTTTATTCATGTGCTACTTATAAATATGTTTCTATTGAAGGTCTGTTTTTGATCGCAAATATGGGTGAAACGCTCACGTTTCCATGGTGACAATGGCATGTTAAATGGCTTAGTTTCCACTAGTGTCTACCCAACTTGATAGAGTTTCCAGTTAGGTGGTAGAACCTAGTGCCGGGTACTTTTTTAGTACATACTTGGCCAGGGATTCAAGTGAGCTGAGTTGAGCTGAAAATGTGACATCAGTAGACTACATGCCACTTGGCCAGGGAGTGAGGTCACTGGATAAGTCATAACAGCGACTCGTTCACAAGAATCAAACCCGTCATTTAAGAAAATCAGCAACGAGGAAGAATGGCTGCACAAAACCCAACAACATGGTCCAACGATGAGCTGCAGACATTTACCCTCAGTTTAGCACCAGGTCCACAATCTCCTCGCTATCCTTCACTGATGACAATCTCATCCACACTAAGGTGGTGCTCCACTGTAATGGAAAACAACCGAAACGATCCAGTCTAGGTGAATTGAGTTGAGCAGAGTTGGTGATAGTGGAAGAGTGGTTTTGCTGATACTACCTTAACCTTTCATGAATATTATTATTGAGTTTACAGTACAATCATCACGTTAATTTACTTTAAGATATTTTCTCTAAATACGACTAAAAACAGCCAGTGACAACTTCCTCCTGAGCTTGAGGGCAGTTTGGGGCCTTTCACATGTCTGTGCCCACAGCCGTGTTTTTTTTCCCAGGGCGGCCCTGTTTTTTCCCAGGGCGTCCCTGTGGGGAAAGCCTTCAGCCCCATCTTATTCTCCCACCTGAAACCTTTGACCTTTAACTGCTGCTTCCTCATCTCTTCAGTTTTAGAAATATGCTTCATCATAGTGTTGCAAAAAGAAAATAAAAAGAAGCTGTTAAATCTTACAAAATGTCTACAGAAGGAAGTGTTTCTCTCAGTTCCTCTTTCGAATAAAACAGACTCGTTTGACGCTCTGTTCCTTGGAAAGTTTGAAAAGCAGCAGAAATCACCGTTTATCCACACTGTAGGTCCACAAACAGTGAAAACAGGCTGTGACCAAAACCCTCTTCAATCCCACACACGGGAAAACAAACCACGTTCATGAAAAAAGGAACAAAACGGACTTTCCGGGTATTTACAGAGAGGCTCAGTGGAAGCCTTTTTACCACCTTATTAAACTCTTATAATCCCCGACTTCCAACCGTGTGTGTGTGTGCGTGTCCTTGTTTTCTCACCTCCTCCAGAGCTCCCACCGCGTTCCTGCAGTGGCCCATCCGGGTAGTGAAGTTGGAGGTGGTTGGAGCTTTGTAGTCTTCATTGGTCTCGTCGATGAACTCCGTGACGCTGATCAGCTCCGGCATGGTGAGCTCCGGCAGACGCAAACTGACCGGGGGCGCAAAAATCCCGTCAAAACTGCCGCAGTTATCGCGCAGCCGCAGGTGGAGCAGCCACACCTGGACGCCTCAGAGTGCCCGCAGCGTCACAGCCAAGATCCTCTGCTGTTCCCGCACGCGCCGCTGCTCATAGTCATAGGAGGAAGAGGAGAGGTCCGACCTCCATGTTTGTCCCGCAGCACGAATCACCGACAGCACCGACACATTCCAACACCCTCAGCTGCTTCACCTGAGCAGGAAGCGCACGGAGAGGGGCGGGGACACTGAGGGGGGCGGGGACAGAGAAGGGAGCTCCCACCCTGCTGCTGTTTCCGCAAACCACAAACACACGCACACACAAAACACCTACACACACAGAGACACACACTCACACAGTATTTTCACAGTCCTATCAGGGTGGGACTGGAACAATATGATGTTTAAAGTGTGAGGTCCTCTAAATTTTTACAAACGGTGTTAATGAGACACGGTTAAAAGAACACCATAATAATACATAATACAAAAATATAATGCACCTTTATTTTTAACCCTGTTCTCACTTAGCTGCAGAGAACTATATTTACCATTAATATTTAGAACACTCAGACATCCCCCAACACACACACACACACACCATAAAAGCAGGAACACTGAAACAACGAGGAAGCTGTGAGGCTCACCAGCACACAGCCTTACTAAAAACGTCTAAAGGCCCTCTCATATAGGACACGGCATGCGCTGCGCTGACTGGCTGGAGCGAAGGACCCAAACTTTCGCTGATCGCAGCGCTCTGTTTGTACATCATTTTCTGCTCTTTCAAAACATGTATCTGACTTTATATCTTCCACAAGAGTTTGTGTAGTATTATGTTCAAATTTTTTAATAAAAACATGTATCTCTCATTCATAAAGAAGAAAGCTTTTAACTAGTGAAGAGTGTGTCGTTTCCACTACACTGCTTTCCTCCAGGTCCGCAGCCGTTGGAAAGGCTCTGGAGGTCCCCATACATATACGTAAACTTGTGTCATTTTACACAGCGGGCCACATCCAGCCCATTCTGATCTTATGTGGGCCGACCAGTGAAACATTCTTTCTGCCAGTGCACAGACATTTAACTACATATTTAATCCCTGAGATTAAATAAAAAATGAAAAGCTCAACTCTTCACTTATTTTAAGAAGTGAAAGTGTAAAATCACAGAAATCTGTAACTTCAGGCTGTTCAGAGTGTACCCCATCTCTCACCGACCCTGACAAGGAAAAACAGAAGATAATGGATGGATAGATACAACTTCATTACTTTGCTGTAGCATGAATGGCCACTGATCTGTATCAGTAGGAATAGCTGTAAAACTTATGAAAATCTCTGTTCACACTTTTCAAATTGATTGAAATCTTTGCCGGGCCGTTTCTGGTCCCTGGGCTGTATGCTCCATCCCACTTTGGATGGAGCAGCTCTCATTTCTAGAAATATCGACAAATTTATTAAATGAATCAACACCCCCGAGTCATTCTAACTACCAGAAATCTCGAAGCACAGGTCGAGGGGGCGGTGTGGCAGCAATTTTTCACACCAGTCTATTAATTAATGAAAGACCAAGACAGACTTTTAATTCATTTGAAAGCCTGATGCTTAACATTGTCCACCCCAGCTGTGAAACTCAGAAACCAGTCTTACTTGTTATCATCTATCGTCCACCTGGGCCTTACACAGAGTTTCTGTCTGATTTCTCAGACTTTATATCTAATTTAGTTCTGAGCTCAGATAAAATAATTATTGTGGGTGATTTTAACATCCATGTAGATGCTAAAAATGACAGCCTCAACATGGCATTTAATCTGTTGTTAGACTCAATTGGTTTCTCTCAAAATGTAAAAGATCCCACCCACCACTTTAATCACACTCTAGATCTTGTATTAACATATGGCATAGAAACTGAACATTTAACAGTGTTTCCTGAAAACCCTCTCCTGTCTGATCATTTCTTGATAACATTTACATTTACAATAATTGATTACGCAGCAGTGGAGAGTGGACTTTATCAAAGTAGATGTCTTTCTGAAAGCGCTGTAACTAAGTTTAAGAATATAATCCAGCCACTGTTATCATCGTCAATGCCCTGTACCAACACAGAGCAGAGCAGCTATCTGAACGCTACCCCAACAGAGGTCGATTATCTTGTTAATAATTTCACCTCCTCACTACGTACGACTCTGGATACTGTAGCTCCAGTGAAAACTAAGGTCTCTAATCAGAAGTACCTGACCCCATGGTATAATTCTCAAACACGTACCCTAAAGCAGATGACTCGTAATCTGGAGAGGAAATGGCGTGTCACAAATTTAGAGGATCATCATTTAGCCTGGAGAAATAGTTTGTTGCTTTATAAGAAAGCCCTCCGCAAAGCCAGAACAGCTTACTACTCATCACTGATTGAAGAAAATAAGAACAACCCCAGGTTTCTCCTCAGCACTGTAGCCAGGCTGACAAAAAGTCAGAGCTCTTTTGAGCCAACCATCCCTTTAACGTTAACTAGTGATGACTTCATGAACTTCTTCACAAATAAAATTTTTATCATTAGAGAAAAAATTACCAATAATCATCCCACAGATGTAATATTATCTACAGCTACTCTTAGTACCATTGATGTTAAGTTAGACTCTTTTTCTCCAATCGATCTTTCTGAGTTAACTTCAATAATTACTTCCTCCAAACCATCAACGTGTCTTTTAGACCCCATTCCTACAAAACTGCTCAAAGAAGTCCTGCCATTGATTAATTCTTCGATCTTATATATGATCAACCTATCTCTAATAATCGGCTATGTACCACAGGCCTTCAAGGTGGCTGCAGTTAAACCTTTACTCAAAAAGCCATCTCTAGACCCAGCAGTCTTAGCTAATTATAGGCCAATCTCCAACCTTCCTTTCATATCAAAAATCCTTGAAAGAGTAGTTGTCAAACAGCTAACAGATCATCTGCAGAGGAATGGTTTATTTGAAGAGTTTCAGTCAGGTTTCAGAGTTCATCACAGCACAGAAACAGCTTTAGTGAAGGTTACAAATGATCTTCTTATGGCCTCTGACAGTGGACTCATCTCTGTGCTTGTCCTTCTTGACCTTAGTGCAGCATTCGATACTGTTGACCATAATATCCTATTAGAGCGATTAGAACATGCTGTAGGTATTACAGGTATTGCACTGCAGTGGTTTGTATCATATCTATCTAATAGACTCCAATTTGTGCATGTAAATGGAGAGTCCTCTTCACACACTGAGGTTAATTATGGAGTTCCACAGGGTTCAGTGCTAGGACCAATTCTGTTTACATTATACATGCTTCCCCTAGGCAGCATCATTAGAAGACATAGCATACATTTTCACTGCTATGCAGATGACACCCAGCTCTATCTGTCCATGAAGCCAGATAACACACACCAATTAGTTAAACTGCAGGAATGTCTTAAAGACATAAAGACTTGGATGGCCACTAACTTTCTGCTTCTTAACTCAGATAAAACTGAGGTCATTGTACTCGGCGCTGAAAAGCTTAGAAATATGGTATCTAACCAGATTCTTACTCTGGATGGCATTACCTTGGCCTCCAGTAACACTGTGAGGAACCTTGGAGTCATTTTTGACCAGGATATGTCCTTCAACGCACATATTAAACAAATATGTAAGACTGCGTTCTTCCATTTGCGCAACATCTCTAAAATTAGAAATATCCTGTCTCAGAGTGACGCTGAAAAACTAGTTCATGCATTTATTACTTCCAGGCTGGACTACTGCAATTCATTATTATCAGGATGTCCAAAAAACTCACTGAAAAGCCTTCAGTTAATCCAAAATGCTGCAGCAAGAGTACTGACAGGGAATAGAAAGAGAGGGCATATTTCTCCTGTTTTGGCTTCCCTTCATTGGCTTCCTGTTAAATCCAGAATTGAATTCAAAATCCTGCTCCTCACATACAAGGTCTTAAATAATCAGGCCCCATCTTATCTTAATGACCTTGTAGTACCATATTACCCTATTAGAGCACTTCGCTCCCGCTCTGCAGGCCTACTTGTTGTTCCTAGAGTATTTAAAAGTAGAATGGGAGGGAGAGCCTTCAGTTTTCAGGCCCCTCTTCTGTGGAACCAGCTTCCAGTTTGTATTCGGGAGACAGACACTATCTCTACTTTTAAGATTAGGCTTAAAACTTTCCTTTTTGCTAAAGCATATAGTTAGGGCTGGACCAGGTGACCCTGAATCCTCCCTTAGTTATGCTGCAATAGATGTAGGCTGCCGGGGGATACCCATGATGCATTGAGTTTTTCCTTTCCAGTCACCTTTCTCACTCACTATGTGTTAATAGACCTCTCTGTATTGAATCATACCTGTTATTAATCTCTGTCTCTCTTCCACAGCATGTCTTTATCCTGTCTTCCTTCTCTCACCCCAACCGGTCGCAGCAGATGGCCGCCCCTCCCTGAGCCTGGTTCTGCCGGAGGTTTCTTCCTGTTAAAAGGGAGTTTTTCCTTCCCACTGTCGCAAAGTGCTTGCTCATAGGGGGTCATATGATTGTTGGGCTTTTCTCTGTATCTATGAAGCGCCTTGAGGCGACATTTGTTGTGATTTGGCGCTATATAAATAAAATTGAATTGAATTGAATTGAATGTTTTACAAGCCTGGTCTACACTGTGATGAACTCAAACAGGCATCACTGACGTGAACAGGTGACGTGTTTAATCAGGTGACTTCACCAAACGGAAAGCATAAAAGCCTTCCTGTCACACTGAGGTAAATCCTGTCTGTGTGCTGATCATGTTAAACGAAGAGAAAGGCTCTGAGCCTGAATATCCCTCAGTCTGAACTCCAGCAGGCGGTCCTGACCCAGGAGCTGCTGCCATGTCAGACTAATTACATTTTTGTTTTAACATACAGTTGAACAGATGTGCCTAATAAACTGTCTGTGTGTATTTGTGTGAGATCCACGCATGCTTTCAGACCTGTGCTGATATCTTTGTCAGTCATCTCCATCTAGTGGACAGATGGTAGAACTCGATCATCTGATGTGGTTTCTGACTCAGGTGAGGTTGTGTTTGAGATGTGTCAAACACATCTGGCTCCATGTTCACGGGGAGAAGGTTCTAGATTCAGCATTGTTGGTCTGCATGTCAGCCTCTTAGGTGTACACTGAGTCCTGAGTGTCAATCAGAATTGCACTTTATATATTTCTCTGTTCCCGTGTGGATGAGTTCTGTGTCCAGAGCCTTTGTTTCTAGAGCCTCAGCTATGGACACGTTGCTCTACTTCATCCGTTACTTGTTTCTCATGACCCTTCTTCACCTTTTGTCAGTTAACCAACTATCAGCCTTCCAGGGACCTGAGACTGTCACTTGTCTGTCTGTCCTGCACTCTCTCTCTTTTTCTTTCTCTCTGATTGTGTAATAAATGTCACGGATCCGGTTCCAGGGACTCGGAGTCCGTGAGCAGTGTGGACTACTATTGTAGTTATTATTATTATTATTATTATTATTATTATTATTGTTGTTATTATTGTTATTATTATGGTTGTGTCTGCTGTCCTGTGTTCCGTGTTTGTGTACTGTCAGGTGTTTATGGGTGTGTGCGTGTGTGTGAGGGTGCGGTCGTGGCAGGCACTTTTAGGCCTGGTGGGTGTGGCCCTGCCAGCTGACCGGTTACACCCAGGAATCTACACACACCTGGCGCCGATCAAGCCTCGTCAGAGGAGCTTCAAAACAGTGTGGCTGAGAGCTCCTCGACGCTGGATCATTGAGTGACTTCCCTTCAGTCTTAGTTTAATGTGCAAGGTTAGTGCAAGTCTGCTGTTAGGTTTTGTACTCACAGCTGCCTTTTGTATGCGTGTTTCCCCAGGAGGAATTGTGGCGACCAGGAGGCAGCACACGGACAGTACACAGGGAACGGAGACAGAGCACGGAGCACGGGATAAGGGAGAAGACACGGAACGGGAGTCGGGATCGCATGGGGGATTTATTGTTGTTTGGATTTTCACCACTGTAAATAAACGCACATGCCTTCATCATCAAGTCCTGCATTTTGGGTCCTCATTCCTCATTTCCCTACGGTCTGCCACACAGACCGTGACAATAAAAGTATGAACATGTATTTATAAGTTACACTTGTGTTTGAATCCTGCAGCTTATCACACATTTGATTTTCATGTGTGAGACAACTGCAAGTGTCCAGAGTGAGGACAGACTGAGGGACCCACTGCTGCACATCATCTGTGAGGCTTTGCACCCCTGATGATCCACCAGGACAAACTCAGCAGTGTGTGAGGAAGAGGAGGAGGAAGAGCCAGTAGGAGCTGACAGATGGAGAGAATAGACAGACTGTTCCCTGTTTGTGAAGGACTGCTAGAAAAGTTTAAAATAACTAATTGTCTGTCCTGAATCAGGTAATGTTCAAATTTCAGGCGAGAATGTAGCTGTGTAAACTTCAAATATCTGCTCGGTTTGTCAAGACATCACATATTTGCAAAAGTGCTCCAAAGTTTTCAGAGACGTCTGTTACCCACGTGCTCGATAGCTAGCAAAACAGCAAACTCCCGGCACATCATTTTCAAACCCCCTGCGGTCTGTCGCTATTCAGGTTAAAGGTGATATATAAGTCACTTAGATAACTTAAAAATATTATTGTTTGACTTTTTTCAGTGTTTTATTTGTTTGTGAGTAAATTGGTTTCCCTGAGATTACAGCTGAATAAACGTCAAACTGAAAATTGATTAAACAGAAGTGTGAGATGTTCGAGAAATACGCCAGTGTCCTGTTACATTTTAGATAGTTACTGAGGCCCGCAAGGGACACTGGAGAAAAAAAAAATCAAGATAAACTTTTACAAGATCTTGCAAAAGTTCATCTTGATTTTTTTTTCTCCAGTGTCCCTTGCAGGTCTCCCTAACTTTGTCTTGTTGCATGTGCATGATGTTCTCTTGTGGGACCTCTCTTGACCACAGGAAATGCTCTAAATCCTCCTTCATGTCTACTCCATGGACCTTTCAGTATGGACAGAAACAGAACCACTATCAAAAAGTAGCAGGATCTTTTGTGTGCTCCCGTGTTACTTTTGCCAGATCTCACAAAAGTAACTCGGGAGCTTGCAAAAGTTCATATTTATTTTTTTATTTTTCCCCATTGTCCCTTGCAGGACTCTGTAATTCAATTCAATTTCAATTCAATTCAATTTTATTTATATAGCGCCAAATCACAACAAATGTCGCCTCAAGGCGCTTCATAGATACAGAGAAAAGCCCAACAATCATATGACCCCCTATGAGCAAGCACTTTGGCGACAGTGGGAAGGAAAAACTCCCTTTTAACAGGAAGAAACCTCCGGCAGAACCAGGCTCAGGGAGGGGCGGCCATCTGCTGCGACCGGTTGGGGTGAGAGAAGGAAGACAGGATAAAAGACATGCTGTGTAAGATAGCAAGGAGCAGACAGCTGAGTTTATTAAACTCCACTGAGACAGCTGGTGATGCAAAACTGAAGGCTAGACCGTCCAATTTCACAGCCACTTACTTCTGGCCTACTTGGCCTTTAGAGGATCCAGCCCACGTAGACTGCATCCTCAGGAGGATGCAGCCTATGAATTTGGACACCCCCCTTGTTTACATGGGATGAATTTCTACAATGGCAGATAGAGACAAAATACTGTTGCTGTTAATCTTACTATCTGCAGTTTTTACACACTTGCATATACACACGCAGTTATGGTCCTTCCATTTAGACAGAGGCGTCAGAGTGAACTTTGGGCATGGCTTCTAAATTCAACACAGATGCTCTCACAACCCAAATCCCGATGTCGGTTTTGAATAAATGTAATTTTTAAAACATTTAATTTATGTATGCTGTATGTACTTGTTAAAAGATTTTAAATTTTATTAATATTCAACTGTGATAATCGCCTATGTTTAGCTTATTTGAATTTCACAGAAATGCTTGTACATAGCGTGTCAGCAGATTCTTTAACTGGAACAAAGTGACCACATGAGGAAGTTGCTCAAGTTTAGACAACACCCACATGTATTGTTTTAACCCACTACAAGATCGTTAATCAACTTGTCCATCTTTGTCTTGCAAGGCTGCATCCTGTGCAGCCTCGTATGCAATCACCAGATAAGAAGTTGTTTTTTCCTAACTTGTACTCCACCCATGAGTGTTACGTGAGTAAGACAGTATATAATAAAGTTTGAGCAGATGCCTGGCGCGCATTTTCCTGCACGGCTCTGTAGTTGACAGATCCGTGCTCGGAAATCGCCCATGTACATGAATTAACTCTGGGCCCGTGATTCTTTGCTTTCCTGAGGTTTTTCTCCTTACAGCACTTTGCTTATTTAAGTTGTGAGTCTACACAACAGCCAAAATACTGTCTTTAGTTATTAACATTTGAAATGATGAAGGCACTTGAAAATGGCACTTGCAAAGCATGCTCAATCATCCAGGTAAATCTCCAAAAGTTCATCTGGACTTAGCATTTTCAGTGGGAGAAACGTTTCGTCACTCATCCAAGTGACTTCTTCAGTCTCAGCTGACTCTCAGCTGGTTTCTCCAATCTTATAAACAGTACATTTGCATGTCTGAAACCAGCCCACTGGAGGAACAATGGGCTGGGAGGTCAGTTCCTTAATCGTAATTATGCAAATTGTCATGACCATTGATCAACAACCACTGATCAAAGCCCACTGTATGTAGGTAAACTGTCAGCAATGACACACGTGATCAGGCATAAAAACTATTTTAATTTTTAGGTTGTTGTGCAGTCATTTGTCATACTAGAGAGAGAGAGAGATGGCTTGTAACTGTCTACCATGATGAAGACTGTCAGTATAAGAGGGTTTTAAATATTTTTTAAAAATATTAAATAAAAAATAATAAATATAAAGTGTAAAAAAATGATTAAGGTAATCGAGCACCTCCATAATTCCACCTTTATTCTGTCTGAGGTTGGAGAGCAGCCATATTTGGCACATGTGACGTCTACTTATATATTCAGTAATAATATGATCATAAAGGGTGGTGCAGTGTGTCCTTTTCAAAAGAAGGCAATAAAGGAAGCATTGACGCTCCTTTCCTTAGAATTCAGAGAACTGGGACAGCTCAGGTCGCCTGGCAGATTTTTCCAGACCACTGGAATACAAGCATCACATCTCCGACACAAATTAAACTCAAACCTTACAGTTCAGGTAAAACTGAATCCTGTTGCTATGATGTGATTTTACATATTTTTTCTCTAAGGCTGTTATATGCAGGAATGTCTGATGTACAGTGAATTTTTATCATCGTGATTTTACCTAAATGTGTCTGAGTTTCTGTGAAGTGTGATATATTTCTCTTTGAACTTGCTGTGAGGAGGGATCTATTCAAACCGTCAGGACTCACAGAAACGTTTGTATGTTTAAATAAGACGAGCTGTCTCTTTGAGCCTTTATTTTGATACATCGGTGAGGAGAATGACTCCATGTTTGATCTGTTATGTTCCAGATTAAACCGAGTCACAGTGAATACTGTAGCAGACCGTGCTGTCTCCAGCTGTTTAAATGTGACGTTGTAGAAGGGAACCCTCCCTCTTCTCCCTCTACTTCCTGATCGGTTTACTTTCACTTTGTCCGGCTGCTGTTCCGCGGAGCGTCTTTCCTATCTGTGTAGGTGAGTGAGGTTCGCGTGCCGGTGTTTGTCTCCGAGGTTCTGCTCGTGCTGTCAGATTACTGCTGTAACCGTGTTACCATAGAAATGTCAGAAATCGAGACCCTTTGAGTATCTGTTAAGATCAAACAGGTCGGTGTGTGTCCGCCTCGGTGTCAGTGACTGCAGTCATTTATGTGACGTCAGTGTGGACCCGATGTCCACGCAGTGCCGAACAAATCCAGCATTTTCATAAACTAACATAACATTATTATGAATGTTTTTATGTTTAATATTTTATCGATAAATGTTTAAGTAGCTGCATCTCAGGGTCTGTTTGGGCACGTGAGATGTGCTGTGAGGCATTTTGTCCTCCAAACGTGGACAATAAAGTTGTTTTGATTGTTGAAGTAGAAGTAGGTCGAGGCCGGAGCATTTCTATGTTTTTCTTCATAATTCACAGACTTCTGCTTGAAATCCAGCATTTACATTTAGATGTAAGACACATGTGTAGCTACCAGTCTGATATAGCCTATGCACTAACAACACAAAGTGTAACCCTGAAAAACTTTAGTCATATTACTGTTCATCTAATAAATCAGATTACTGCTGTACATGTGACTTTTGTTTAGATTTTTTGTATATGTTTAAAAATGTTTTGGATATCAGCTGTCATATCAGAGAGCTGTTTAACCTTTTAAGACACCAGTCTGCTGTAAATCAGCTCTGACAGAACACAGATAACAGATTTTATAGATGAGCTGCTTTTAGAACAACACATTTAATAACCCCTTTGAAAATGTAATTGTGCTGATTTTCTGATTGTCAGCAAACTCAGAGTGCTTATGATCCTGCAGCCATGAATACATCTTGTATTCTATTGAGCAAAGGCAATATATGTGTACACACACACACACACCAACCCATCTATATATAATGAAAAAGTTTTTTAATTTAGTTTTTATAAAACTTCTGCTATGCTGAGATGATCCTGCTCTTTTTCCACACAGAGAGAATCCTACTGAGCACGTGCAGATCAAATTTCAGCCCTCTAGCTTGTTTATCTGAAACAGCCATTAAAAAAGTGGTTAAAAAGTGACTTTTTGAGAGTAAAATGTCCTGGTATCTCTATCTTATGTTCCCTTCTGCTCCCCCTACAGTTTTGGTGTTTAGGACATGGAACTGGTTTTCCAATTTTCTATTGTGTGCTCTTCTGCTGCTGTAGCCCATCTGCTGTAAGTGTGTGTTCAGGCATGCTCTTCTGCATACCTTGGTTGTAGCGTGTAGTTATTTTACTTACTGTTGCCTACTGTTGCCTTCCTGTCAGCTCACAGCTGTCTGCCCATTCTCTTCTGACCTCTGACATCATCAAGGCTTTGTGTTAGGGAGAACTGCTGCTTGCTGTATGTACTCAGTGCATTTAGGAATGTAGACATGGTCAAGATCATGTCTAAGTCCATAATCCCCTATGTGTTTTCTCTGACACTGACTGGGTTTCTTTCCACAGGTGAGGCTGGTCGGATGTCTTTGGGGTTTTTTTGTAATCTGTAGTTGTGAGCTTGTGACAGAGTCCTTAGATCAATCGCTCAGACACCAGGACTGAGTAAGAGACTGAGCAGCTTCTTTTCTCAAAATATTTCTTCCACACATGAAGGTGGAAAGGGTATGAAGTGAGCTCAGCAGGTGAGTCTTTCCAGAGAAGGCTGTTTCATGATGCTGATTGGCTGTTTGCTGTTTGTTGGTATAAAACATGAAGAGAAAAAAGAATTTCTTATTGTTTAGGAACAATAACTTTACAGTGATTCATTTACTTTTAAGTGTTCGAACCATCAGGTAACACTGAAGACCAGTGTTGGGAAGGTTATTTTTAAAATGTATTCCACTACAGATTACAAAATACATGCCCCAAAATGTATTTTGTAATGTATTCCGTTACGTTACTCAATAAGAGTAATGTATTCTGAATACATTGGATTACTTAATATATTATCATGCTTTTTTACAACTACATGAATGTACTATTGCTGTGTGATTTATTACTATTACTGAAGGCTACTCGCCATACCATTACCAACTAGAGTTTTAAATCTTAATATAAAATGAGTAACAGTAGGGTGGACATTAGGTAAGGTTGTATAGAAAACTATTCCGCGTGTATATAAAACAGGTCTGCGGCTCCAAAACGTAGTAAAGGGACCGCTGGCTAAAACGTCTGGTTCCGTGTCGGGCTCGTAACTTAACTTGCTTTACTTTGTTGTCTGGGTCAACTTTGCTAGCGAGAGACAGAGAGAGGCGTTGAAAGGCTGCTCCAACTGAACTCATTGTTGCTGAGGAAAACACGAAAAAAGTGTACAGCCGACTCTTAATAGCTTACTTACAACTGGGCTCATCAGGCACTCTTTTTGGCTGCAGTGGTTATTATTATATTTACATGCTTCCATCTCCCGTTTCTGCTCGGTGACAACTTGTACTTTTCGACTCTCCTTTTTCTCCCTCCCTCGCTCACAGACACATAGCGGGTATGGCAGTCCATTCTTCCTGCAGCACGGACTATACTGCCCATGAGGCTACATTCTTTAGGGCAATGCCTGTAACACTCTGTCTATTGCCTTCATATTAAATAAATAAAAATATTTATTCACGTCATTATGAGACGCTAGATTGAGACACAGCCATTTGAGCCTCTTAATGCGTGTTTTGTTTGGGTTTCCACCGGCATGGAATTATCATAAATAGAGAGGGCATAGCCTAACATATGAAACAGGAAAAGATCTTTTCCTGTTCCTGACCACCGTGTTATCCCTTTATTTCAACAAAGTAATTGTATTCTGAATACCACCTTTTTAAACTGTACAGTTACTCATATTTTGTATTTTAAATACGTAACGGCGGTACATGTATTCTGTTACTCCCCAACACTGCTGAAGACCGACTGAAGGCACACAGGAGAAGATGTTTGGATTCTGTTTTCAGACAAAATATTATAGATGTTTAAATCCATGTGATGTGTGTGTGTGTGTGAACTAATATATGTGGTGATATTAATGTTGCTGTGTCTGTGTAAAGGTGTGGCTTCTGCTATGGATCAGTGTGAGCACAGAGAGGAGGGAGTCCCTCCCTCTAAATCCACTCCGTGTGGGGAACATGACAGCAAGACCAAAGCTCTGAGGTGAGAGGACCGTCTCTAGCTGTCAGGACCCTTCTCCAGGTCACAGTCACCTGTGTTTGTCATGATCAGAGACACAGAAATCAAACGAACCAACTGTTTAACTCTCTGACATGTGAACTCTCTGCAGTCACTACATCTGTGTGGTCATCACCTTTTCTTAATGCAACAACCTCAGTTAAAAAACAAAAATAAGTCAGAGTTTTAAATCTTGAGAGAGACAAACATCAAATTGCTGCCAGTACACAAACTTATTTCTGCTGCTGTGTTCCTGTGTTTAGTCTCACAAAACACCATAATCTGTTTTTTACCGTGTCATCTACTTACACACCAGGTAGAAAATACACAATGGATTGGTTGCTATAAATTGGTTCTACAGTTTTTTGGGGGGGGGGGGGGGGGGGTTGTGTTTTTCAGTTGGTTACTGGAAATTGTTGCAGCTGCTTTGAATCCAAACTCACTGTGCTACTGTGCTCACTATGCAGTCCCTGTTTTTTTTTTCTATCAGAAAACACAAGCCCCTCCTTCATCCACCGGTGTAGTAGATAGAGTAATCAATCTATGATTCAACCCATTATATTCAAAGATGAAGACAAACATGCACATTCTTCACTTACAAAATTTTAATTGATTTTTGTTCAGTGATGACAATAAATAACATGTTAAAGAAAATAATTACAGTTATTCAGAGGCTCAATGAGGCTCCACGAATTTTAACAAGAGAATTAAACAGAGCGAGTGATTTAGTGAGTCTGCAAATCATTCTAGAGTTTAAACCCTGTGATAATAAGACAAGGTTGTCTTGATGTTACATGTGATTGATGCACAAACCCTTTTAGACCCTCTTCACTCTGTTAATGTTGGAAAGAGGCAGCTGTTCCATAACATATGACAAATGGTACCATCAACCAAACAGGAGACAGAAGCAGACACTTTTGAGGAATTTTGTTGTTGAGTATTGTTGGAAAGTTGTTTTTGTGCATTGCACCAGAAAAACTGCAAACAAAATGGCTGCCAGAGTTTACCCAGACTCCCAGTGCAGCTTCACACCAAAAAGATCAGCTGATATGATTTTTTCATTGTGACAACGTCACAACAAATGCAGAGTAACAGTTTACTTATAGCATTTATTGACAGACCCTTGTCCAACCCCTTTGCCTTGGTGTCAAAGAAGGATGTGTGCATGCCCCAACATTTTTCAGCATTTTTCTTTTCCTTACTTTTAAATCATGTGTTTAAAGACAGCACTGAAGGAATCTGCTTAGTTTGAAGGAAAGACCAAAGTTCTATGTTTGGCATACCATGTAAAGACAAGGTCACCAACACAGAGATACTTGCCAGAACAGGACTACCAGCCATCTACACCATCCTCAAACAAAGACGAGTGTGCTGAGTTAGCCATGTCATAAGAACGGATTATGGACACATCCCAAAGACCTTTTGTACGGAGAACTGAAAATTGCTCTGTGTGTAAAAGAGACATGAAGAACACTGGTATGGAAGGCCAAAGGTGAACAAGTTATTTAACAAAATGAGGAGACATGTGACAAAGACCTAGAGGGGTGATTGGGAGGAACGGACTTCCTGATATGAAAAATAATTAAATGATCATCCCTGCAGCCACATAAGTTAAATACTCAGGTGAGGAGAGAAACAGCTGACACCTGAGCTGGATTAGGTGGCGGGTAGGATCCTGGACAGAGCTGGTATAGCCAAACATACAGAGTGCACAGGGATGTTCAGTTCCCACCTCTGGCAGAAATTCAGTACTATTCCAATTTTCTGACTGAGTGGACCATGTTCTGCACCTCCAATACAAAGGAGCTTTTCCAGTTCAATTCAGTGCCAAACACACACAACAAGATATGAGGTAAAAATTCTACAACACAGAAAAAACACCAGCAATTAGAGGAGCCCCAATGAGCAAGCACTTGGTGACAGTGGGAAGGAAAAACTCCCTTTGAAAAGGAAGAAACCTCTAGCAGAATCAGGCTCAGGGAGGGATGGCCATCTGAGGAAGACGGGAGTAAAATCTATTTGAGCTTACAGTGGAAATCAGTTGGGGACCTATTCTTAGGTACTGAACCTTAAGGTTCCCCCAAATATCAAACCCCACTCCGAATCATAGTTTGTAGCTATGAACAGCTTAATCAATAAAGTTTTAAAATCATTCTATAAAACAAGTAGTCCCGGAGAACCAAAGATTTTGTGCTAACGAGAGTCGAGTGAATTATTTTTAATTCTTAACAGACCTGTACACATGCAATATTATCTGTTTCATTAGAATACCAACATTTGCTGTGAATACCTTAAATAACACACGCATGGTATTCTTTATTTTCTCATTTCAGAATCAATAAGGAGACACTGTTGTCTACTTCACTGAGCTGTGTGTCAATGAAGAGTGACCGATCTATGATTCAACCAATAACCTTTTCAAACAGAGAGCGGTCTTTTGTTACAGGGTGAGAACTGAAACTGTTGATTGTGTTTCTTCTTTAAAAACGTCATGTCCAACAGCAAGACCAGGACTTGCATTAGTGATCACTTTGTGTTCATACCAAGACTCATCATTACAAAAAGCAACACCTTTAACAAACTGCACATATGCTAACATTGAGCGTTTTTGCAGTGTTTTGCAGAGCTCAGAGACTCTCAGTGGTCAGTCTGATCTGGACTCCATATTTACGGTGAGAAGATTCAAGAGTCAACAGTTTAATATCACATCAATGAGGAAAAAGTAATTTAGTTTCCATCTCTCCTTAAACATGAGACTCAGTGAGAGAATTACTAGATTAATTTAGTTAAAAACATTATGAAGGTTATAATGTGGAATATATGGTCCTAATTTTGTCAAAACCGTAATAGATGAAACCGGAAATGACTGAAAATAAGTTTAAAGTTCTAAGTTCTATCCTTTTTCCAGACGCTGGAGGACAAAATGTTCAGTTTTTTAAAGAATGAGCTGAAGAAGATGAGGAAGGTCGTGCTTTCAGACTATCCAGAATGGTTAGAGTGTCAGAGGGAGGATGAGGAGGTGCTGGAGGCTGAGGATGAAGAACAGAGGAGGAGCAGTAGAGAGTCATTTTTGAAGATCACGCTGCGATTCCTTAGGAAAATGAAGCAGGAGAAGCTGGCTGAGTGTCTGCAGAGCAGTAAGAGGATTTGAACACATGCACAGCATTTCCTCAAGTTTGTCTACAACCCCAGCTGTTCTATGCCCCACAGTCTGAGAAACACTCTGTTGGATCTATAAATTTTTCTTTATCGAAACATAAATGATGTGCGCCATGATTAACACAACACCCTGGTGCATGATAGAGATATAAACATTTATGCATCTTTTGTTTTTATGTTTCCATTTGTTTATCTATAACTTTTGTGGTCAGACATACTACATTATAGATGGTTGATTACATCAGGAAAGCCCATAAATCAATGGCTAAAGTAGGTGATAGGCAGAGGGTAGGTGAATTACAGAGAGCTGAGGGAATCCAAGGTAATCCTGTCAGTTCTTAAATAAAGGAAACACCATGGCAAATATTCTAATCAATTCTAGTGTTTGTTTGTTTTTTAATTATTAATTTAGGAACTCGTGCTGCAAAGTGCCAAAACAACCTGAAGTCTAATCTGAAAAAGAAGTTCAAGTGTGTGTTTGAGGGGATTGCTAAAGCAGGAAGCTCAACCCTTCTGAATCAGATCTACACAGAGCTGTACATCACAGAGGGAGGGACTGCAGGAGTCAATGATGAACATGAGATCAGACAGATTGAAACTGTATCCAGGAAACTGAACAGACCAGAAACTGCAATCAGACAAGAAGATATATTTAAAGCCTCACCTGGAAGAGATGAACCAAACAGAACAGTGCTGACAAAGGGAGTGGCTGGCATTGGGAAAACAGTCTTAACACAGAAGTTCACTCTGGACTGGGCTGAAGACAAAGCCAACCAGGACATCCAGTTCATGTTTCCATTCACTTTCAGAGAGCTGAATGTGCTGAAAGAGAAAAAGTTCAGCTTGGTGGAACTTGTTCATCACTTCTTTACTGAAATCAAAGAAGCAGGAATCTGCAGCTTTGAAGACTTCCAGGTTGTGTTCATCTTTGATGGTCTGGATGAGTGTCGACTTCCTCTGGACTTCCACAAAACCGAGACCCTGACTAATGTTACAGAGTCCACCTCAGTGGATGTGCTGCTGATAAACCTCATCAGGGGAAAACTTGTTCCCTCTGCTCGCCTCTGGATAACCACAAGACCTGCAGCAGCCAATCAGCTCCCTCCTTCATGTGTTGGCATGGTGACAGAGGTCAGAGGATTCAGTGACCCGCAGAAGGAGGACTACTTCAGAAAGAGATTCAAAGAAAAGGAGCAGGCCAACAGGATTATCTCCCACATCAAGAAATCACGAAGCCTCCACATCATGTGCCACATCCCGGTCTTTTGCTGGATCACTGCTACAGTTCTGGAAGATGTGCTGAAAACTAGAGAGGGGGGACAGCTGCCCAAGACTCTCACTGAGATGTACATCCACTTCCTGGTGGTTCAGGCCAAAATGAAGAAGGTCAAGTATGATGGAGGAACTGAGATAGATCAGCACTGGAGTCCAGAGAGCAGGAAGATGATCGAGTGTCTGGGAAAACTGGCTTTTGATCAGCTGCAGAAAGGAAACCTGATCTTCTATGAATCAGACCTGACAGATTTTGAAGTAGTTATCAAGGATGCCTCAGTGTACTCAGGAGTGTTCACACAGATCTTTAAAGAGGAGAGTGGAATTTACCAGAACAAGGTATTCTGCTTCATCCATCTGAGTATTCAGGAGTTTCTGGCTGCTCTTCATGTCCATCTGACCTTCAGCAACTCTGAAGTCAACCTGCTGGAGAAACGGCAAAAAAAAGATCAGCATTCTTTAAAACATCTCCACCAGAGTGCCGTGGACAAGGCCTTAGAGAGTTCAAATGGTCATCTGGACTTGCTCCTCCGCTTCCTCCTTGGGCTTTCACTGCAGTCTAATCAGACTCTCCTAAAAGGTCTACTGACACAGACAGGAAGTAGTTCAAATACTGATGTGGAAACAGTCCAGTACATCAAGAAGAAGATCAGTGATAATCAGTCTGCAGAGAAAAGCATCAATCTGTTTCACTGTCTGAATGAACTGAATGATCGTTCTCTAGTGGAGGAGATCCAACAGTCTCTGACTTCGGGAAGTCTCTCTACAGATAAACTGTCTCCTGCTCAGTGGTCAGCTCTGGTCTTCATCTTATTGTCATCAAAGGAAGATCTTGATTCATTTGAACTGAAGAAATACTCTGCTACTGAGGATGCTCTTCTGAGGCTTCTGCCAGTGGTCAAAGCCTCCAAGAAAGCTCTGTAAGTCGATTTTTGAACCATTATATTTGTTTTTACATTCTTGATTGTTATCTTCATTGATATTTTTTTCTCTCAGGCTGAGCTGTTGTAACTTGTCGTGGAGAAGCTGCAAAGCTCTTTCATCAGTTCTCAGCTCCGAGTCTTCTAGTCTGAGAGAGCTGGACCTGAGTAACAATGACCTGCAAGATTCTGGTGTGAAGCTGCTGTCTGATGGACTAAAAAGTGTACACTGTAAACTTGAAACTCTAAGGTAATGATTCAGTGTGTGTGTGTGTGTGTGTGTGCGTGTGTGAGCGAGAGAGGGAGAGAGAGAGATTTACGTATTATTTTAAATTGCAATATTATTATTTATGCATGCTCATCTTGGACTTTTTTCTTCTTTCAAAACTTTAGTCTCTCAGGTTGTCTGATCACAAAAGATGGAGGTGAATCTTTGGTCTTGGCTTTGAGGTCTAACCCCTCCCATCTGAGAAATCTTGATTTGAGCTACAATCATCCAGGAGACTTTCATGTGGAGGAGCTTTCTAAGGGAGTGAAGAATACTCAGTGGAGACTGGACAATCTAAGGTATGAACAAGAGTTCACATGGTGTTGGTTTATCTAACTTGTTTTGGGTTTTTTTTTAGCCTTTTTGCTTTTTGCTTTTTTCTGTTCATGGGAAAGGTATAAAGCGATTCTATGTAAAGAAATGTGCAGACCCCAGAGGAGTCATGGAACAAGTCCTGACTGTTGTTTGTGCTTATATACCGAACAACAGAGGATGCCCTATCAGGGAACTCTATGGTCCTATTGGTGTACCGGTAATGTTTGAGGCCCTGGTCTGCAAAACCTTAAATTCTCACCTTTGACAGAGCTTTGAAAGCCTTCCGAAAGATAAACAGGGCATACTAAGTCCAAAAGGACCATGTCATAGAACTCCTTGGCTGAGGAGTCTGTATAAAGCTGTGGCCTCATGGTGGTTGGCATGTGTCATAATATTAATTTCAAAATCAGATGGTGGACACTAAAAGTGACCAGAGCCATCAAACTGAATAAGTCCTTAGTTATCCCGCTGGACTCCTGAGACAACTTACAGGTACTGCAGCCCAAGAAGACTGTGGTTCTTACAGTAGCTGTGCAAAAACTCACCTTTAGACTGAGTTTGATGGTGGGTGGCATAGAACTTAAGATTCTTCTCAAAGCATTTCTGGAAAACCTTCAGTCAACTTCTAGTTACTCGAAGTTACTAGTAACTACAAGTAAGTAGAAGTTACCTAAAGCGGCAGCGCCCAGATTACTTACGTAGACAGCTACTTCGGTGCAACTGATATAAGGTGCGGTAAGCTGAAGGCAGCTTCAACCAACTGTTTGTTGAAAAATAGTAATGCGACTGCACTGCATTTTCTTGTTAGTAACGGTAACGGTATTGTAACGATAAAAATAGTAATTAGTTAGATTTCTCATTGCTGAAAAAAGTAACGCTGTTACTTATAATGCCGTTATTCTCATCACTGGTTGTTTCTGACTTCAGTTGAGGATATAGTCAGCCAGTGGATCCAATACTTTAGGCACCTCCTCAATTCTTCCAATATCCATCCTTAGAGAAAGCAGTGTCTAGGAATTAAAGGGGACAACTTAGGCATCACTAGGCTGAGTTCACTAATGGTCTTAAATAAGTCCTTGGTGGCAGGGAATTTTTGGTCGATGAGATTTCCCCTTATGTTTCTTAAGGTTCTGGATGTGGTGGGGCTGTCGTGGTTGACACATCTTTGTAATGTTGTTTGTCTGGGGTAGATCATCGGGGTTGGCAGGGTCAGGTGATGGTTCCTGTCTTTAAGAAGGGGAACTGAAGGCAGTGTTCCAATTATAGAGGTATCCCACTACTCAGCCTCACTAAGATCTGTCCAAGAGTACTGGAGAGGAGACTCTGTTCTGCTCTGTTTTGAAGACACAGCAGGGCATGAAAGCAAAAGTATCGATTTACCGGCCGATCTTTGTTTGCATCCACCCCTATGGCTACCAGATCCAGATCACGACTGAAAGAATGAGACTGCAGATACTAACGGTGGACATGAGTTTCCTCCAAGGGGTGGCTGGGTTCTTCTTTAGCTCTTTAGTTTCTTTAGCTTTCGGTTGTGAATGGGACTGACAAACACACACAGGTTTTTAAGAATACACTTTTACCCTTTTTTAGCTTCATGAAAGCATGACCCATAGCAGTCTCTGCTGAGAAGAGAATATATTTAAAACTGGCTGTGTTTCAGCATGTTTCTATATCAATCAGGAATTGGTGCTTCATGTTGAATAGCAGTACGTACTCATTATAGATAAAACTCATTATGTTTTTCTCCCTCCAGAGTGAACCATTGTGGAGAGCAGTGGCTAAAAACTGCACTACTGAAGTGTAAGTCTCAGAAATGATAACAAAATGTTTATGTCAAACCTTCAAAACTACAGCTTCACAGTGGCTACAGGCATCTTTTATATACAGTCTTGTATATATTCATTCAGAAAGTATCATCATTAAACTTTCTATGACTGAGCAACATATCAGCAAGTAAAGAAAGAATAAAGCATCAAATATGTCAGATTATCAACTGCAGCTCCATCTTTTTCTTTCCAGATTCATGTGAACTCACAGTGGACACCAACACAGTGAACAGAAACCTCAGACTATCTGACAACAACAGGAAGGTGACACGTGTGAAACAGGACCATCCATATCCTGATCATCCAGACAGATTTGACTGCTGGCCTCAGCTCCTGTGTAGAAATGGTCTGACTGGTCGCTGTTACTGGGAGTTGGAGTGGGAAGGAGAAGTTTATATAGCAGTGAGTTACAGAAGAATCCAAAGGAAAAAAAAGAGTGATGAGTGTTGGTTTGGAGGAAATGATCAGTCCTGGAGTCTGAGCTGCTCTGATGGTGGTTACTCTGTGTGGCACAATAACAGAGAAACATTCATCTCCTCCCACTCCTCCTCATCCTCGGTCTCTGACAGAGTAGCAGTGTATGTGGACTGTCCTGCTGGCACTCTGTCCTTCTACAGAGTCTCCTCTGACACTCTGATCCACCTCCACACCTTCAACATCACATTGACTGAATCTCTGTATGCTGGGTTTGGATTTGGGTTCTGGTCATCTGAATCTTTACTTTCTCTGTGTTCTTAGTGTACCTTTAATCTCATCACTGAGACAGGACACACAAAGGGACATCTTTTCATAAATGTAACCAAGTGGATTTAGAGCCTAAAGCTGACCAGCGAGTGAAGTAAAAGTGGTGAAAAGTGAAACATGTTAGAAAGAGAAGATGGCCTTAACAGGGTGTGAACTAGTGAAAAACATGATGCATTTAAGGTTATCCTGTTTGGTTTTTATTTAAGAAGAGAATTTGTTCCACTGTGCGATGGCCGAGTCTCTTTGTTTGCTTGGAGATAATTTCTCCTGCTTAGAGAAAATCCTCTCACACGAAACAGAAGAGGTTGCAGTGCATAGAAACTGCAATGCAAGTTGGTAGGGATGCAGGTATACGATCTTCCTGGGTCCCACAAACGATCACAGAAAAAGAGTAAACAAAGTAAATTGCTGCACATTTTGTAGAATAACATTTTAAGATTATTTTAACAATGAATTTCTTTAATGATATGTATATTATGAAAAGCAGATGTTTTTTAAGACATTTTAAGTTTTTCAAATTTTAGATAAAATAAATACACCCAAAACAAAGGCAAGCAACAAGAACAGAAAGCTGGCAAACCCACCTGATTGACCAAAATCAACTCAAATTACTCCCACATGACAGAACCTCCTCTCTTCCTCAGTGGTTTGCTATTTCTCACAATCAAAACACTCCACAAATGCTGCGAATGACAAATCACTTTCCTATAAACCACTGACTCAGATACTGAAGCAGTTAAATGAAGCTTCAGACGTCATTGATCATGTGACTCTGGCCAAAAGAATCAAGCCTCGACACAGTGCTTCTGAAGCAGTGTGTTGGTTTCTTTTGACACACCTGCCAGAGTGTCAGCTTCAAGCGGGTGCCCAGTGCCCAGGCTGATAAACCAGAGATTAGGCAACAAATGGACCTTTGTTTTGTTTTCTGGAGAAATTATGTGTTAATTACACCCACACAGGCTCAACCCATCTTCTGGAATGACGATTGCAGTCTTGAAGCTGATCATCGTGCACACTCACATGGATTCATCTTCTTTGATCCACTGAATCAAAGTGGAGGCTCTGCTCTTTGAGTATGGGTGAACATACTCAGAGCTCACAGAGCTAACTCTGATCAGAGGGGCGTACATCGATTTTGGTGATGTAGAAAATGCACTAATGGTCAAAGGAGCTTGCAAAGAAAAGCGCCTGGACTTCTTTAAGTTGCTTGAAGACGTTTCACCTCTCATCCGAGAAACTTCTTCAGTTCTAAGGTCAAATGGTGAGGAGTCCCAGATTTAAACCTATTGGGAGTATCCCCCCAAAGAGGGACAAAAGGACCCCCTGATGATCCTCTAATCGCCTGAGCCGAGGTGTGAAAATGGGTGTGGGTCCCAATCAGCCAGGGTTTCGGGTGAGCTCGAAAGAAGTCCAGACACTTTTCTTTGCAAGCTCCTTTGACTACGATGACCTGGATGACGAAGAACCTTCACAGACAAAATGCACTGTTT
The DNA here is from genome assembly GCF_963576455.1 of Neolamprologus multifasciatus. Lineage (NCBI taxonomy): Eukaryota > Metazoa > Chordata > Actinopteri > Cichliformes > Cichlidae > Neolamprologus > Neolamprologus multifasciatus. Next base: position 26,017,568 of record NC_140453.1, read on the forward strand.
TTATTAGTGCTGTCAGCATTAATCAACGCGCTAACGTGTTGACGCCGGTCAGCCCCACGAATGGGACGATCCGTGATAACTCGTTAACAGAGATTTGCCACGTTAATGCAGTTATGGCGTTAACGTCATTAACAAGATTAACGCTAGTTTTTATGCTTGCTTCTAATACCACTAAGTCTGTTTTACACAGATGGATTCATTGGGAACTGAATAGATAAGAAAATTGATCATGGTCAATTTTCTGTGGGTATACAGAGACTAACCAATTTTAAATACATCACATTTAATATTTCAGAACTCTAATGTTGCTGTAATGTTAGAAATAAACAGCACCACAGATCTTGAGTACCGATTCCTCTGATCATGTATCTGGTCCTTTTTTTTTCATCCTGTCTGTAAGCTTTTGCATGGGAAAGGTGGAGAAAATATAATAAAATACAAATAGAAATGCACAATGTATTGACAACTGCTGCACCTGTAAGAAAAACAAAGAAACATACTCAGATTGTGTAAAACCTCCCTTCTGGACAAGGCCCAGAAGGATTCTAAGTTCCACTGTAAGCTTGTCTTACTGTCTGTTAATGTTCCACAACAGCAGGTTCAAAGTTCAGTGGCATGTGGTTATTGTATGACCTTAAATAATAAAAACTGTGGAGAACTGAATGTGGAGATTAGATTGAATCTGCAGACCAGCAAGCTCCTGTTTAGTCTTGCTTTTAGTTGCTTTACATTAGAAGTGGTTGATTAAGATTAATTTCACACAGATTATTTCTTCCATCAAACAGTAACGCAAACTGCTTCCTGCCTCTTCACTGTCAGCAGGTATGTCCAAAAAGCGTCCAAGTCTTTGTAGGATTTTGTTGTATGTTGCTGCAGAGGTGTGTTCATGGGCATTTTTGTCTGTTCATGCATTTTCATTCATGTGACCATCTCAGGATGCTCTCTGTTAGAAAATCGTTATGCTAACGGAAGTTCAAGCTGGTCTGCAAGAACTGATATTCAGATGGCTAAATGACCTTTTCACTGGTTTATGTTGGGCTATCACAACCCATCAGTCTATTTCATTTGTTTTAAAAAGCTTTCAGTTCAAAACTGTCTTCTACAACACGTCCAAATGTCAACCCTTATGATTATTTTTGGAAAATGTTTTTTTCAGAGTGGGGACCTTCACATTACAACCACCTCTGTGATGGAGAGATATTTTGTTTCCAGCCATGAGTTTCATTAATTGGTCTTGAGTACTGGGGGGACTCATCAAAAGGTTTATTGGTAGTATTATGATCAACCTCACTCCAGATAAAAAAAAAAACCATGAGACTTGTTACTTGTTTTTTGTTCTGTTTCTATCATTTACATAATCCTTAATAAGTCAAATTTGACTTTGACACAACAGGAAGCTTCAGTAACCAAATGGCATGCAGAAATTTGAAACAAACAAACAACACAACTTTTTACCTATAAATAAATGTCCTTTGATGTAATGACATTTACAGTTTTTACAACAAACAGAATGCTATCACACCGATCAGCAGCTGTAATTCATATCATACAAAATCAAAGTTAAAGGTTTTATTTTTCTGAGGTATAAAAAACACAAAAAGGTTCCTGATAACCTTATTGCTCAATGTGATTAAAACCCTACCGCCAAGATAAAACAACATGAAAGGAAATCAAATAAAACAGTTATTAGATGCACTAATTTTGATTTTACAAACACGATCAAACACATGCTATTTTCTGTAATGTGTTTCTTATCTTTGTTTGTTTTATGTTAAGATATTAAGATATACTGGTATTATGTTAACAAAGACCAGTTTACATTTTGAATATCAAAATGAATCCAAACTTTTTGTAATTGTTTGAATTACTGACAACAGTCAGAACAAATGTGTCCTGTGATGTTGTGTGAAGGTTTGGGATCTGCTATGGATCAGTGCAGGGAACATGAGAGTTGAACCAAACTGCAGAGGTGAGATGACCCATGAAATGGCCCATGACACATCATCTTATCTCTTCTAGTTAAGCACTCAAGTTAAATTATTATATATAATAGGAAGATCAAACACCACAAACGGGACTCGCCTGTACCCAGTTGTGTCTCCATGGAGAGCGATTGGTCCAAGGGTCCACATGTTGACTTCAAAGATGGACATCATCCTGCTGATCCAAGGTAAGAAGTCAAAGGAACTAAAACAGATTTGTTAGACAAAATGATTTCTTAACAATGTTGAAAGAAATATTGATTATTATTTATTTAATTATCTTAATAAAAGAAAAAAGTTTAGAAGAGCAAAAATTCAAAAGCGTTCAGAGTTTTTCTTCATGTGACCACTGTTTCAGGTTATTAATGAGTTTTTATTCAGGATAAACGAGTCCTTGTGTTTGCAGAAGGAGCCTGCAGCAGAGACCACACTCGCCTGTATCCAGCAGTGTGTCCATGCAGAGTGAGTGGTCCAAGGGTCCACATGTCGACTTTAAACATGAACAGAGGTCTGACCTCGGGTAAGGACTGCAAACTGAAGGTGCAGCTTTTTACAGTTTCAGAGGGGCAGAAAATGGATGGATGGATGGCTGTTTTAGCACTGCATTTAGAAATACCAGTTTCATCCACTTTATTTAACACGGTTTAAATACTTCATAGCACGCTCCAACCATTCCATGGCTTTATGTTTTTAGCAGGAGGATTTACTTACTCATTCTAACTGACAGGTACTAAGACAAGTCACATAGGATGGTGTCTAACATAAATGTGTTCCTATATTTAAAGGAAGATCCTGCAGCAGAGACCACACTCTTCTGTATTCAGCAGTGTGTCCATGAAGAGCGATCGGTCCAAGGGTCCACATGTTGACTTTAAACATGAACAGAGCCCTGATGATGCAAGGTAAGAGCGCAACAGGGTCGATTCAGGACTTATCTAAAACAGACATGACACATATTTTAGAATCAGGTTTTTATCCACATATAGATCAGAAGCAGCAGAAGAAGGATGGATGTATTGATCAGTGAGAAGACTGAATAGGTTATGTTTTATTACTGCATTTGCAAATACCAACTTTTCAGACCACTTATAACATGTCCAGTCCCATTCGATTCTTTATGCTTGCTGCAACTATTACAGCACTTTGTGTCTTTTACCACTGTATAGGAATTTCTTTCACTTAGGTATTAATCACATTATGTTATTGTATTAACATGTCTGACACTCATACTTAAGACAAATGGTAGGGGGTGTAGTAAGGATGTTGGGGGAAACAGGAACTCCAGAGGACCAGTCTTTTGTCTCTTCGAGGACTCTGGGAAGTAGCAAGGGAGTGTGAACCTTAAGGTGTGAAACAGCTGTGTACTGCCTTTGTTTCTGGAGAAGGTATTTAACTGAGAGCCATGCTAGGCTCAGTGAGACTCTGCTGACCGTCTGTCCCGCAGCCATGGGGGCTCCACAAGCTTGTTTGTAAGTTGTCTTTGTGTGCTTGGATTAAATAATGTTAGCTACCGCTCACCGCTCGTCTGCAGGCTTTATTTAAGTGGAAAACTTCCACAACAAAATGGCGCTGCGAGCAGGGTGGTCCGTGTGGTCGCTGAACAACGGTTCCGTGGACGGGCTGATCATCCCTGAGGAAAAAGGTACCTTTGTCCTACCAGCTGTTGAAGCGAAGGAAATGGAGGAGTCACGGAGCCGTGTGTTTCAGTCACCACCGAGACCATTTTGAGGGGACCTCTGCAGATGGGTGAGTTGTAGCTAACTTGTATACAGTCATGGAGAGTTTTTTGTCTGGCCGAGGGGGGGAACGCTGGCCGACCCCGGAATTCGAGTCTCCGGGAGGAAAAACCTGGTGGTTTGAGGCCCCAGGCTTGTGTTGGGTACGGTCCATCACAAGGACATTGGCTCGAGCGCGCTGTTGGGGAGAAGCCGGCCCAGACCTGTGTTCGGTCCAAGTACGTCACAGGGACAGCGGTTCGGGTACACTGTCGGAATCCATTTCTGCGTACTATAGTGCACAGAGTGGCGGTGTTCGTTCCTTGGTCCGTAGAAGGCAAGGACCTCACGGGGGACGCCTCGTGTAGTAAAATGGGCTCTAGATCCAGTAGATCAGCAGACGTTCCACCAGGCGGCCAGAGACAAAACTCAATACGTGACTGTATGGTAAGAATTGAGTAAATGTGTGGTGTGTAAGATTGCAGAGAATGGTTGTGTGGGAAAAGTTGATGTGTGTGTAAAAACAGTGAGAAATGGGGTTTCAAAATGTTGAAAATGGGGAACAAAAACAAGGAAAAAAAAAAAGAAAAAAGAGAGGAGTGTAGAAATGTGTGTAACAGTTGTTTCCAACTAGCGGGAGAGGGTGGTACTGCAGGCCACCAGCTCTCCTAGGGTGGACACACACGAAAAATTCTTTTTAGCAGAATTGTTGATAAAAATAAACAAAAAAAGTAGGAAGAGGGCTTGGTGTTTTTCAGCGTAGAACAACTACAATCTCTCTGGGTTTTTAAGAAAGGGGAGTTCAGAACCAGAGAAGGGAGATGTGTTGTTTAAGCAATGAGAAGAATGATCAAAATGTCTCAGTGTGTCACTTGCAGGTGAAGAGCAGACCCGGATCAATTTTCCACGTGCAGCAGTCGGAGGAAAATTATAGGTTAACACCATTAGAAACACTCAAGCCAAGTTTTGGCTGAATTGTTTTACAGCTTAACTTCCATGTGTTTGTCACCCTGAGAACACAAGCTCCAAGAATCTCTCCCTGAAGTCAAGAAATGCAGTTCCAGAACAACGAGATGGATTTCAAGAGCTCACGGCAGTATCCTGAGCAGTGAAGAAAAGGTCCAGCAGCAGCAGCTGTGCAAGACAGCGACAGCAAGGAGAAAAATGGCATCATCATGACTGGATGGATGGATGTTGTTACGGATTCAAATATTGGGAATGGATACAGGAGGAAAACCAAAATAACCACACTGGTCCGGCCGGGTCAAGTCAAACGATGATTTAATGAACACACGCATGGGAGATGGACACCATACACAGACAGCATCAGATCTCAAAATGGTGGAGCCTTGATCAAACTCTTATAGCCTCTAGTGGCCCCCACCTAATCATAAAAGCCTAAACATTCACATTCTTTCTCTCACACAGCGCCTAAGCTACGACCTTGGCTCCCTGTTTATCTGCTTCTGCTGATGGGGCAGAATGCTCTGTTCTCTTCCAATCAGACAAATAAGGCGATGACTTTCTGTGAACAATATTTTCTTATAACTCAGCAGTATAATGCATCACAAAACAATATCATTCATTCACAATAAATCAACAGTCTAATGTACTGCAAATCAGTTTACCAAATGTAATAATTATCACCTTCTTCTAGTTCAGGAGCATAATGCAAACTGAAACTACATAATAATTCACAATCTTTAATTAGGGGTCTAACATGGCATAAAATAATATCATAATCCCACAATTCCCCCTGATGAGCTCTTTAGACATAAAGAGCTCACTTACACCCTGCAATCCAGTGTTGCCGGGTTCATTTCTCCTTACTCCTGAGGCCTTTTGTCCCCCTGTTGGGTGAACCATATGTGAGATGACCTCTGTGTTTACGCAGTTCAGATGCAAGAAAAACTTTTATTACAACAACAACATTAGGTACAGATGATACTCCCATCACTCCCCAGTTCTCCCACAGCTTTATTTCGGTGCTACCTTATACCCTCCAAACGTACTCAGACTAGAACCTCTGTCTGAGGAGCTTTTAACCTTTATTTTATTGCTGTAGGCACCAGTGTCTTCCAGTCGGGTGATCCTCTGCTCTTGTTTCCTTCAACCTCAGGGGTTAGACAACCCTTCAGTCGTTGCACAGATCAGGGGATTATTCTGCCCCGATTTCAAACAATGATCTGTGTATTCTGGGATCACAGCTGTGTTCCCCAGGAAAAGGAACAGAAAGGTGTTCTCCTTATGACCAACAGCCTCTCGAACGTCGTTGGTGTGGTGTTCCTGGATTTCCGTCAACCCCTTCATGATTATTGCTGTGTTTATGGGATCCATCCTTTTGAGGTGACTAACTGGAGCCCAAAATGCCATGACACTTGAACCCAGTTGATGTTTCCGCAGTCACCGTGTCTGTCTCTGCTGCCAAGGATCCTCGTATATCTGTGACCTCGTCTGGTGTCTGTTCCTTTCTCTGTAAGAGACAGAAAACCAAAACACCTCTCTTCCTAGCTCTAACAATCTAATGTTGCTGTCTACTGATCTTTTGGTGATTCAGAATTTGTTTAGAATATTCAGAATGTCCCAAGGACTTATCCTAATTTAGTGTATGTGTGTGTAAGCGTGTTTGCATTTAGCCTGCTGCACTCAAGGCATTTCCTACACTTTATCAGTCCGGACTATCGCCGAACGAAGCTTATGACCTTCAAAAAACCGAGTGCCAACTCATTATAAGCACATTTGCAAGATATGTATAAAAATGATTAAAACCACTCATTCTAATAAAAGACATAAAAACAAATTAGCCATCTCTAATTCCAACATGTGTCCATTAAATCAAGCTAGAAAATTAAAAGAACAGGTTAGTGACCTCATAACTTAGAAAGTATCGGACTTTCTCCTATCCAGTGTCGTTGCTCCAGTCTTGTTCTCCTGTGTTAGGGAATGAAATCAATTTAATTGTCATATTAGATCTGTTCAACTCCTGGCTCCGCCCAGAGCCTGCGTCTTCACAATCGTCTACAAACAAAACCTGTATTATTATGAACTTCACTTCAACATGAACTTGTTGACTACTTTTGACACCTGTAGATACAAGATTAACATGGGGTTATAACAATCACTGTAATACAAATGTTAATATGTCAATAGCTTCAATAAATGTTCAATGCAATGCTTGTTATATGATTCTAATGTAACAATAATGCTGATGCTAAAATAACAGTAAAACACACCCTTTTTATCCCTTACTGACCACACCAGGGGCATCTATGTTTTAATTCAGCCATTAAGCTCACCTGATTCATCACTGAGCCCCACCGGCACTGGCATTTGACAGGGTGGCGCTGCATATTCTTCCTTTAATGTCACTATTTTCAATCTGTTAATTAGAGTGCTTAAACATGAAGTAGACTACGTCCACAACAAACCAATACAACTGTGAATGTGGCCAATTATCAATCTATTACCAATCAATAACAAAAGATAGCTTTTATTTTTATGCATGCTTTTAGTCAACCACTCACCCAGAGGATCTCCAATCCCAGAAAATTCCTTCTCCTCATTTAATGAGTCTGTCCTCCTTCCATGCCCTGGTAACTGGTCCATCCAGAGCTGTATCATTATGAAATATACATACAACAAGCCAAACCACACCTTGGTCACACCAACCCTTTTCCGCCCTAAAGATGTCCAACGCCATCTTAGTCTGGACTGTCAAAGGTGACTTTAACGCTGCCTGTTCCGACAATCCATTTTATAACATTTCCTGGTCAGATTAGCCAATCTCTGCACACTGGAATAAACATAATCAACATGATCAACATTTTTCCTGCGTGTTTTTCACCATCTTATTGATTCCAACGCTCCATCCTTATGTGGTTTGCTACATTATGTTTATCTAGAACTCCACTCTGTCTCTAAATGTGTGAAGAATTTTTCATGTTTGGGGTCAAATTTTAAGAATTTGACCATACGTGAAATTAATGGTGTTATTGTAACATGGTAGACCAGTGTGCCTGTGTTAATTCAGCTCCATATTATTGTGTGAAGTTGCACTGGGTTGGGAGTGGTTTTTTGTGTGTGTGTCACATTTTTGGTGAGCCAATGGCTGGAATGGGGTTGGACTAATTAGAGGCAGGTGTACTTGATTGCACTGATACACTGGTCTACTTATAGCCCACACTACAAACACTGCTGTGTCATTTTGTCTCTCTGTGCATGTATGTAATGTGATAATCTGATATGTTTGGGATGTATGGGTTTTGCGCTATGAATTTTATACTGAAGGTGTCATTTTGTCTCTCTGTGCAGGCCAGGGCCTATTATATGCCACAGCCTAAAGGCAGCATAGTTGCACAGGTTGGAGTGATCACTGGCTATATGCTTGCAGGGTAGTGGGTCTCCAAGGACAACTTCTACCCCTGTTAAAGGCAACATGTGGAGTGCCACTGGCCGTGTGGCATAGCTGGCTCTGGCCTTGGGACTGTGTGTTTTTATTTGATTCATGAATGGGACACTGGACTGTTTTATCTTTTATCTCTTGATATTTTTTGTCACTAAATTATCTTTTAGAATTTTATTGACTGTCATCGTTTTGCCCACGACTGAGACGGTTGGTCAGACCTAAAATCTTTCTTTGGGTGTGTTACATTATCACCCCCATCGGGGCTTACCTTTCCCACTTCTGATGATATTCCTCCCTATTCTTTGCAAGTACCCGCTTTTGGTGGCGAGAAACTGTTGGTGTGGTCAAGTGGGCGCTGTAAAAACAAAAGCTCAGGACAGAACAGTTATCAGTCATGTACTTCATACAAAATTAGCATATATTGAATTTCATATTGATCCTCTGAGTGTAATGGTACATTTTAATTTTAATTTATCAAAGCTAAACACAATAATTTTTCTTTATTTTGCTCTTGTTCTTGTGCAGCACCACCTGCCCCTGTCGGTTCTATCTTACTTTTCTAAATTATTGACTATTTCAATCGAGAACCTAAATGACGTGGACCAAGGTTTGTCATTACATATCTCTATTTTGAATGTGACAAGTCTATCATTCCCCTGTTATTCATACACAGCAAATTCAAAAGTGTTAAATGTTTTGGTGTTAGTAGTCTTACGGTGTGTTCACACCGAACGCGATGGACGCGAACAAAAACGCCCCAAACGCCCCTAATTTGACGCGTGCACATTCGCGCCTCAACGCGTGTCCAAGAAAAATCCATCGCGCTTCAAAATATCATATTTTGACGCGCGTGAACCGGAAATGTGGGAGGGATGTGGGAGGAAGTTGTGCCAGACCGGTATCTTTGCAAGATGGCAGCTGTCGAGTTAGCGCTTGAAGAGAGGGTCTCCCTTCTCTATGTACTGTCGAGAGCAGAGCAGCGTCGTAAAAGACGCCCTCGCCGTACCTGGGTCCATCAGGTCCTCCAGAGGCATGAGCAGTTTGGTGAGTTTCACCATTTGCTCCAGGAGCTGCGCCTGGATGACGGCCAATTCCAGCGACATCACCGTCTTTCACTCGGCCAGTTTGAGGACCTGCTTCCCCGGGTCGGTCCCAGAATCGCCCGCCTAGACACCAATTACAGGCGCTCAATCCCACCTGCAGAGCGCCTGTCCATCTGCCTGAGGTTAGTAAAAGTATTTAATACGGTAGTCCTTTATTGATACGTGTGCTAATACATGCTAAACCATCCATTTATACACTGCTAACATGGATGTGCTATGCTAACAGTGAATGCTCTCGGTGTTTACTGAAAGCAAACTGTGGTACGGAGACGACTGTTTATAATATTTCTAGTGATACTCAGAAGGTCTCATCAAGTCCCGATTTAATTCGATTTATGCTGTTATCAGTGTTTGAATGATAGCATGGCTGTGGTGTCATATCAATGTCTGCGCTCGGTGTTTGCTGATATCAAACTGTAGCATTAGGACCACTGAGTTAACCTTTGTAGTGATACTCACTCCTTTTTATTTAGACCTGGTTTAATTCTGGGATAGTTGAATATTTGTATATAATCACCGCGGACTGTTTTAGATTATATCTAATATATATCATGTAATTATCCTTATAATTACAAAATGTTTTATGTAAGATTTATGTTTTGGAATTTTGGAATTTCAATAATGTATTTTGTAACTGCAGTACACATAATACTCATTTTAAACAATTTTGTCCAGGTTCCTTGCCAGCAAACAACTCCTCCAGAGAGGCTGTCCTGGTGAGGGAGAAATTCATGGCTCACTTCTCGGTGGAGGGAGCTGTGTCTTGGCAACCAAAGGAGTAGCCTGTTTGAAGTCCGAGTGACTTCCCCACAACGGCTCTTTTAAGAGCCACCCACAAACCTCTAAAGAGTGTTCCTGTCTTTTTAAATTTTTCTTAATAAATGGAGCTCTACTCCAAAATAAACTAACCTCTTTTTACTCTCTTAAGTAACTTGTCTTCACTATGTTCCTGTATACAGTGTGGTGCAAAAGTTTGGGCAACCTTATTAATAGTCATTATTTTCCTGTATGAATCGCTGTTACAATGAAAAATGTCACTTACATATATCATATAGGAGACACACACATTGATATACACTAAATATTTATTTCATTTCTCTTTTGTGTCGTCAATTTATGCACCTGCTTGATTTAAACACTTATTGCACACTTTCTGTAAACTGCATTTCACTTCTCAAATATCACTGTGTGTGTCTCCTATATGATATATTTAACTGACTATTTTTATTGTGACAACCAATGATTTGTACAAGAAAATAATTACTTTTCACAATGTTGCCCAAACTTTTGCATCCCACTGTATTAGTATGTTTTGTCATTAGTATAATATGAAATAAATTCTACTTGTGTCAAGTCGGGTGCCAATATTTGCTGTGTAGTAGAACAGAGACATTTTGTCATTATAAATGTTTATTTGAAAAAATATAAATTCATTAACAAAAACATTTATCATAAATATATGAAATTTAACTATTTACAGAGAGACAGGAATAAAAAGGACCCAGCTTGGAGTGGAAGAGCCTCAGGGAGAAGGAGGAGAAAAATAAGAACATTGTTTCTGCCCTGGAGAGCTGCTGCCTCATCAGAAAACTACTGATCATTAGGGTCCAATGTTTCCAAATTTAACACAGCTGTGCTGTTTTCAAAAAATAATTTATAAATTTGAAATTTCACAAATTCTCGTGTCTGAGGCGGCATGCTCTCCAGAGCAGGAACAAGGCCGAGGAGGAAATGTTCAGTTGGAGACGGGCGTGGCCTCTTTAGGGACTCCAGGATGGCCAGCTCCACCGCCGATGGACCGTCCTGGGACCCGTCCCTTGCCCGCCTTCGAGCTGTCCTCCTCTGTGGGCCTGTAAAACACAGCACAAAACAACACAAAGTAATGAGAAGGCTGCTACTAGATTTTCATTTTCAAAATTGAAAAAAACATGATATAAACAGATTGGTTGTAGATATTTAGTAAAGGTGATCACAAGGGAATCCAAGCAAGTAAAAAGCTGTCAGTGCTTGATGTTCATACCTGTGGGTGCAGCAGCAGGAGCTGAGGGACCAGGGACTGGAGAGCCAGGAGAAGAGACAGCTGAGGACTCTGCTGCATGATTACTTGACTCTATGAAGACAATATTAAATGTTAACAGGTTGAAGACAATAGTCATAGAGAATATTATATTATTATATACTTATATACTTATTATTATATACAGTGGTCTCTCATTTATTGCAGCACATGAACAGTAGTCACAGTTCTCACAAGTTGATTCTCAAAGTGAAAACCTTTGTCGATTTTAAAACGTAAAAGTATTATGCCACGCTTTTTCTCTGTCTGCAGCGCCACTTTTGTGCGCCTTTTTTGCTCCCGGTGCAGGTGTGTATTTCCGAATGAGGGTCATAGTTATGAGTGTTTTTGTGCTGTTTTTTTCTATTGGACGTGATGGTTATCAAAACCAAACATGATAAGTTTGGCAAGCGCAGGAGACACGACACGGAGGAGATTTGTCATTTGGGCTGCAGAATGCAATGCGCATTGTTGAAAGCTGTATGGTGCAATAAAAAAAATCAGCGAAAAGGCGAGGCAGTGACGGATGAACAGCGGGACTACTGTATACTGTTTATTAATAAACAAAATATGTTCCTGTATGACAACATGCATAAATTAACTGCCTACATTAACTCAATGTAAACATACCTTCTGACTGACACTCCCCTGCTGCCTCTTCGGGCTGTCCCTGGTCCTCGGGGGAGAAGTTCTCCACGGTCCGCACCATATTACCGCTTGTCTCCCGCGGGGTGAGGAAGGGGTCCAGAAACCCCATGACCGCGAAGAACTTCCATCTTCTCCCCGATCCTGCTGCAGACCCACTCCTCTTCTCCTTCTCTGTCTTCTTCTCCTTATTATAAGTGTCCCTGAGGCTCTTCCACTTTCTCCTGCAGATGTCCTCTGAATAAACGCATTATCTTGTTAGCGGAAAGGTATTTGTACATCAGTGGGAAAATAGCGGGACAGTAGGCGGGCTTGCTAGCTTTTGCGCAGGTTCATCGGGTCAGTCTGAAAATTAAAAAGAAGGAATGAACTTACCAGGTTGCCCGATCTCCTCACTTATGTGTCTCCAAGCTAGGTCCTTTTTATTCCTGTCTCGGTAAAAGTAGTAGCTAGCATCATATAGCTCCGGGTGATTAGCCACGGCACTGATAAGCTTTTCCTCCATACTGAATGAAGAATGAAGGGCTTTGGCTGGATCTGCCCCTTTGACCTAGGTCAGAGCCACGTCACCAGGCTCCTGATTGGTTGTCGCGGCGCGATTTGACGCTGGAGTTCAGATTTTTCCAACTCGAGCGGTAGACGCGAAACGCGCATATGCACAAAATGCAACACAAAAACTCACGCGCGTGGTTTTATTCGCGAGTCAAACGCGCCAGACGCGCTACACTGACGCGCGTTTCACGCGTTTTGGCGTTTTCGCGACGCAAATCTGCTTCCGAATTTTCGCGGGACCCACAATCGCGCGTCATCGCGCTTTTCCATTGACTTTACATGTAAACCTGACGCTCTATTCGCGTCCATCGCGTTCGGTGTGAACACACCGTTAGAGTTAATTTTACTCTAAGTAGAGTCACATTCTTTTAATGTAACTCTCAGGTGTAAAATCATAGTAGTTAAAATCGAGTGTTAAAAATCAGTGTTTCTATTTCAAATCTCGAGGTGTTACAATGGAAACATTAACTCTTGACCTCTTAACTCTGAACTCCTACAAGGGCTATGACACCAATAGAGTAAATTCACAGACTCCGCCCCCAGCACGGCTCCAATCGAAGCTGAAGTGAAGCCGTTTCAAAACATTTTGCTCTACATATTTGAGTTGTTTGCCATGCTTGGTAAGTCATGTTTTCAAAGATTGTTTCAATTATTGTTATTAGCTTTTACTTCTGTGGCTCTTTGGAGTTGAGACAAAGCTGTGTGAAAGGCATTAGCCATGTTGCTCGCTGATAGCATAATATTCTGTTTTAGCTAGCTGAAAGGTATTGTTTGCGGGCAAATACCACAGCCTTGAAAAAAAAAGCTTGCATGTGAATTTTAAGTCAAGTTTCTTGGTCAAATACACTTAAAACAATGTCTAGAATGTGAAATGTTGATATAATGATGCTACTTGAAGCCTGAAAACGATCTCCCATAAAAAAAAACGAGCAAACAGCAGTAGCAGATGTCCCAAGTCCCGACTGAGTTCTACGTTAGCATTTAGATTCCTCCAGAGTTTTGTGCACATGGTTTTAGGTAAAAATGAAAAAGGTTGAGGTTTTACATTTAGTTCAGTATTACCTGTTGTCTGTGTCCTTGTCTTTTGGGAAAATACTTTACACAAGTAATGGCTCAAAAAGGATTCCTTTTTTTTTTTTACTGTGCTGCAATTGATTTGTGCCATTAATTAGTGTCAACTAATTTTTATTCAATCTCCACATAGGATATGCTTGTGAAGATGGAATATGGGGGAGAGCCGAAGTGCGTTGAAGTTCCACAAAGTGATGAATGAAGGACATGCATATTGTATTTTGTATTTATTGAAATAAGTGATGAGAATGCTGTTATTTGCATTTACCAGCTCACCTATGTCAGACCTTTTGATAAACGAAATTCTAATGAAAGTGAGAACATGTACACTGTTACATCTTTCAGAAAATGTTTTGAAATTGTGGTGCACAGTTCAGAATAAATGTTTTTCAAAAACCATTGCGTCTTTTTAGTAAATGTTTGTTTCCAAAAGAAATTTCTAGAAGTTCAGAACAGTAAAATTCCCGCTTTTTAGAATTAATTAGAAGATAACTCCTACGTAGCTAAACTAAAATACTCTTTGAGAGTTAATATATAACCTCTTAACACCAAGTGTCAAATTATCAACTCCAGAGAGATTTGGTGTTTAACACTAAATCAGAGTTAACGTACCAACTCTCCAAAAAGAGTCAAATTAACACTCTCTGGTGTGGACCCATATAGACACTTTAAAAGTGTTGAAATCAAATCTGACAGTGTTAATTTGGACATGCTGGATTTGCTGTGTAGGTATCAATAGAGTTTTTTCTTGCTTTTTCTATCAAAATTGATTAACTTTTTACAGTGGCCTGCTATGGTTAATAATAACATGTTCAGTCTTGAGTGAAATCAAAGCTTCTCTTCACTTTAGCATTTAACATTCCCAACAATATAATGTGCTGCATTAATCGAAACACAGCTAATAAAACACAATTTTCTTGATGGAAACATCAGTAGCTCAAAATTAGCAACCAAAGGGTTAAGTCTGCAGTTCACACTCATGTGAAGCTACAGCCTCCCCCCTAGTCTCTGTCCTCCTACTCCTGCAAAAACAAAACAAAGCGAGACAAAACATCCACCCTTCTTTTACAAGCTGGGTGAATTGTTTGTAGACATGTACTAATCCTAAAGTCGGTATCGTTTTTGTCTCAGTGTCAAGTCAGTTTAAACATTTAGTCGTCAGTCCATCACAGTCCAGTCACATGCATACATTCACACACATTCATACCAGATATTGCTGATAATGGAGTCTCACGCGCAACCTAATCAAGCCTCCATCACCAGCAAGATGACGTCATCATTTTAAAAGAAAAACAGTTCCTTGTTTTTTGGACTGGATTGACTCGCTGCAATCCTTTTAGGCTCAGGACTTCTCATGTGATCAATGTCCCATATAAGTGAATTTCTCCAGAGCCCATTATAATCATGGAGAAAAATACTTTGCAACTGTTTTCAGTAAGAATGTTTTATAGCGCTTTAAAGTTCAATCTCTCAGGCCTGGATTAAAGAGCTGATTTGTTAAATCAGGAACTCACAAAATGCCAAAATATCACCACCGGTGGATCACTCCTCTCAGATGTTCTTATTTCAGTGCACTGTAACAAAAGCAAAAACAAACGTGACCAATATAATACTCATATTATAACAAATACTGGGGCCCATTGGAAACATGTCCAAGCATAAAACCATCTTTCTCTCTCTTAGAGAGAGAAAACAATCCAAACCTCACTGATAAAATCAACCTAGTGTTAAGCAAAACCCAAAATCAACCAAAACTTCACCAGAAAGTTTTTTCTCCGTCCCGGGACAATATTGTGTAAGCATACAGGTACCGTAACTTCTTTTGCACTGACAAAAACGTGTTGGACTTATTTGATTCAATAGTGGACACTAGTTGCACACAAAGGTTTTGCTTTGGTAGAAACTTAAACAACTGAGTTAAATCAACACAACCTTTTCATATTCAGTAAACCTGTGCATTTTGAGTTCATATTACACGATTAAGACATGTTCATATGGAGTAAGTTAAGCTCCTGGAATATTTTAATCCTTCACAATTCTGTCATTTTATTTCAACACTATTCAATAACTTTTATCCAGATTCTACTTGGTCCCTTAAATACTACATGTTGTCTTCATATTGCCTACGGTTCAACAAAGTCTAAATTCTGGTTACCAAAAAAAATTGAATGGGTCTACAACAACTACCATCCTCCTATCTTTATCCTAATTGCACGAGGGCTGGGAAATAACTCTAAAGTGATAGGTTACGAGGCAGGGTGCACCCCGAACAGGTCACCAGTCTATCACCTAGAAACAAACAACCATTTACACTTACATTCACGGCTAATTTAGAATCATCAATTAACCTAGCTCTAATAGCTGCATGACTTTTCACTGTGGCAGGAAACCAGATTACCCAGAGAGAAACCACTGCAAACTAGCCAGACTGTGGACTTGCACCCAGGACCTTCTTACTGTGGAGCAACAGCACTAACCAGCATGCCAACAATGTAGGAAATACAGGGAAGCTATGATTTCCTGTTGAATTTTGTACAGATCTTTAAAGCCTGAGGCAATTGTGTTAAATACACGTGGGATGCTTACGTAAATCCAAGGGCTGGCCCCCTTTTCTTCTTTTTTTTAATTTTTTTTATATTTTATTATTGTTATTATTTTTATTTTTATTTATTTATTTTTTCAGTGTGTTCCTCCTTCAATTAAATCTCAATCACAAAAATGTGGCGCTCCGAAGTAAGGCTCACACCGTTAATTCATAATTTTCACTCTGTACCACTGCTCCTTATCAGGCTGTGTGAAGCACAGTAAACAATTCAGTCGAGGCCTTGAGCCATAAACAGACATCACTCACAGACATTGTTTTCATAACCAAACTGCCTTAGACCCTGTCCCCTAAATCTACACAAATGCCCTCTGGGTGACATGAAATGCATTTAACCAATTAACAATCAATTACTTCTTGTTATTGTAACAAATTCTGTATTTGGACGTTTGCGTGCAACATTTTGCGTATCAGCATAGCATTTGTTAGTAAAGCATTCTTCATTGCAGCAGCGTGTGTGTATCACTCTTCATTGCACAAACATGTATATGTATGTGTGTATGTGTGTGTGTGTGGATCACTTCTCAGTAAATTAAATCAGCATTTCAATTTGTGTGCGTGTGTCATTTCTCAGTCAATCAACGAGTGCATATGTGTTCATATGTGTGTTTCTCTTGCTTCTGAGTCAGTGTATGTAAATGTGTGTGTTTGTGTGTGTTTGTGTTCATCACTTTCCTGTTCCGGTGTTCTGGGTAAACCATGGCCTGAAGCGTGCTCTGGGGTCCTGCTCTCCTCCTTTTCAGTCCGTTTGGGTCCATTGGTGCTGCTGCCCAAAGTTCTCTCCATACTGGTTCTGGCCCCAATTGAGGCAGTCCTTTTCTCCAGTTTCCTGCATCTTCTCCTTGTCCAGCTTCTCCTTAACTTGACCCTTTTTGCTTCTGCATCTCCTTCAGGGTTTGCTCCTTGTGTTGGAGCTTCTCGTCAGGTTTGGCAACCTCCTGCTCCAGCAAGCTCCGGCCTGATTTTAAGTCCTGTATCTGGGACTCTAAGCCTGACTGATGGGTTCGATTAGCAGCCAGCTCCTCCTGAGCCATGCTCAGTTTCTGCTCTGATGTCTTGAGCTCTCACTGAGGGCAGAAACCTCAGAGTCTTTTCCGTACACGTCAGATTGAAGTTTATTGATGTTTTCCTTGCTTTGCTCCACGACCTTCTGCAGCTCTGCTGTTCGGCTCTTCTCAGAGGTCAGCTCCTGACCGAGCCCCGACACCTGTGCCTTCAGCTTATGTTCTTCTGCTGCTTTTGTCCAATCTGAGGTGCCTTCTGACCTCATTTACTCCTCGTGTCTCTGGCACGCCCTTTTTGCTGCCCGATCCTCCGTGTTGGTCCATCACTGTCCTGCACAGTTTTAATGCAGAGTTGTTAAGGTCAGCATTCTTTTGCTCGGCCTCACTTTTCATCCGGGCTTAATAGGCGTCTCGTCACAGCTCTGTCAGCTGAAGCTGTCTGGAAATCTCCCCCGTGTAGTGAAACGGGCCTTGGATTTAACGTTCTCCGTCTCCGCTGCATGAGATCTCTTTCCTGCAGCACTGTTGACATTCTCAGGCTGTTGTTGTGAGTCCAGCTGCTGTAGCATTTGGTCAGGGTCACATCAAAGATGGTAGAAGGGAGAGCAAAGATGGTAGAGGGGAGAGCAGGAGTCCAGGTCAGCCTCGGCTTTCCGGGCTGACAAAGCAGCCTGTAATTAAGCATAAAGAGAAAAAACAAAAACAAAACAAAAACAGACGAACAGGAAAATGATGTTATTTTGGCTGTGTTATTCAGAGAGGGGCCAGGCCCTGTGTCAGCCTTCTCCCCCCTTTTTTTGTTTTTTCTCACTATATAATCAACTCCTAACCCACCAAGTTGACAGGACAACACAGGTACACGTTAAAATTCTTAAAATCATGTTTAATAATTCAAAAAAGGAATTTTTATTTCATTCAGTAATCTCTTGTATTAATCAATCAGAGGAAAACATGTCACAATTTGACTCTTTTAACCACTAAATTTGTTGTTTCATCACTGGTTTGTGATTTACCAGTGTCTGTCTTTTTGAAGTCAAGTTGTTGTCCTGCAACCCAGAGAGTTTATTTGTTAGTAGTGGATAGACTTTATCATTTAACAACATGTGTATGTTAAGTTTTGCTGCTTTAACCTTGCTGGAAAATCTTCACGTGTTCATGAATGTAAGCTGTTTCTTCATTGCGTGTATGTGCGTTTGTGGGTGGGTTATTTTAACTTTTTTCTCAAACAAGGCATTTCTCTAATTGTGTGTGTGTTTTTAATTTTGTTTCCCAAATTTTTATTTCCCACCTTAAATAACAGCATTCCATGTCTTCAGCCAGGAATTAGAGCTTGTTTGTGAGATTCAGGGACACATGGTGCCAAAAACAATTCAGTGAAAAACTTGCCTGAAAATTTCCAGTGATGGTAGCCGATAACTGGAGGAGAAGATGTCCTTTAAGCTTCTTTTTTGGGTGGGGACAAAGTGAGAGGTCAAACTGTAAAATTTTGAGCCAGAGCTTGGCCTGTGTGTCGTCCCAATTTTATTAATCTATCCTTTTGCTGCTGTACTCAGGTCTCCTGGTTGAGAGAAATCCACCTGTATTAAGAGACTAAAACATTAATTTACTATTTTTCTTACAACATCCATTTAGTTCATCTACCTAGATTTTACTCTCTCTCTTGGTGCATAGTTCACACAGTCAGGCAGTTGCCTTTTATGGGCATGCAAGTTTCCGGTCACTTACCCCCAGCAGCTGCGAAGCCGTCTCTCCCATATCAAAACTCAGCCAAACATTAAACATTCACCGTAGTGATTTAAAACTTTATTTGTAATATTGTAATCAGCAAAATCAGCGTTTTAATTACAGGCATGTATCATTGTTTGCAAATCATACTTATAAAACTCAATAACACGCTAAACAGGAAGTCCTCTGTGGGCTTCACAGCAGCCACCTCATTTGCATGTTCACACACTATCTAAAAATAGCTCGCAGCGCTGCAGCGCGCTATCGTCACACACAGCCTCGTTTCACACTCAACTCTCTATCTTATTTTACACAGACGTCTTATATTTACAATCACTCTCAGGCCTGAAAGTTTTAGCGCCTACACAATTTTGACAAATTTAAGATAACGGGTCCAACCGAAGAAAGTCCAACTTTTTTGTAATCAATTAACCAGTATCAGACTCTAACTGTATCTGGCCTCATCTCTAAAATCCCTAACTCAATTTACAGTGCCCAAAAAAGCGCAGATAAGGAGACTCTAACTCCTAGCTTGTTCCAGGATGCCCATACCCCACAGTCAAGCCAACTGAACTAACCCTGTTCGCCGACAGGTCAAGGTCGCGCGTCCGCGGCCAGGAGGGAGCGTAACCTCCAGGCACTGCGCCTCTTAGTGGACTCTAACCACCGTTCTAACAAAATTTATAATACTTTTAAACCGCCGTCAACCCTCTAAAACAAGAGTATGACCGACGCAGATGCAACGTTATGGACAATGGAGCCTCTAACTCTCAACATGGCCAACACAGATGCAATCCTTTAAACCAATGGAGACTCTAACTCACAAAATGACCAATTCCCTATCAAACTACCTGAGACTCTAACTCAGTATTATTTTCCTTTACCTTGGGACTCTAACCCAGTATTATTACCTTTACCTGAGACTCTAACTCAGTATTATTACTTCATCTTGGGACTCTAACCCAGTATTATTACTTGTAACCTTACTTCAAGTTTCAACACTCATGAGATTTTTCATCAAAATCAAAACAGACACTCACCGGCAACTTTTACTGAATAGACATTTAATTTCATCGTCCAATTCAGCACACTTCGGATAAAATCAACAGGCCTGTGCCTACCTCTTTTATAAAGGCGCCTGTCCACTCAGTTCGATTGCCGGATAATGTCTGCCCGTCTGACCACCTCGGACCGTCCAAGCCTCCAAAACTTCCATCCCAATACCACAGGACGAGCCCCCAAAACTGTTACGGATTCAAATATTGGGAATGGATACAGGAGGAAAACCAAAATAACCACACTGGTCCGGCCGGGTCAAGTCAAACGATGATTTAATGAACACACGCGTGGGAGATGGACACCATACACAGACAGCATCAGATCTCAAAATGGTGGAGCCTTGATCAAACTCTTATAGCCTCTAGTGGCCCCCACCTAATCATAAAAGCCTAAACATTCACATTCTTTCTCTCACACAGCGCCTAAGCTACGACCTTGGCTCCCTGTTTATCTGCTTCTGCTGATGGGGCAGAATGCTCTGTTCTCTTCCAATCAGACAAATAAGGCGATGACTTTCTGTGAACAATATTTTCTTATAACTCAGCAGTATAATGCATCACAAAACAATATCATTCATTCACAATAAATCAACAGTCTAATGTACTGCAAATCAGTTTACCAAATGTAATAATTATCACCTTCTTCTAGTTCAGGAGCATAATGCAAACTGAAACTACATAATAATTCACAATCTTTAATTAGGGGTCTAACATGGCATAAAATAATATCATAATCCCACAATGTGCATTTCCAACGAGCTGCACCTTCACTGTGTGTGAATGGACTTTTGAAAAGACTGCTTGAGTTGGACATTTGCCACTTTCGGCGCAAAAAATGGCAAAATAAGACAGTGGAAAACACAGGACAAAGCTGAAAGACAACTGACTCTCACTGGACTGCTGCAAGGGGGAGAGATGAGATGAGACCACAGCCAAAGGAGAAGGGGACAACATGGAGGAAGGCTGTTGTAGTGTGGGAATGAAATTTGGGTTTAGGAAACTGGGAAGAAAAAAACGACTGCCTTGCGTGGAGAATTGAAAAGTGTCTGGAGCACCGCAAAGAGGAGAGGTACACAAAAATTACACAAACAGAATAATGCATTAATCCTACTAACACAAACACACATGCAATGAAGCTCATGAAGACCAAATAGCATTTTAAGCATGCATTTCTGTTACCATCATCTTGTTCGGTTCACTTAGTGAGTTAAGAAGTCATACATAGACGAGTGAACTAGTATTATTTTTGGGGAAGGATGATTGAATCAGCGGTGAACAGAATGCTGCGGGAGGGTCAAATGAGTGGGGACTAATAGATTATTGAGTTTCTGGTTTCTGATGTGTGAGGGAGGTCTTATCATGACACACATCTGGGTACATGGGGAAAACAAAAACTCATTTTCTAATAGAATATTGCTGTTGTGTGAGGTGTGTGTGACTGGTGGATGAAAGTTTTGGGGATTTACTGATGCATTTTCCTTTGGTACCACTTTGAACCTGCCAATTAGTTTTGTTTTTTCATCATTCTAAGAGAGTATGCTTAGACAACTTCTAAAAAGAGGCCTTCATATTTTTTGATGTTTAACAGTGCACTAAGATTTTTGTTTGGCAATTTTCTCTTTTTCAAGCAGGCCTGCAAGATCGGAATTGAAAGCGCTATACACAACATGTTGAACAATCGCAAGTGAGCTTCTCCAAAATTAAAATGGGCTCAGGAGAAAGCCACTTATTTGGGACAATCAGAAAACAAGTCCCTGGCAAAAAGGATTCAGCGAGGTAATCCAGTCTAAATTATTTTTTTTCTTTTTGTGAAATGACGTCATTGCTGGCAGTAGAAACTTATTGCGTCTGTTGAGAATAGATTCCTTGATATAGATCAGAGTTAAAGAGAATATAGTTTGTGATTGCTTGCAACATTATAATATTGTGGTAATGGGTGTAAGGATACAAAATAGAAAATAGGCCTTGGATGGGAACAAAGAACTGAGGTGCAGGACAGAAGGACAATCAACCCCCACCCCCAGGGCAAGAAGCAAGAGTTACTGAGGGTGAGGAGCAGACAAAAGGCAAACGGACACTACCTTAAAAGGAGGTGGGGGTCAGGGTGTCAGCGCCCTTGGCCACTGTACTAGTGTATTTCCATTGTGGGGGTGTTTACTGTAGGGGGGAGGAGACCAGAGGTTATAACTGTAACTGTTGTGTGGAGTTCTTTAGATCAGCCTTTAGCATAGGACTGCATAGGAATGCAGTGTGCTGATCTCCAGATGCATCTGTAAGAATAATGGGTAATAAAAGGATTGTGTAAAACATGGAAACATCTCAGAGTGATCTCTACCAGGACCAAAAGAATCAGAGAGACCGGCGTTGTCTCAACAATTTGGTGCCAGTGACCCGGATCTTGGTAGTTGATCTCCATTTGGACCTTGGCTGAAGCGGAATGGACACTGAGGGTATTGCCGGCAAAAAACAAGGTAAGCAGAACCTGTTTAATCGAATCTGCATATTGGAAATTAAGCTAAATTTCACCCAAAAGTGTCCTGAACGCAGAAGTCCGTAAATTTTGATAAGAGATGTGTGTAGAACAGAGCTGGTTTCTCTAAAAGTGAGGGTTTGAGGCCCAGAAAGCAGGACTTTCTAAATTCTATTGTCCTTGGATGTGGCTGCCCCTCCTATGAGTTGACGAATTCATAGGCCCAGACGGCGTTTCTGGAGCTAGGTTTGAGGCCTGGGAAGTTCAGGACCCCCGAATTCTACTAAAACGGTTTGAGGCCGAGGGAGTAGATTGGCTAAAGATTCCTCCCTAAATTCTACTAAAACGGTTTGAGGCCGAGGGAGTAGATTGGCTAAAATTCCTCCCTAAATTCTACTAAAACGGTTTGAGGCCGAGGGAGAAGATTGGTTAAAATTCCTCCCTAAATTCTACTAAAATGGTTTGAGGCCGAGGGAGTAGATTGGCTAAAATTCCTCCCTAAATTCTACTAAAACGGTTTGAGGCTGAGGGAGAAGATTGGTTAAAATTCCTCCCTAAATTCTACTAAAACGGTTTGAGGCCGAGGGAGCAGATTGGTTAAATATTCCTCCCTAAATTCTAATTTGTTGTGAGTTTGTGTTTTAAGAAAACTTAGGTTTGAAGTGTGATTGTGCAGAGAGTAGCATGTGGCTGAATCTGAAGAACAAAAGGTGTGTGTGTGTGTGGGGGGGGTGCTCCTTTGAGGACAAAGGAAAGTTGTGTAGGTGTGTGTTTAAACTACCTGATGACCAAAATGGAGGAGGTGTGTGTAAGTGCCATGGGGGGCAAAATGGAGGTGAGGAGCAAAATAGAGGTGTGTGTGTGTGTGTGTGTGTTCCTTTGAGGGACAAAAGGGGAGACAGCGGATTACAGGGGATTATTGACAAGACAAAATAGTAATAATATGGAGAATTTGATCAACAACTAGATGAGAGCAGTTGGGGAGAAAGGAAAAGAGAGGTTGGAGAAGTGGATTAAGAGGTTGATGTGTGGGTGTAAAACAATGGGGTAAAAAAAAAAAAAAAGTAAAAATTAAAAAGAAAAAATAACAAAACAAAAAAAAGTGTGGAATTGTGAGAGGGGAGCGGGTGATACTGCAGGTCACCAGCTGCCCTTAGTGGACACAAAAGAAAAACAGAATAGGAGTGTGGTTGATGAAAAAAGTAATAATAATATGAAGAGGGTTTTGTTTTTCTCAGTCAAGAACAACTAAAATCTTACTTTCAGGGTTTTTAAGACAGGAGAGAGACACGGCTGGAATTAATTGGACATTACAACACAAGGGGAAGTGAAACTAGAAACACTGAAAAGACCTTCAAAATAAAACAGGAAACACACCAACTGAACTCTAACACAGATGCAAATTTAACACAGACTGGGGAGACAGAACATAGGAATGTGGAACAGGAGGGCACAGAGGACACAAAACACTAGGGATAATTAGAAACAACCCAAAATAAACAAAACCACAGAATGTTAATGAACGTAAACATAAACACGGAGTCCACAGACTCCGGACCAGGACAGTGAATGATCAAGTTGTCTCAGTGTGTCACTTGCAGGTGGGGAGATGGACCTTGATCAATTCTCCACAAGCAGCAGTCGGAAGACAATTATAGGTAAAGATCATTAGAAACACCCAGCCCAAGTTTTGGCTGAATTGTTTTGCAGCTTCCCGTCCTCATCCTGAAAAAGCAAGCTCCAAGGAAGCTAATCTCTTCCTGAAGACACGGAGTGCAGTTTCAGGAGCACAGGCATGAACATTACAACAGCAGAGTCCTGAGCATAGAGGTCCAGCAGCGCTATGGGCAAACGACATCAGAGAGAGAAAGAGAAGATCCATCATCATGACTGGATGGATGGAGAGATGCAGTTCCAGCAAGCTGCAACTTCACTGAGGGTGAAGGACTTTTGAGGAGACTGTCTGAGTTTGACATTTGCCATGTTTGGAGCAAAATGGCAGTGAAAGAGACAGTGGGAGAATACACAGGACAAAGCTGAAGCGAACTGACTGCCATTGGACTGCAAAGTGGGATAGGAGAACGGAAAGAAGGGGCAAGTGAGGACACAGGAATGCTGTTTTAGTTTGGGAAATCAAATTGGGTTAAGGAATCTGGGGAGACAAACGACTGCCTTGAAGTGAAGAATTGAAAAAGTGTCCAGACCACCACAAAAGGGGGAGGAAGACAAGCACTAAGGTATGCAAGTGCACTGCTGGACAAAACGGAAAGGCAACACCTCACATGCACACAACATGTACTGGGGTAGCACAAAATCATACAGGAAGTGCACACATCACAAGAGGGTACCTGTAGAAGGGGTTAACAAAACACAGTGTGGTTGCCAATGGTAACTCGCAAGCATTAGGATTTAGCTGTGCCTGACTATGATTGAGATTTTTTAATTTTTATTTAGGTGTTTCTGAAGCAAAAAGGTGGAGCAAAAGAAGTTTTGTTTCAGAAAAAAGGGGGAAGGTAAATAAAATGACATAAGTACAAAATGCATGAACAGGAAAAGTTGGAGGGATTTAATTGGCTGATGCATTTTTCTTTTGTTACCAAGTTGAACCTGCCAATTAGATTTGGTGTGTTTTCATTTTTAGAGAAGGAATATTCTGGGACAAGTCCTAAGACTACGATTTTATATATTTGGTTATTCTGGTATTTTGATTTTTTAACAGTGCACTGAAAGTTTTGTTTGACAATTTTCTCTCCTACAAGCAGGCCTGCACGATTGGATCTGAAAGCGCTATACTAAATTTTGGCTTGAAAATTATCGCAAACTGAGCTTCTCCACATTACAATGGGCTCTGGAGAAAGTCACTTATTTGGGACGCAATCAGATAATGAGTCCCTGCCTAAAAGGATTTCGCGAGGTAATCCATTCTAAAATTCTTTTTTTGTTCTTTTTGAAATGTTGTCATATTGCTGGCAGTAGAAACTGAATGCGACACAAGAGGTTCTGCTATTAGCAATAAACACAGAAAGATGACAGCAGCAGCTTGCATGGGCTTTTGGGCCATGCTGACTTAACCTTTTAATTGCCACTTTCTGTGTCTGTGAATTTATCAGCGGTGTGTTATTCATGACCTTGTATTGTTTACAGTGCAGAGGTCACTGTGAGAAATTGTGCATACAAGATGCACTGGGCTAACATCTACACCATTTTTCTACAGCAGAGGGTTAATCATATGATTTAATCACATGATTTGCAACAGGAAACACCACTGGCCAATTTTTTTAAACACAGGTTTACAGGCCTGGAGCAGAGCTACTCCATGGGAGAAGCCCTGGAATTTTTAAGAGAGAATGGGCAACTTTATTGTGCATCTCTAATTGTTTTGAATTGACACATGGCAAGGACCATGTGGCAAAAGGGGTTTGCTGGGGTAGTTTTAATTTTTAATTACAGGTTCAGTGACCAAACTGACGGAAGGAGATCACCCATAAGATGCAGACTGAGACCTGGAGAGAAGGCTTCAAGAGCGAGCAAGAGAGAGAGCATAGCTTGCTGCAGGAAGCACACTGTCGGAAGCCTGGTGGGTACGTCGGAAAGTGATCAAAAGAAAGTGGTTGGAGCCGAGGTGGACAGGACCAATCGAGTTGGTGGACAGGACATCGCATGCTGTTCGACTGAAGGGCAAAGGTGAAGCCGGGTACCACTGGAGCCAGTGTGCAGTAGCTGAGGAGCCAGGAAGGTCGGTGAAGGAGCAAGGTGCAACTTGAGCATTTGAGCCCTGACTCAGACGAGTCAGAGAACACCCAGACCTCAACCACAGGGGCAGAATAATCCCCTGGTCTGTGGCAAGGTCTCAGGGTAGTCTACCCCTGAGACTGAAGAAAGAAGAGGAGAAAGAACGCAGAGACTCACCCCACGCTGGAAAAAGAAGACTGAGGGAATAGATAGTGAAGGTTGTCTACTCCACACCACCCTATTCAAGCAGTTAAACAGAGTTTATCTCAGGAAGTGAGGAAAGCATTCACACCAGGTCTGGTCAGGTTTAGGAAACCAGTTATGCCCTAGGATGAAGGAGAGGTGTGATGTGATCTCTCATTGGAGAGATCAAAAGGGGGATTGTTGAGAATAGATTCCTTGATATAGATCAGAGTTTAAGAGAATATAGTTTGTGATTGCTTGCAACATTATAATATTGTGGTAATGGGTGTAAGGATACAAAATAGAAAATAGGCCTTGGATGGGAACAAAGAACTGAGGTGCAGGACAGAAGGACAATCAACCCCCACCCCCAGGGCAAGAAGCAAGAGTTACTGAGGGTGAGGAGCAGACAAAGGGCAAATGGACACTACCTTAAAAGGAGGTGGGGGTCAGGGTGTCAGCGCCCTTGGCCACTGTACTAGTGTATTTCCATTGTGGGGGTGTTTACTGTAGGGGGGAGGAGACCAGAGGTTATAACTGTAACTGTTGTGTGGAGTTCTTTAGATCAGCCTTTAGCATAGGACTGCATAGGAATGCAGTGTGCTGATCTCCAGATGCATCTGTAAGAATAATGGGTAATAAAAGGATTGTGTAAAACATGGAAACATCTCAGCGTGATCTCTACCAGGACCAAAAGAATCAGAGAGACCGGCGTTGTCTCAACACGTCACGAGAGGTTCTACTGTCAGCAAATAAAAATGGGGACTGACTGGACTGACAAAAGCTTTGACTAAGTTGACACCAGTATGCAAGATTGCACCTCCACCTTGACCTGACAAAAGGGTGGATGTATGTATGTTTCTTTTTACAGGAGCAGAAAGGTGACAGCAACATCCTGGGTTGCATGAGCTTTTGAGCCGTGCTGACTTAACCTTTTAATTGCCACTTTCTGTGTCTTTGTAAATGGACTGATTCTTATATAGCGCTTTTCTACTCTCCCGGAGTACTCAAAGCGCTCTATACAACACGCCACATTCACCCAGTCACACCCATTCTCACAAGCACTTTATCTATACTTAGTGCTATCTAACTACATTCACACACATTCATACTCCGATGGACGCATCGGAGAGCAACTTGGGGTTAGTATCTTGCCCAAGGATACTTGGCATGCAGACTGGAGGAGCCTGGGATCGAACCTCCAACCTTCCGATCAGTAGGTGACCTGCTCTACCTCCTGAGCTACAGCCACCCCAATTTGTGAATTTACCAGCGGTGTGTTATTCATGACCTTGTATTGTTTACAGTGCAGAGGTCACTGTGAGAAAGTGTGCATACAGACGCGCTGCGCTAACATCTATATCACTTTTTCCACAGCAAAGGGTTAATCATATGATCTAATCACATGATTTACAGCAGGACACACCACTGGCTAATGTTTTTTCTTACGACAGGGCCTGGAGTGAAGCTACTTCAGGGGAGAAGCCCTGAGAATTTTTAAGAGACAATGCACAACTTCATTGTGCATGTCTAATTGTGTTAAGCTGACATAGGGCAAAAGAGGGTTTTCCGGGGAAGTTTTCATTTTTAAATTGCAGGAACCATGACATGAGGGATATGGAAGGATTGACTGAGGCGCAGACGCAAACTATGACTAGGAGAGAATGCTTCAAGAGGACCACTGAGAAGCAGGGACCATCTGCAGGACAACAGACAAACGACAGTGGGCTTCCAAAGGATTGTCATGAGGAGATTTTGAACAGCA
Source organism: Neolamprologus multifasciatus (assembly GCF_963576455.1). NCBI lineage: Eukaryota > Metazoa > Chordata > Actinopteri > Cichliformes > Cichlidae > Neolamprologus > Neolamprologus multifasciatus. Next base: position 26,045,636 of record NC_140453.1, read on the forward strand.
AAATCTTAAAATAAAATGAAAGAGTTTCGTCGTTGACGCTGAGGAAGACAACTAAGGTGTACGACGTGCTCTGCCTTAAATCTACAGCCACGTTGGAACAGAAATCGATGGATGAAGAGAGCGTGCTAAGCTCCAAAAGTGACAGCGCAAGGAAGATCAGCATTGGAATTATGACTCTGTAAATGGCACAGACACCAGGAGCCATGACTGACTGAGAATGACCACCTAATGCTGTTTCACTTTGCCATGCAAAGTACTTTGACACTCTGGAGAAGACCTTTCCTCTGTATCATTGTTGTTTCCATTTGCATGTGGGAGCTTAGATTGTGGGGAAGATTAAAGATGAACAAAGGGTGGTGGAAGAACAGAACAGTGAGGATACACAGTGTGAAACTCCTTTAAGTGTACAATAATGTTGATGTGATATACAGAATATCAGGAAAGAAATTCTGGTTTTAATGTGATTCTTGATTTTAGAATCAAAGGGTGGGATTGTATAGGAATTTCTTTCACCTAGATATTAATGACATTATTTTATTGTATTAACATGTCTGACACTCATACTTAAGACAAATGGTAGGGGGTGTAGCAAGGATGTTGGGGGAAACAGGAACTCCAGAGGACCAGTCTTTTGTCTCTTCGAGGACTCTGGGAAGTAGCAAGGGAGTGTGAACCTTAAGGTGTGAAACAGCTGTGTACTGCCTTTGTTTCTGGAGAAGGTATTTAACTGAGAGCCATGCTAGGCTCAGTGAGACTCTGCTGACCGTCTGTCCCGCAGCCATGGGGGCTCCACAAGCTTGTTTGTATGTTGTCTTTGTGTGCTTGGATTAAATAATGTTAGCTACCGCTCACCGCTCGTCTGCAGGCTTTATTTAAGTGGAAAACTTCCACAACACTGCATAAAAGCAGTGCTGGAACACACTATGGTGCCATACCCTTGTGAGCATCAGTTGAACAGTATTGTACTCCAGAAAGTAGTGTGTTGCTACAAAAATGGGGAGAAGAAAGCAATTAACAATGGAAGACAGACAGGCCATCATAGCACTTAAAAATACCTCTATAAAATAGGTGTAGGTCTGTCCTACAGAGAAATTGCAAAGAAAGTCCAGGTGAGTACAGGTTCCTTCACCATCAAAAGGCACTCAGAAACTGGGGCAAACTCTGACAGGAAGAGGTCTGGCATACCCAAAGCCACAACTGAATCACAGGACAAGTTACTGAAAGTTAACAGCTTGCGTGATAGGTGGCTCGCAGGACAACAGCTTCAAGCACAGTTTAATAGTGGTCATAGTAAGCAACTCTCAGTTTCAACTGTTAAGACAAGACTTCGAGCTGCAGGTTTGACAGGAACGCCATTGCTAAAACATCAGAATAAGACAAAAAGGCCTGCCTGGGCCGTGAAACACCACCACTGGACTACTGGAGACTGGAAGAAGGTATCATGGACTGATGAATCCAAATTTGAAATCTTTGGTTCATGCAGGATCTTTGCACGCCATCGAGTAGGTTTGTTGGATCAACAGTCAAACATAGAGGAGGATGTGTGATGGTCTGGGGCTGTTTTGCTGTATCCAGGGCCTGAACCAAAATAGCTACTACAGCATTCTGCAGTGCCATGCAATACCCTCTTGTATGCACCTAGTTGGTCAGGGTTTCAAGATTATGACCCAAAACATAAGTCCAAGCTATGCCGGGATACCCCAGGAAAAAACAGCAAGATGGTAACCTTGAAAACATGGAGTGGCCAGCACAGTCTCCAGACTTAAACCCCATCAAGCTGGTTTGGGATGAACTGGACAGAAGAGTGAAAGCAAAGCAACCTACAAGTGCCACTGTCTGTCGACATTACATGAATCCAGGCCTATACAATAAAGGGTGCCAACTGTGTGGAAAGCGGACACAGTTCAGGAGGCTGACCGCAGAGCCAGTGGTGGCAATGGAGCAGTTCTGAAGGCCGACTGTGGAGGCAGCGGCAGTGATGAGACAGTCCAGGGTACTGGCCGTGAGGAAAGCAGCGGCAGGTGAAGTCCAGATGCCCACTGCGTGGGAAACGGGGGTGGCAACATAGTTAAGGAGGCTGTGAATGACAACAAGGATGCTCAGTCAATGGCCTGGAAAGTGGCCGGCAACAGTGTAGTGCTGGATGTGGACGAGCAGGCCGTGCAGGCCGTGGATGAGCAGGACCAGAAGGCACAGGGCCAGACACACAAGACCAGATGGCGGCGTAGCAGACACAGGCGGTTGGATGGCCGGCATCATGGCTGTTGCAGATGGTGGATCTGATGGTATCGTGGCTGCCACAGATGGTTGATCTGATGGTTGAGTAGTTGGTGGAGCTGATGGCTGGACTGACTCTCCAGAGTCCTCAGCAGAGGCAGACGACAGCTGGGCAGACTCCCCAGAGTCAGCTGGGTAGACACTGCAGAGAGTCGCCAGCAGATGGCATCAAAACCGTGGACAGCTGGACGGACTCTTCAGAGCCGCCAGCAGGCACAGATGGCTGGCGCGGCTCTCCAGAGGCCCCAGCTGGAACAGATGCAGGACCAGCAGGTGCAGACTTCTGGCTGACCAGACGGCTGAGCAGGTGTCTGAGCAGATGACTGGGCTAATAACTGACCTAGCGACTGAACTAGGGACAGAAGTAGAGGTTGTTGTAATGGTGGATGAAGTGGTGGATTAGCAGGTGGCTTTACTTGTTCTCCTAAGAAAACAAAGGAAACGGCCGGAATGGGTGCTGGACACCAACTGCTCCCACCCGAGGAGCAGCTACTGGTGCAGAGGTGGGCTGTTTCCTGGTTGGCCTCACCCTGGGGACCCGCATGGGTGCCGGGGACGACTGGGCACCAGTCACTCCCACCCGAGGGGTGGTTATGGGTGCAGGAGGTAACTGGTTAATGGCCATCCTCACCTTGGGAGCCGGAACAGGCACTGGCAATGGCTGCGCTGCTGCTGTCCCCAGCTGGTACAGGTGTAGAGAGCAGAGCCTCAGCTGGCCTGGAAACCGGAGCAGGGACCAACCGGGCCCTGGCCCCCCTCACTCGAGAAACTGATACAGGTGCAGGGGATGGCTGGACCGCAGTCACCCTGAGAACAGGGGGCACAGAGAGGCAGAGGAACAGTCTCGGAAAAAACAGTGTCAGCAAAAACAGATTTAAACCCTTTGCCACCTTGACGAACAGTTTTTACAGTCTTTGTGGTTGGGTGGACAAAATATGACTTGACAGAACATGACTTGACAGAACCTGAAGTTCTGAAGAGGAACAGTGCTGAAGAGGAACAACCCTAGGTTTCTGTTTAGCCCTGTTATATGTCTGTTATATGAAGCACTATGGTCTTGGAGGAATGTTGTCTTCACTGTGTACTGTACCACTGCACATGGTTGGAATGTCAATAAAGCCACTTGACTTGACTAGTAAGATGCCCAAGCTTCATGGAGGGCTTTTTTCAATAGATTACAGATATAGGTTATCAAGTACTTCTGATTTGAGGGTCTCTTTTTCAGAGGAGCTACAGTATCCGGAGTCGTGCGCAGTGACGATGTAAAATTAGTAATGAGATATTTGAGATTTGTCACCGTTGTGGAAGTTCACCACCAGTCCTTTGGTTTCCCCAGCACCGATCTTGAGGCACTTCCACAAACTCCTGGGTCAGCTCTCTTTACTTTATCAGCTCCTGTGTGATTGGAGAACTGCTGCAGTGTGTTTTGCTTATGATTTTGTAGGTAGGAATTTGTCTTTATAGGTTTCTGTTCACCTGTAGTTGTGTGTTTGTGTCGGACAAACTGACTGCACTGGTCAAACTATGTCTGTTTCAGGTGAGTTAACAAAGCTGTAGATATGCAGGTAAATGAGTGACAGTGTGAGCAAACAGCTGCTGTCTGGCCGAGCAAACGCTGAACTTTGTGCTGCAGGGCAGCGGCTGCGCAAGCAGGTTGGCAGACTGCGGCTGCTTCAAGTTTTGTGTTTTTGTCTTAGTGGAAAGTCAAGGAAAGGTCAGTATGGCGGAGAGGAGGATGGCAAGAAAGGTGTGTGCAGAGCCCGACTTCCTGCAGTTCAACGATCTGGGCTGTGAGATGGTTGGAGGGAAGGTGAGTCACCACAAGTATGAATCAAAGGACTCCCAAAGATTTCTTACTTTTTTTTGACAATATTTACTGTTTGTGTGACACACTACTAAAAATATAAAAAGCATTCAGTACTTCATTACAACTGTTTGAAACCACAGCCTGATATGAAAACAATGTAAAGTCAGTAATATAATATACGAAAGACACAATGAATACACATGAATTATATTGCAGTTTGTAATCTTTCATTATAATATGTAATTTATAGTAAATTAATAAATTGTGAATAAAATCAGGGCTCCTAACATTCGTTCAGTATAATATGACAACAGACATAGAAGAAAACACAAAAATACATAAAATGATCACAAACAGGTCTAATGCTGATTTTTTGTACAGTTCTTACGTACATTGACTTTAACTGCAGTTAACTGTCTAAATATTTTCTCCCCTGCTGCTCAGGAAAGAGGCCAGCTAGCTGTTCACTCAGTTTCTGTTAGTGTAATGTTTAATCACCGCTTTAACAATGTTCTGTTCTCTGTGTTATCACATTGAAGCTGTTTGTGTTAGCAAAGCAATTTTTTTCTTTCAGGTCATTTTTGCCACAGACGAATGGTTTGCCCCAGCGAGAAACCTGTTGAAGGTAAAATAACTCCACTCATCAGCATCAGTGACATTCACGTTAAAGGAGCAGTCCACTGTTTCCTCCCCTGCCTGCAGCTCTGAGCCCAGTGATTCATATTTCACATCATTAAAAACACCTCACACCCAGCTTTATTTAAAAGAGTTGAATATTTGTTTAACAGCTTATGTCTGTTCTTTCCATCAAACAAAAGTCTAAAATGTTTAGAAAACAGTTTCTAAGGCACTATTTTTATCAGTGGATAAAATCCACATTTGGATGGAGGACAGCATATTCACACAGTGATGAACTGGACATAGCAGCAGGTGTATGGCAGGATTCTTTAATTTATGCAGGTGACTCAAAATGAGCTGGATAATTATAATACATTAACAGATTTATCTTTAAATAATTTTTAAAGCTTTTAAAGGCATTCAGAGTACAGATTCTATTGTTAAAAATACTGCAGTAAAAGTTTGAAGTACTGATGCAACCTCTTTACCCAAGTAAAATTAAAAAGTACTGGCTCTGAAATGCACTCAAAGTAAGAAAGTAAAAGCAGCTCTTTGGAGGACGTTTCTATTTTTGTGCAAAGCTAACTGAATTGTGCTATATTAATATAATAATAAAATAATATCAGTAGATGGGAAAACAGACTTTACACCTTTAATCCTAATCGGATTAAATCATGAATCAGAAGGAAAATAAAAATATATTTCTATTTTCTGTTTCCTTCATTGTAGAGGGTGACTTTGCCTCTACCTCTAAACAGGAAAATTTGTACAGTCAGTGGTTAAAGTGGCCAGGGGAGGAGCGGTGGTGGTGGTGGTGGTGGTGGTGGGGGGATCTCAGTGTGGGGAAAATCATCATATCTCTCAATAATTTCTATTGAAAGCTTCACCAGATTTTTTTAGTGTACGGGCTGTGATCAGCTGGCCTGCTGCTCTTTGTGGATGTACACATGTGGATTCAACCAGATGTGAGCAAATGTTTCCTGAGTTGTTCTGGCTGATTTAATCTCTAGACTGACAGTACATTGTTTATGCTGTCTTTATATTATACACTATACAACCATCATCAGCTAAAATTCATGTTTATCCTAACCTGCAGAGGATTTTCATGCAGCCTTTAAACACAGTTAGTCTGCCTCATCTTTATCCACCTCTGAGTGAAGTTAGCTCTCTTTCTTTTCTCCTCCTGTGAAATACAACAGCTTGACCTTTAGCTGCAACACACTCTGAGACAAACTGCACACAAACAGTTTGTGTGTTTGCTGATGTTTGTTGAGCTGATAGAAATGCTGCATTTCAAATTACCTGACACTTAAAAAAAACGCTACTCCCTTTATCCTCGCTCTTCTTCTTCTGTAGGGCTAGATAGATGCTGAAGTACCGCAAACACATCTTAATGACACCTGAAGTTAACCCTAAAACCACCACCTGTGACTGTGGCACACAGTTTTATCTCTTTTTATGCGACATCCTCTGGTGACTAATAATGTCTTCTGTTTAGGTTTAAATTGATGTTTGATGTTTGGAGAATTTGCTGTGATGTGAAATAATAACTCCCCCCAAAGACGTTAAACCTGAAGTAACCAGAATCAGAATCAGAATACTTTATTAATCCCGAAGGAAATTAGGGTTACAGCAGGCAGCACGCTAATCGCGCATGCACACTTACAAAGGAACCTTCTGACCAACTTTACACAAACATCACATTGGGGAGACATGTCAGAAAGGTAGGCTGATAGGAAAAAAAACAACGAAAATACACAACATGAGGTAAGAGGTGGAGAAAAAAAACTCCACTCAGACTGAGCTCCTAGTGGGAGAACAGTTTGATAACAGAAAAAACACCTCAGCACAAAAAGCACATGACTATCAATACACCATAGAAACACAAGACAAGTAACAGGGGCGGGTAAAGGGTAAGAGAGCCGGTGTAGACAGTGCATCCGGTCTTGCAGCATGTCTGTGCTGGTCCAGTTGACTGCCATCTTCCCCGGTAGGGCACAAGCATCAAAGGCGTTTCGAAAGGGAGGGGGGATCAGTGTGTGCATATCAGTGTATGTGTGTGTGTGTGTGTGTCCAGAGTTCAGCTGAGACAGTGTCCTTCGCCCCGCCAGGCTAAATAAACGGTCTTTCAGCCAACCCAGGTGGCCTTGCATGGAATGGGGGGAACAGTCTAAACACAGTCGTTATCAGGGTGTTTTTGTTCAGCTCCAGCCTTGAGACCGCAGCTGGCGCCGAAGGGGTCTTCACATGAAGTGATGATGGTTTTTACCTTAGTGCGAACAACTCATATGAATTCCAAAGCTGTTCTAACAGTCCAACACTGGTCTCTCAATCTCCCGTTGGAGAGCCGTGAGCTTTCTATGATGTTATCCAAACTTACGTTCTGTGATGTTGTCATTCTTTTTGCTCAAAGAGCCGATTCTGAGAACTCACGACCGCAGTGAGCTTCTCCAAGATGTGATCAAATTTGCGCTCAAAGGTGTTATTCGAGCTAGCCCCTCCAGATGTAATCCAGTTTTTCACTCAGAGGTCTTGTTCTGAGTATTCACGGCAGCCGTGCGTTCTTCAAGATCTTCTCCGTGCTGCACTCAATAAGCCCATTTTGAGAAACTCACGCCTCGTCCCATCATTTCAATCCCAGCGGGCAGCCTTGTGGGGGTTTGAACAGCCGGTTCTGCTTCCTTAATTCTTCGATAAGCCAGGGCCAAGCCAGCTCCGATCAGCAAGAACCCTGTTATCATGGTTCCGAATAGGTAGATATCTTCAGCAGTCAGGCTCACCCGAGCCCAGACTTCTCGTTGAGAAGGGGTGTCAATTGCATTCAGAGACCAGTTGATGAAATCCATAATTACTCTTTTAGGTTTTAGAGAATAGGCTGTGAGAGAGTGTTCCAGGGAAAAGTAAGTAAAAAAAAACACAAGACAAGACAAGGACATAAGAAGCTGAGCAGGGAAGATAAGGGCAGGAGAGGAGAAAAGTGCGACCGCCTTTGCTGAGAGCCAAAAGAAAAAGCCAAAAAATGGTGCATGCAGACACGAGTCTGTTTTGAAAATGTAGGTAGTGAAAATAAAAAGTAGTCAGAAAAAAACTACTCAAGTAAACTACAGATGTCAGAAATTCTACTAAGGTACAGTAAAGAAGTATTTGTACTTTGTTACTTCCCACCTCTGAAGGCATCTCTGAGGGGTGTGGTGACCTGTACTGCTGCTGTTGGTAGGCATGCTCCCTGAAGTCCAGCATTTTAACAGGCAGCTCATAATGTTGGTTTGTACACTCCAAAAAGTGAAACGTTGACTTTAATTAAAATTATTTTGTCAACAGGTTCCACGAAATTGCATTGTGTTAGTTTAAAGCAAAAATCTTTAAGTTATCTAATTTAAAAAACTACTTAGGATTAACAAGAGATATTTAAGACTACCTAAATCAAGTTATGTTGTATGAACATAAATGACATATTTACAGGTTAGATAGTTTAGATTAGTTTTTTAAACACATTTCATATTTGTGGCAGTAAAATGTTAAATTTAAGTTAGATTAATTCAAATATTATATTTTCAGCCACCTTATGCTTTACTAATTAGTTTTACATAAATCTATTTTGTCAACAGGTTCCACACAAATGAATTAAGTACATCCAACTTATTTTTTTACATTTCCTTTATTGCCAACACATTCAGTGAGCATTTGTGTAAATCCAGTCCGAAACAAAACACAACAGCTCATTAGGGTTAGTAACTAACAGTATGTAGACAGATGCAACATCAAGACTTTAAATTAAATGTCTGTGTCTGCCAGAAATAGAAGAAAACAAACAAACATTGAAGACCACATAACACATTGATAAGATGACACTTGAGTTATGCACATGTGATGCTAGTAAGGTCTGTGGAGTGCTTTTTCTTTAAAGTGTCTGAAATGGATAGAAAAGTTGCTTTTTGTAATGATTGCTTAGGGTCAGTCCAGTAACACAACGCCAATGAAGTGCTTTCCTTTAACAATGCAAAGTGCAGTGTCCACCTCAACAGCCACAATTTAAAAAAAAAAAAAAAAATGTAATAATAATAATAAAAAATAGTCCACTGATATTAGCAATCAAACAAAATTATATCAACATCCCAAATAAAACTTTAATAAAATATCAACATTATGGTCTAACAATAAAACAGCTTGTCAGCTTTCAGTTTTTTTTGCAACAGCACAACAGTAACCATTTAACACTTGCCAATGTCAACATTTGTTTTACCATTGTATGGGCAAAAAACTCGAGTTGCAAACATTTTAACACGGAAACAATTGTTCGTAGGGCTGTGCGATATGACCAAAATCTCATATCCCGATATAAGACATTTATCGTCCGATAACGATATAAATCACAAAAATTTAACAGTTTATGTAAATTCTGTGAATCTCGGTGCTGAAGCACCCCCAAAGATTTCTTACTTTTTTTTTTTTTTTTTTTTTACAATATTTACTGTTTGTGTGACACACTACTAAAAATATAAAAAGCATTCAGTACTTGTTTGAGACATAACATTTTAACAACAAAGGTATAGATAACACCCTCCCCCCCAAATGGTTTGTTCCAGCTCTCCCCTGCTCTGGCTCTAGCGCCGTTGCTGGCAGAGCGATGGTGGCTGAGACGCAGCGGAGCGGAGGTGTAAGTGCCTGGCTTAAAACAGGACATATTAGCTGCATTTAACCTTCAGTTACTCTTTATATAGTTAGGTAGGAGTCAGACCATGTTTTTTTTTAGCTGAAAAACATTACACCAGGTAACATGCAGTGTTGGAAACGTGTTTTCCGACGATGTTTGCTACCCTACAATCCATCCTGCTCTGTAGTCAGGTAAAAGTGTAAAATCAAATGATCCGTCAATCAAGAATAATGTTGGATCAGTGTTTAAATATTTTTATCTTTTATTAGATGTTCATGTGGTTTGGTTATTTGCCTTTTGGTTGAAAGTACACTGAGAGAGGACTTTTTGTTAGTGGTCTTAATAGTATTTGTTTTTTCATATTGATGTAATTTTTTTTTTTTTTTACATCTAATTGAATACAATCTATTTGTGTATGATTGTCAGTCCAAAGAGGGAGAGAGGAAAGAGGGAAACGTGAGGAGAAAGTACAAGGTCAGGAAGAACCAGGTAAAAAAAACAGACAGGGAACAGTGACAGGCAAAACAGAAACTGTTAAACTGCTTGAGAGAGTTGATCACCAAAAAGTGCTAGACAGATTTGCCAACCTCAAGGTGAGGCGACATAGGTTAAAATAAAATAAAGAATCTGCAGAGCCTGCAGTAAAGATCTTTTCATACATTGTATACATTGTACCATAGGTACAATGTACCATAGGTACAAATTGTACCATAGGTACAATGTATACAATAGTTGCCTTTTAGAAAGTTGAAATTTAGAAAGTAAAACAAGAAATTCATTACTTAATTTCAAGAAGCAAATTATTGATTGAAATACAACTGCAAAAAAATACTACTCAGAAGAAAAGCAAGAGAGTGACACTGCCATGTGCTAACTTTCTATAGAAACAAATGGTAAATGGCCTGCATTTGTATAGCGCTTTTCTAGTCCTTAAGGACCCCAAAGCGCTTTACACTACATTCAGTCATTCACCCATTCACACTCACAAGCTACATTGTAGCCACAGCTGCCCTGGGGCGCACTGACAGAGGCGAGGCTGCCAGACACAGGCGCCACCGGGCCCTCTGACCACCACCAGTAGGCAAACATGGGGTTAGTATCTTGCCCAAGGATATTTGGCATGCAGCCAGGAGGCAGCCTGGGATCGAACCACCAACCTTCTGATTAGTGGCTGACCTGCTCTGCCACCTGAGCTACAGCCACCCAGCCAGAAACAATTATCACCAGGTCTGTCGACCTCCATTGTCTGTCCACTCATATATCGTGAATAATTTTATTTAAAAAAACCTTAAGTGTGTGATTTAACAAAATGTAATTTATAACTATGTTGATATGTATAACTCCGACCAGACCATTTTTACATAATACAGATTACTGACAGAGCATAACAATGGTGTCACGGTGGCTTTCGCCTTCGACTTTTTGGATTTTAAATGTCACAACTGTTACGATATTACTTCAGGGAGCAGACATGACACCGTCTTAGGTTTTAGCCATCACTTTTATTATTCCCCACACCACCCTCCGGTGGCTTCCACATGAACTGCACCTTAAACAACAACTGTTCACTCATATCATGACATCCCCCTTTTTTTTCTTTTTTTTTTCAACAACAGGGGCAAACAACAAAGTAACTCACAACACCACTCAAGGCCCATGACCAGTGGGGGAAAAAAAGAAAGAGAAAAAAATTCTTCTTGGCATACTCACATTTCTCTCTAGTGAACTTTTTTTTTTTTTTTTTTTTTTTTTTTTTTTTTTGTCAAAGCATATACTCGAAACATAATGTTCATTTTATTCCTCAATAAGCCTTCTGGGCTTGGAAACAATGCGTCCACTCGCAGTTTTGGGTGGGGAACTTGAAAACTCTGTGGGAGTGACATTTCTACTTTGCATGTCCATCTCACTTTGTCCCTGTGTTTTATCACACACATTTTGCCGTGTCACGTTTTGATTGTCCCTTGACTGCCTTAGAAATTTTCTGTTCCTTCTATATGTCTGTCCATCAGGCATCTGAACAACATAAGATCTTGGATGTTCAGATAAACCTGTCACCTGAGCTGGATTCCATACACCCTGTTGCCACATTCTGACAGTGTCACCAACCTGCAGTTGCTGAAGTGCTTTGGTTCCTTGGTTAAAGTATTCTCTCTGTTTCTGTTGTCTTGTTTCTAACAACTGCTGCACTGTCTTAGTGACCATGTGGGGTTTCAATCTTTGCGATGTTGTTGGAAGTCTTGTTCTTATGCGTCGACCCATTAGCAGCTGGGCTGGTGACGCTCCAATGTCCTCCAACGGTGTACTCCTCAGATTCATTAATGACAGATACGGGTCATTCCCCTCGGCTTTTGCCTTTTTTAACAAGAGTTTCACTGTTTGTACTCCTCTCTCTGCCATTCCGTTTGACTGTGCATGGTGGGGGCTCGTAGTGTTGTGACAAAACTCCCACTCTTTTGCAAAGTCTTGGAATTCACGGGAGCTGAACTGTGGTCCGTTGTCTGAAATCACCGTTTCAGGAATCCCGTGTCTGGCAAATTGTGACTTAAGATGAGTGATAACTGTTGCACTTCTTGTGTCCGACTTCAGCCACTCAACCTCAATGAACTTGGAATAGTAATCCACTAAGAGGAGATATTCCTGCTGGTCAAAGGTAAATAGGTCCACACCTATCTTTTGCCAGGGTCTTTCTGGAACACTATGTGGATGTAGTGGCTCTTTGTTCTGTCGTTTCTGGTGAGTACTGCACACATCACAGCAGTTCACCATCTCTGTGATACTCTGTGACATTCCAGGCCAAAAGAGTACTTCTCTCGCTCTGCGTCTGCAGCTTTCAATACCCAAGTGACCTTCATGAATGCGCTTTAGCATTTCTGCTCTCAGTGCTGCAGGAACAATAAGCTGCTCTCCTTTGAACAGAACTCCATCCACTACTGAAATTTGTTCCCTGTAATTCCAATACGCTTGGATTTCTGTTGCAGCTTGGTTTCTTGTTTCTGGCCATCCATCCAGAACTGTCTCTGTAAGTTTAGTCAGTGTCATATCATTCCTTGTTTCCTTTCTGAATTCCTCTAGTTTTGCACTTGTCACAGGTAAGTTGGAAATTACCATGTGCACCTGGTCTTCTATCTCATTATCAGATGAGCTGGTCACTGGCAAATATGCTCGGGATAATGTGTCTGCGATGTACATTTCCTTTCCTGGCTTGTACTGTACTTGTACCTGATATTTTTGCAGTCTCATTAGGAGTCTCTGTATTCTTGCTGGAGCACTGCTCAACGGCTTTTTCATTATCACTTCTAGTGGTTTGTGATCTGACTCCACGTTCACTTTTCTTCCATACACATACTGATGGAAACGCTCTGCACCAAACACAATTGCCAACATCTCCTTTTCTATTTGTGCATAACGCTGTTCAGTCTCTGTTAATGAGCGTGATGCATAAGCAACTGGCTTGCCATCTTGTAGTAAGACAGCACCGAGTCCACTTTTAGAAGCATCGACAGATAGTGTTACTGGAAGCTGTACATCATAGTATCTGAGCACAGGAGCTTCAGTAAGAATTGTTTTCAATTTGTTGAACGCGTGCTGATGCTCACCTTCCCACTGCCATGCAACATCATCTCTGGTAAGGCCGCGTAATGGCTCTGTGTGTTGTGACATGTTTGGAATGAACTTTGCTAGGTATGTCACCATACCCAGAAATCGCTCCACATCTTTTTTGCACTCTGGTGTAGGCATTTTCTTTACGGCCTCTATCTTGCTCTGATCTGGTTTCAAACCATCTGCCGAGAAGATGTGGCCAAGGTATTTAATTTCCTCCAGGCCTACCTTGCATTTGTCCTTGTTCAGCTTAAAATGTTTTGCTCTTGCTCTCTCAAGCACTTGCCTCAGTCTGTCGTCATGCTGTACTTTAGTCTCTCCCCAGATCAAGAGGTCGTCTATGTATGTCTCGACGCCATCAATCCCCTCAAACAGCTGCCTCACTGTCCTGTGGAATACTTCTGGAGCTGAATTAATTCCAAAAGGCAGGCGAAGAAATCTGTAACGACCAAAAGGTGTGTTGAATGTACAGAGACGAGAGCTGGCTTCATCCAATTTAAGTTGCCAAAATCCTGAGCTTGCGTCCAGCACAGTGAAATATTTGGCCTTTGCCAGTCGGCTCGTTATCTCTTCAACTGTTGGCAACTGGTAGTGCTCTCTCATGACTGCTGTATTGAGATCACGTGGATCTAGGCAGACTCTCAGTCGTCCAGTAGCCTTTTCCACAATGACGATTGGATTCACCCACTGGGTAGGCTCTTCAATTTTTGTAATCACTTCCAGTTTTTCCATTCTGTCCAGTTCTACTTTGAGTTTTTCTCTCAAAGTGACAGGGATTTTTCTTGGTGGATGAACTTTTGGTGCCACACTATCATTAATTTGAATGGTGTGTTCTCCCTCAAGGCAACCTATGCCCTCAAACACATCAGCAAATTCTTTGAAGATGTCCATTTCATCACTTTTATTCAGTGCCATCACTCTCTTGATGAGTCCCATTTCTTCACATGTTTGAATTCCCAGAATTGGCTTGGTTTCTGATTTTACGACAATGAACTCCAAAACAAAACTTTTCTTTTTGTATTTCACTGCCCAAGTGCACTTTCCTTTAACTGCTATTTTGTCTCCGGTGTATGTTGACAACCTGACATTTGTGGGTCTAAGCATTTGCTTATTTCCTATTCTTCGTAGTAGACTGTAGGGAACCACATTGGCTTGTGCACCAGTATCTAGTTTGAATTTCACAGGTTTGTGGCCAACTTTTATTTCTACAGTCCATTCATCTGTTCGTGTCTGTGTTTTTGCATTTACAGCCCCAATGAACAGACTTGCCTGCTGATCCGTGGCTTCATCGGCGACAGTGTGCACTTTTCTCGATCTACACATTCTGGCAAAGTGATTCATTTTCCCACAGTTCTTGCACTGTTTGCCATAAGCAGGGCATTGGCGTGATGCATGCTTAGTTCCACATCGTTTGCAATTAAATGTGCTTGCTTGGTCTTTGTCGTTCGGTTTCATCTTACTTTGTCTGTCTTTTTTGCATGTCTGCTTATGTCTCACTGCATCTACGTCTTTACTTTCATGTGCAGAGACTTGAGCATTGTGATCCTCCTCATGCATTTGCTTGATTTGAGCTTTTGTGGTCTCAGCCGCAATGCAAAGCTGAACTACTTTTTCGAGAGTAATATCATCTTCTCTTAACAGCCTTTCTCTCATTGCGTCAGATGTAATTCCACACACTACGCGATCTCTGATGAGGGATTCTTGCAGTTGTCCAAATTCACATGACTTGGCCCTTAGCTTTAGCTCCGTGATATACTGGCTAATTAGCATATCCCCTTGCACACACGTGAAAAACTTGTACCTTTCATAGGTTATGTTCTTCTTTGGGTTACAGTATTCCTCAAATTTCTCCATTATTTTCGTCAGCTTATGCTCATCACCATTTTCTGTAAACGTGAAGGTATTGTACACTTCAACCGCTTCCTCTCCAGCAACGTGAAGAAATAGTGAAGACTGTACCTTGGGTGGCTTGCTAGCACCTCCTGTAGCCGCGAGATACAGCTCGAACCGTTGCCGAAACCGTCTCCAATTTTCCGAGAGGTTCCCTTGCAGCAAATCAAGTCCAGCTGGCGGCTTAAGCCCTTCCATGTGTGCGACACTCTTGTATAGCCTTATCAGTTCACTTCTGACACCATGTTACGATATTACTTCAGGGAGCAGACATGACACCGTCTTAGGTTTTAGCCATCACTTTTATTATTCCCCACACCACCCTCCGGTGGCTTCCACATGAACTGCACCTTAAACAACAACTGTTCACTCATATCATGACAACAACCTCATGCTATCCTTGCCTTGCTATCCTATTCGATATTTGTGACTCTCGGATTACAGTAAAGGAATCCCAAGAAAGCAAATGAAAAAATAATCCCTGTAGCTAATCCCTTAATAAAACAAAAAAACAACAAAAATGTTTCTTACACATTCCACAAAATAATCATGTTAACATATAAGCCTTTAATATAGTTGTTTGCAATAGCCTGAGATAAACAGGCACACTAAATTTCATCCCTTGTAATATTATATTTCATCTTAAGCCCAGGTTTGCTCTGTGAGGGGGATACTTCATCTGTTACCATGTAAACCTATACACACCACCTGCCCAGTGGTCTCACGGTTCCGTGTTACAATGGCAGGGCTTGGCAGGATGAAAGCAGACATATCTAACTTATCCAGGACCCAGTAAAACTATTGTAGCACAGGGGCATGCAAACTATATAACATCTCTTGTAAGACAAACGCAAACTATAACCATGCTCAACATGTAGATACTACACAACATAGTCAAAGAAAAACATGGTCTTACATCTCAAAAAAGAAACAGCAGCTTGCCGCCAAAAACAACGTTTTTAAGTTAAATTTGAAGTCTTGCGCATGAGCAGGTCCAAGCCGTGAAACCTTGTTGTTCTTCGTGGTTTTATTACAACTGTTTTTGCATTACTGCCACCTTGTGGATATACGAAGTATATCGATCCTAATTAACTTAAATGTTATGCCATCAAGTAACACATTAGTATTCTGTACAGCATGGCTATTCAACTACGAAGTTAGTTGGGCCAGATTTTCAAACCGAGGAATTTATCTGGGCCAGATATTTTTTTGAAGCCAGTAAGCAGCAGATCATGATCAATTTCAAACCCACACAACTGTATTGAAAAACAAGTAATCTTTTTATTTCTTTTCCCCTGTAAATCTCGTGACCTCTCACAAATGCACACCAAAAGGTCCATTTAAAAAAAGGGAGCTATAACTAAACTATTTTTTGCACATTTGAAATAATAATAATAATAATAACAAAAAACATTTTGATAATTCCCTTTCAAATTAAAATAAATATTTCGCTGACCACTCACTTTTCCTGCCATGGATGGAGCCCCATCCGTCACAAGTATACAGACACGCTTCATATCCAGACCATTTTCCTCAAAAAGAGCTGAAATCTTCTCAAACATTATTTCGCCAGCTGTGTGTCCCTCTAACGGTAGTAAGCCGAGCAATTTCCCATCCAAAAAACGGACATATACGCACAACTGTGCATTATCAGTTCTGTCTGTGATCTCCTGCTATAGACATTACATCAGTTTTCTTCAGGTCATCTAACAGCATTTCAAACTCGTCTGACGCCAGAACTTCAACTCTACGAATATTTGAACTGTCCTACAGGGGTACGTTTTTAATAGCAGATGTCTCACTTACTTTAATTTTTTCATCACTTTTCACCGCATCCACCATGGCCAGCATGCAGTATTTCACTGTTTCAGAATCTGTGAAAGGCCTTTTCTTCTTCGCCAAGAAGCAAACAGGAAGGGAAGATGCTGCAGCTGTCTCTTGGGCTGTACAGGACCCTCACCATGGTAGTACAACTCCGGTTGTAAGATGATTAAACTCTGTAAAATGAATAAGTATTTGTCAGTCCAGGCAGGGTTAAGACGACAGTTTTCATTGTCAATTTTGCGCTTTTGGAGTGAGAAAGACATGCTGTTGTCGCATCATATATTACGATGATTGTTTAATATGTTTACATCACGGTGCATTGTGGGTTAAATATTGCTAGGCTACTAGGAGTGTTGCATTCATAGTCTACACTACGCTGTAGGAATTTTTAATTTTTTTAAAAATTAATTAATTAATTAATTTTTTGCGTTTTCTCTGTGTTTCTGCCAGGACCACAGGCAGGGCCACTCGCAGGTTGCTTCTGGGCCGCATTTGGCCCGCGGGCCGCCATTTGAATAGGCTTGCTGTACAGACAATAATAGACACAATTACGTAGACTTGATTAGAAAAACATATTTTAACTTAACAAAAACATATATTTTAAGTAAAATGAAAATAAATAATTAATATACACTGAACAATCCACCTCATTCATTTTTTGAGTGTACAGAGAGAGCCGCCACAGTTCATCACATCTGCCTTCACCGAGTTTGGAAAGTGGATGGACGGATGGGAGACGAGGAGGAAGAGAACACCTGGTTAGTACCCTGAATTTTCACAAGTGTACCTGTTTTCTGACGTGGTGCTTTCTTTTACTCTCTTCTGGGTTTTCTGAGCCTCAGCTCCAACATTTCTTACACTTGGGTTTTGTTTTTGTTTTTTTTACTTTTAACATTTTGTTTATTTTAGTGTTCTTAGTTTGATCTGTGATTTTGTTAGAGTTTGCTCTAACCCTTGTTCCCTCTGTATTTCCCGTCTCATCTTCTTCAATCATTTCCCCCTGTTATTTATGTCTGTGTTTCATCCATCCATTCTCTTTTCCTTTTTTGCTTTTTTACTGAGAAGTGAACCAATCATCATTGTGTTGGTTTGTTTGCTTGTTTGCTTGTTTGCTGGTTTGCTTGGTTGGTTGCTTGGTTGAAGGTCACGACTGGTGCATTATCCAGCTGGGAGTCCCAGGTTTGATCCATGGCTTTGATGTCGACACGTCCTTCTTCACAGGAAACCACTCACCCTACATCTCCATCCAGGCCGGCTGTCTGGGTATGTCATCATCGTCATCCTCATCGCATTGCCCAATAACGTACTTTAAACTTTTCCATATCTAAATAGCTTCAATGAAACACTTCCTGTTGTTCTCCCAGACCAGGAGCCTCCTTTCACCCTGGAAGGAGACCGAACTGGCATGGCTACCTCCGATAGTCAGATGGCAGCTGTTGCCAAGGTAACAGCCTTGAGGCGACTTTTGTTGTGATTTGGCGCTATATAAATAAAATTGAATTGAATTGAATTGAATTGATCACTGACCTTCATGTGATCACCGACACTGTAGTGAGCCCCAGCTAAACAAATATTTAAAACAAGAGTGATGTGCTGAATTGACAGCTATGGTTTATGGTTTATCTGCAGCCATGTGAAAAGCGGAGAGCTCCTAATCGTCAATCAGTCATTAATTTATAGTCAGGACACCATAAAGACCTGAGTAGAATGTCTTTTTCACATGACTATATGCATGGCTGCTGATTGGGTGAACACCTGTGCCATGTGGGCATGTCTGACCTGGATGTTCACTGAATGATGTCATTTACTGTGTTTTATTGACAGCTGGGATCGGAGGTGTGGCCAGAGCTGGTGAGTGTGTCGCAGCTGCAGCCTGGATACTCGGACTGCTGCCATAACTACTTCAAAGTCAGCTTCAGCAGGAGAGTGACACACCTGCGCCTCAACATGTACCCAGGTACACACACACACACACACACACATGCTCTGTGCAACTTTATATGCATCTACAATATACTGTGTTTCAGATGGAGGCATAGCCAGACTGCGGGTGTACGGTGTCGGGCTGAGGGACTGGTCATCTGTCTCCACCAATCAGGATGTTGACCTAGTGGCTCTGACCAATGGAGGAGTCTGCCTTGGCTACAGTGACGCCCACTTTGGGCATCCACGCAATATGATTGGTTAACATCAGATAGTACAATAATCTGTATTTCAATATAATATATATATATTGATAATATTGGGTTGAATGTCTCTGTTGAGCTGGGAGCTCTGGTCAAACTGGTGTGCTGTGTTTGCAGGACTTGGTCGAGCTGCCAACATGGCCGATGGATGGGAAACGGCCCGCAGACTGGACCGACCCAAAAAACTGCAGGTTTGCACGCTGACAACACTAATGTCACATCTCCGCCTCTATACGTTAAAGCAGCTGTACATGAATCACAGCCAGCTTTATTCTGATTGGCCGGCCCAAAAGATTTTTGACAGCATGTTTCTCTGACATCATAAAGGTCCAAGAGCAGAAAAAACTGTGTGAAACCACTGAACTGGAGGAACATGAGAGGAAATAAGGAAAAGTCTTTAAAGTTTCTAACCTTTACACGTTTATAAAGGTTAAATCCAACAGAAGTAAAAGTGGTGCACTCTCCTGACATGTACCTTTATAAAAACTCTTCACATAGCACAAAAGGTCAAAATGTCCTCCAGCAGTGTCTGCACAGTAAAAAACATCAATTTCTGATTGACTTCATTTACTACCAACAGTTTCCTTGCTTGTCAGAGAGTCCGCTCTCTCTCTAAAATGTTTCATTTCATTAGAAAGGTTTCCACTTTCTTTTCAAGCTGTCCTCAGTGTCATAATTCATTGTACTATAACGATATAATATTATTAACTTGTTGTTTCTCCAACCGTGAACATAAATATTATTACCTTATAGGTGTGGGTTAAATGCTTCCCTGCTACAAATCTTGCAGGCAGACCAGCGTGGGATCCTGCAGGTTCCCGGCTGGGAGTGGGCGGTGTTTCGTCTCGGTCATCCAGGACTGATCAGCAGCATTGAGGTCGACACCAACCACTTCAAAGGTGGAGACACATCAGTGCTGCTTTTCTTTCCTCTAAAAACAAACTTAGCTCTTCAGCCTGACACTTTCCTCTCCAGGAAACTTCCCAGACTCGTGCAGGATCGAGGCATGCACTTTGACCCCTGAGGAGAAGGCTCAGTGTATCAGCAGTAGGTGGAATTCTGGGAAATGGAGGGTCCTTCTCCCTCCTCAGAAGGTAACCTTTGTCACCTGTTAAATCATTTTCACCCTCTCATCCTCTTTCTCACCGCCTCCTACCTCTCTGCAGCTCCGCCCTCATCACATTCATCACTACGGCAAGATGGAGCTGAAACTGAGCCATCCTGTCACCCACGTCCGACTTATCATCGCTCCGGACGGAGGAATCAGCCGCCTCCGTCTGTGGGGTCGACCCATACCATTCGCTGCAACTCTGGCCAGTAAGAAGTGGACAGTGTCCAAACTGTGACACCCAGATGACCTCAGACCTTCAGTGCTTTTAAAAAATTAAGTTGCTATTGATCTGCTGGTTATTGATTTCCTTTTGTCTGGTCCTCTGTCATTAGTTCTCATCCATCCATCTTAGTTTTCTCTCCCTCAGGCTCAAGGTCAACTTTAATCATCTTCCACCTTCCAGCCAACACCCTGACCCCCACCTCCAATGATTCTCCAGGACATTTGTCCTTTGAATGAGTCTGAAATGTCCAATTATGATTGCGCCTCCTTCTTTCCCCGTCTGTTTGAGATTTAAAGACATTAACCGGAAACATCTGGGCCTGACACACAGCTCCAGCTGTGGTATGCTCCTACACACAGTGCTCACGAGCGGCAGCAGAACTGCACCGTCAGGAGGTGTCAGGGGTTGGGAGTTAGCTGCGTCATCAATTCATTAAAAAGCTGTGCTCAGTTGTTCTTACTCCCGCAGTCAATTATAGTAGACCCTCCTCCACCTTCGTGTTGGCTCACAAAGCTGCTGTGAATGGTGGAGGTGGTGTAGCTCAGACACATGTGACATGTGCTCACACTGGATTCACGTCACATGTAGAACCCTCACTCTGATATTTCTGGATCTTCAGTCTCTGGTTTTGGTTTCTTTTCCATGTTTTAGTTAGATCGTCTCCGCTGGCTTCAGTGATTCCACGATCATTTAAAGCACATACATTTAAAAACACCTCACATGCTTCAGATGTGAAAGAATGAATGGGTTTGTTTACTTCTGTAAAATAAAGCTGTGACAGCCAAAGTTTGATTTCACTCTAAACATAAAAACAACATAAAATCACTAATAAATGAACAGGTTTAAAGTTATTTACAACCTGCCCCCTAATCAAATACACTGCCTCCTCCACCTCTCTGTAAAATCTGTGACTGTTTTTCATTATTAGGGGCATGGCCTCTGTGACTGACACGTGGATGGTGACACAGGCTTCAGCTGAACTGCACCTCTGGACCCTGTTTGTGCTGTTGGCCTTTGGAACATTTTAATGACATCATGTGACCAATAACAGGGCTGCTGTGAGGTTACTGTAGTAACAGAAGGCTGATCTCCAGTTTTCACTTCTCTACTGAGTACGTAGTAGTATGTTATACCCAGGGACCATGAACCTGACTAATGGATATACAGTACTATGCAAAAGTGTTGAGCGGGAAATATGTGCAGTGGTTTATTGAAACATGCTAACATCATGTAAATACAGCACATGAGGCACAAACAAAGTTTGTACAAATCTTCATTCTTCAACACAGTCTGGTGTTCAGATTTTCAGTGAGCAGGATGCTCTGAGCACTTGCAAGAAGAGCGAGGGTGGAGGATGAAGATGGTGCTGCAGGCAAGAGGAGAAGAGGAAGAGCTTAGAGAAGGTTCATGGATGAAGGAGGAGATGTAGAGGACTGGAGTGAACGGCTGGGAGAAGAAGAATTTAATTTTATTGATATAATGCCTAGACGGTTTAAATTGTAAGGTGAAGACCCACAACAATAAAAAGAAGAAGTCTCGAGGAGTTGTTTTTTTTATTTTTATGAGCACATATAATTTTTTACAAAACAAGGAACATGATTCAACAGAGGCAGTGACCCCTGACCCTAACAGACTACTGCAGTAAAAATCACATCCGTCCCAAAATGTCCATTTTCCTATTTTGTTTCATTCTCTGTGCACGCACACAGACACTCACACACACACACACACACACACACACACACACACACACACACACACACACACACACACTACACACTGCTGGTCTTTCTTTATTTGTGCGCTTCTTCAAAGCGCACAAATAAAGAAAGTGATAAAATTATGTAACCACAGAAAAGCACATTAAGTGATAAAATGACCATTAAAATATGAAGAGAGTAGTTAAAACACACTGGCTTCTAAAGTCAACAACCTTTCAATATTTTCTCATTCTTAATAATCGAATAAATCACCTCTATAATTAAATATCTCACCAGACAGACTTCCAGGGTGCAGACTGGTAGAGTACAAAATTCTCCACTTCTGAAGAAACTCAAATGAGAGAATAAATATTTACATTGAAAAGGGGAGGAGCAAACTGTACAGCACTTCCTTTTCAAACCAAAGCTTTTCTTTCGGAAGGATTTCACTAAGATGTCCAAACCAGATGAGGAGCATCGTGCAGTAAAACTCCTAATATTCTGATCCAGTTAAACTCTTGCACATTTACACTGAGTGTGGATCTGAGGAGTGTTTGTATTTTCTTCACCTGCGTCCTGGTTCTGATTACTGTTGATGTGAACGTCTTTAAAACCATGCTGTTTTCTCTGAGCCAGCCACGCACAATTTCTGATTCATCTCTCAACACTTCCTGTAAATCCTGGTGCTTTTTTTCTGAGTGATACATCATCAGCTTACTGCTACTTAGGGATGGGTATCGTTTAGGTTTTATCCGATACCGGTGCCAAACCGGTACTTTTGAAACGGTGCCGGTGCTTAAACGGTGCCCAAACCGGTGCTTAAAGAATGGAAAACACAAAAGTGGTCCAAAAACCTCTCATGTTCAGCTGTTTTTTTGTAAAAAGATAACAATGTTAGTCTTTTCTGCAGGTATAGGGCATATATGGTATCACTCTGGGCTGGAAGCAGTGCTTAAACAATGGAAAAAACACAAACTTTGTCCAAAAACCTCTCATGTTTAGCTGTTTTCCACTTTTTCTTCGGTCATTTTAGCCTTTTTGGCCAGGGTGAAGGGAGTATCTGCCATCAAACAAGAAGACAGCCGCATGTAGCTATGATGGTGTTTGCTAGTTCACGTTACATGCATTAATTTAATAACGCGGTTAGCTTACTCAACGTAAATTACACACGAACAACATGAAGCTACTCACGCAGAGAAGAACGGCTGCTGCTGCCATCATCATTTCTGCTACACTGGCAGGGCTAGGTTCATCGGATTTAAAGTGTGACCTCCTTTGACAGTATCAGCTTAAAGCACTTGTTGCAGGCTGCTGAGTTTGCATCTTTTGCTGTGAAGTACAGCCAGACTTTTGACCGCTTTGCCTTGGGCATTTTTAATCTGTAGCTCTGCTCTAAAAGAACGTACGTACCTGGACCCGCCTACTATCCTCGAAACGTAAAATAATTGGCTAGAATCTAAAGTGTATCATTCCATACCAGTTGGTGGCGGTAATGCACCTTTCAGTTGTTTGCCAACCGCCAATAGAAATGTAAGGAAGAAGAAAGTGTATCACAGCTCAGGAAAAAAAAGCACCGAAATAAAGCACCGAAATGCGCGCTGCTTTTCGGTCTGGTTACTACCGTTTATGTCAGAACCGGTGCCATGATGGCACCGGATACCGGTACCCATCCCTACTGCTACTCACAACAACATGAACACTTTTTAAAGTAGCTTTCAGATCGTTTGTATAAACAGAGAACAGGAAGTGAGTCATGCAGCTTCCTCGTGGCATCTCACAGTGAGTGTCTGTCCAGCGACATGAGCAGCTGTTTCCAGCAGAGAGAAAACTTCTCATTATAGAAATGGCCGAATCTGAGAAATGGTAAGACTTCAGTTTGGGAAGCAGCAGATTAGGACTGATGACATCAGAGGACGAACTGAAATCCATGAATACAACTCCAACTTTTTTTTTTTTTTTTTTAGTTCTGTGAGCCAATGATCAGTTATGTCACCAAGAGTTTGATGATGAGTGAAAAATTCATTGTTATTAAAGTACCCCTGCATCTGCTGGATGAGTACTTTCTCCAGGATCGGATCAGGACGGAATACGCAGCTCTCAAGATTCTCTGATGGGAACTTGCCGCGGTGGATGCACGAGTTCAGGATGTGACATATGGGAGCAGAGATGGATGGAGCTGCAGTTTGTAGAACATAAGCATCAACGTGGGACATCAACCTCTCAACTTCCTTATCCTCAACTTTCCTAAACTCGAGAGAACAGTGTTTGTTTTCCATGATCTTTTTTTTAATAAGAAACTCTGATGGACACACTTCAGAAAGAACAGGAGGAGACTTTAAGGGTTCACTGAGGGGATCTGTTTCTGAGTTTCTGCTTCTGGGGACTCTTCTTCGTACAGTGGCAGTGATGAGCTTATGATTACTGATTGATTTAACTTGGTGACCGTCTGGTTCTGTGCAGAGTGCTGGAATATTTGTGTAGATGTGATCAATATATTTTGATGTGGATCGTGAATTTGTCATGTGCGCTCTGGCAGGCTTTTTTACGATCTGGGTCAGTCCACACACAGAGGAGACAAAATCAATCCTTGTCTTTTTTGTAGACTCTTTCGACCAGTCAAAGTTAAAGTCTCCCAGAAGGAAAATGTCTTTGTCTTCATTTGACACCATTTCTATTTTTCTGCAGATTTTAATTAAATAATCTATTTTGCTGCCTGATGGTCTGTAACAACATCCCACTAACACTGGTCTGGTACTGATCTTTGTGATCCAAGTCATACCGCTGAATAACTGTCATGTGATTGTGAATATAGAAACAGGCACCACCTCCATTACTGTTTCTATCCTTCCTGTAAAACCTGAATTTCTCTATATGTAGTTCAGAGTTTTTAACACTGTTGTCTAAATGAGTTTCAGTTAAGGCCAGCACATGAATGTTAGAATCTGTTAATATTTTCTCAACGTCAGGATGCTTATTCCTAAGACCACATATGTTCAGATGAGCTAAACATAAATACTCGAGTTCAGAGTCAGCTGAGGGATCTGCAGCGGCCATAGTTTCAAAGAGAGACGGGAGTCACGGGTTCTCTGATCCTGGTTTGTCCTGATGGAAAGTGTCCTCTCTGCATCCTTCAGCTGAGAAGCTGTTGGCCTGATTCTTAGTCTCTTGGTCCAGGTTCAGTCTGCGGCACAAACACCTCACGGTTACCATGCAAAGAGTATAAATGGAACTCACATACACTAGATGATCTCAATAAATCTGTAACAGTAAACTTTCCTGTAAAGTAAAATATTTCAGTAATATTTTATTATGCTTTGTTGGAATATTTCATAAATCAGATTTGCAAAAGAAGATTTTCAAAATCGATTCAGTTTTATTCATATAGCTCTGAATCACAACAACAGCCACTTCAAGGTGCTTTACACTGGAAGGTAAAAATGACATTTATTACATTTAAAATTACACATTACATACAGCACCCCTCCGCAAATCACTACCTTATCATTTTGGAGGGGTTTGTGTGTCCCAGGGATCCCAGGCACTATGTTGTCCGGGACTTTTACCCCCTGGTAGGGTTTTCCATGGCAAATTGGTCCTGGATGAGGGACCAGACAAGGAGCGATTCAGAAGACCCCTATGAGTAAAACATCAAGAGAACAGTGGGGAGGCTGCCCGAGGGTGAGCTTTTGGTGGCCAGGGCTTAGTCCATGGGGCCCGGCCAGGCACAGCCCAGAAAAGGGACATAGGCCCATCCTCCTGCTGGCCCACCACCTGCAGGAGGCGCCATAGGGGTTGGGTGCATTGTGTGCCGCGCAGCGGCCAGGCGCTGAGGCCCTGATAGAAGGAATACGTCGAGGACCTCCTTAATCCCCTGTGGACGGCTAGAGGACAGCTCACCTATCTCTGGGGTCAGGTCAATTCAATTCAATTTTATTTATATAGCGCCAAATCACAACAACAGTCGCCTCAAGGTGCTTTATACTGTACAGTAGATCGTACAATAATAGATACAGAGAAAAACCCAACAATCATATGACCCCCCTATGAGCAAGCACTTTGGCGACAGTGGGAAGGAAAAACTCCCTTTTAACAGGAAGAAATCTCCGGCAGAGCCAGGCTCAGGGAGGGGCGGCCATCTGCTGCGACCGGTAGGGGTGAGAGAAGGAAAACAGGATAAAGACATGCTGTGGGTCGAGGTGACTGTTAAATAACTCCTTGGTGGCAGAGGCTCTGGGGTGGATGAGGTCCGCCCTGAGTTCATGAAAGGCTCTGGATGTTGTAGGGCTGTCTTGGTTGACACTTCTCTGCATTGTTGCGGAGAGATCACGGGCAGTACCTCTGGATTGGCAGACAGGGGTGGTGATTCCCATCTTTAAGAAGGGGGACCAGAGGGTGTGTTTCAACTATAGGGGGATCACACCCCTCAGCCTCCCTGGAAAAGTCTATGCCAGGATGCTAGAAAGGAGAGTCCATCCGTTAGTCGAACCTCAGTTAAAAGAGGAACAATGCTGTTTTTGTCCTGGTCGTGAAACACTGAACACTGGATACTTGAGGGTGCATGGGAGTTTGCCCAACTAGTCTACATGTGTTTTGTGGACATGGAGAAGGCATTTAATACTGTCCCTCGGAGTGTGGGAGGTGCTTTGGGAATATGGGGTTTCTGGCCCATTGCTAGAGGCCATTCAATCCTATCTAACACTCACACGCATTCGTATTCTGATGAATGCATCGGAGAGCAACATGGGGTTAGTATCTTGCCCAAGGATATTTGGCATGCAGACTGGAGCAGAATGGGATTAAACTACCAACCTTCCATTTAGTACCCTACTAATACAATTGTTGTACGGGTAAGGTGTTCTGGGCAAGTCCCACTGGAGGCCCCGGGGCAGACCCAGGACACACTGGAGAGATTATATCTCTCAGCTGGCCTTCAGACAAGCTGAAGGAGGTGGTCGGGGAGAGGGAGGTCTGGGCTTCTCTGCTTAGGCTGCTGCCACAGTGACCTGGCACAGGATAAGCGGAAGAAAATGGATGGAATAACACAGCATAAGAAAACTGTCTCTGGCGTTTAGTGCAGGATATTCACTTTTTGTGTTTTGATTGGTCTGTTTTGGTTTCATTGTGAAGGCTCAACCTGAGTAATGTTGGGCTAAGTTTGGACAGCAGAGAGAGGGATAGAGCTCTCCTGGGTCCTCACATGCAGAGCCATTAAATCATGAGTTAACTGTGATTAACCGCAACCTTTTGAAAGCTGACTTTCACTGTCACACCCAGGCCTGACTACTTCCAGACATGTAACTTTCAGGCTGTGTAAAAAAGTGGAGCAGATCTCAAACAGTAGTACATCACACAACCAACTAACGAAAGAGCTGAGCAACAAAGTCACTGACATCTATCAGTCTGAAAGACTTACAGAGAGATTTGTAGTCTGGGTCACAGATGAATGCAGAACAACACTGTGACGGAGGTGTAGTCCGTGGCGCCGCTGCAGAGGAGGGGGGTGGAATGGACTGTAAAAACACACAATTATCAAAGAAACAAATTTCACTACCAACACTGAGAGTCTTGAGTCCTTACTGGGGTTAAAAGCATCCAAAGAACCAGCCGAGAGAAAAACTCTGTAACTCTGTCAGTCTACAGGACTCACTGGAACACAATAACTGTAGTTATGGTAGTTATTGTCAAGGTCAATGTCAAGTTTATTTGTATTGCACATTTCAAACATCTCATGCTGCAAAAAGTGCTTTACAAACTAAAATGTAAGTAATAAGTAAAATGCACAACAATGATGCAATAAAATTTAAATGAGAGAGAATAACACAATAAAGACAAAAACAACAATGAAGCCTGTTAAAACCAAAATGGATCGACATGTGCTAAAAGCCAGTCAAAAGAATTTGTCTTCAGTAAAGACTGAAAATGTTCCAGCATTTGTGCAGACCTAATATTTAGAGGGCGACTACTCCAGAGTCTGGGATTTGCCACAGAAAGGCTCTGTCCCTACCAAATTTAGACCGTGGAACTGATAAGATTAGTTCTGAATAGTGATGTGTCATGCGCAAAAGCATTGACTCTAAGAGCCAACTTCCATCGAGTGAGAGCCAGCTCCCCAATTTTTTTAAACAAGGTTTATTGTGTTGCCACAGTATTTAACTGTCCTCCCACATACATCGCACACAGCATGATTGGTTGGAATTGGTTGCACCTCTTTGTTCAGCATGGACCAAACATTTCTGCATATGGAGTTCAACACTACCCTCTCAGAAACTTCATTACTCTATCCTAGGTTTAAAAAGCCTTAATTTAGTGACAACAGAGCTGTTGATGACGCACTTCAGAGAATAACTGCCTCAGCAGCAAAATGCACCCCCAGCAGCCACCCAGCTCCATCATTAGAGGGCCAATTGGAGGAGGAGCCACAACCTTCTGCTGTGTGGAGACTCTTTGACGAAAGAGCTACAGGAGATGCTGCAAAGAGCTGATGCTCTACTGGAGATGCAATGTTATCTTGAGAGATGAGATGTTATCTCTCCAACATGGAGAAGACCCCCTGAGCTGGTGGCAGGCCAAGGTCACAGTTTTTTCACACCTGGTGAAGGTGATGGAGGGGACACTATGCATTACAGCTGCACCTTTGGAAAGAGTCTTCTCAAAAACAGAAAAGATAATAACTCAGAGGAGAAACTGCTCTCCAGACATACTGTTTGGTTACTGAGTTTGGTTCTGTTTCTGCTCTGCGTATTTGTTTACAGAGTTTTGTTCATTTGTTTTTGTGTCAAATTAAAATTAAACATTTGATTATAATATTAAAATTAAGTAAGAATGCCTGCTTTTGAAACGGAAGAAATACATAAAATTAGGCAGTTATAAGGCTGCTCATAAAAACACTAAATACAAAATGGTTTATCATCACACAAAGCATTCATATTTGCCAAGTAAGGGTAAAATATTAGGCTGTGGACAATAATAAATTAGAAGCCATTTGGGAGCCAAAAGAGCCAGCTCTTCCTTGGGAATCGTGCCACAAGAGTTGTCTCTCTGAAAAGAGCCGAACTTCCCATCACTAGTTCTTATCTTGATTTCATGGGTCACAACTACAATTGTAGTTATTGTGTGTGCACCTTGAAAGATGACTGTTCAAGGTGTACAGGTGACACATGTCTTATGTGTTTGAACATTACTTTGTGAACGCATTACTGCTCAAAAAGGTTTTTATCGTTCGACTGACTTACATTTTCAATCTGCAAGATTTAAATGCTCAAAAAGCATTTGGCTCTTGTTTGGCTCTCAGCGGAGGCGGTCGCATTTTTCTCCTCTCCTCCTTACCCTTATCTTCCCTGCTTAGCCTCTCTGTCCTTGTCTGTCTCATGTGCATTATTCTTTTCCCTGGAACAGTCTCTCACTGTCGTTCTCTAAAACCTAAAAGAGAATTATGGATTTGATCAACTGGTCTCTGAATGCTATTGACACCCTCTTCTCAACGAGAAGTCTGGGCTCGGGAGAGCCCGAGTGCCCCGGAGGGACTTTCCCTGCCGGTTACACGATGGACGGGTGGCAGAAATGGAGGGTCGTGTGCCTGGCGGGACTGTCGATCGAGGACGCTGAAGATGTTTACCTATTCGGAACCATGATAACGGGGTTCTTGCTGATCGGAGCTGGCATGGCCCTGACTTATCGGAGAAATAACAGAGCGGAACCGGCTGTTCAAACCCCCCCAAAGCTGCCCGCTGGAATTGAAGCGACGGGACGAGTCGCGACCTCTCACAACGAACGCAGCATGGTTAACACCTTGGAGACGCTTACGGCTTCTGTGAAGGCTCAAAACAACACCATTGAGCGTATGGTGGGATACATCAGAGAGGGCCCTGCTCAAAATGAGAACCTTGAGCGAAAGCTGGATCACATCACAGAACGGATCACAGCAGTTGTGAGGTCTCAGAATAAAAAGAATGATAACACCACGGATCAGAAGTTTGATACCATCATGGGGAGGCTCGCGGCTCTCCAACGGGAGATAGAGAGACCAGTATCAGAGTGTTAAAAAGATCAGCTTTGAAAATTCTCAATAAATCAACAAATTCGGGATCAAATGCAGACACCACCACGGCGCCAGCTGCACAGGCCCAAGGCTGAAGCCGGACAAACACTCCCTGATAACGACTGTGTGATGACTATTCTCCCCATCCCTGCAAGGCCACCTGGATTGGCTGGAGGACTGTTTACTTAGCCTGTTAGGGCGAAGGACACTGTCTCAGCTGAATTATGGACACGCACACACACACACTTACACTGATAAGCACTCACTCATCTCCCCTTCCCTTTCCAACGCCTTCGATGCTTGTTACCTCCTGGGAACACGAGGCGGGTCTGGGCCCGCGCTGGCGAGTCGGCGCAGTGGCAGGATGTCTGCTGTGTTGCCTGGGATTACTCCTCATCCCCTACCCATCCCTGTGGCTTGTTATGTCTTCATAATGTTGTGCTGTGAACATTCATGTGCTTTTTTTGTGCAGAGGAGTTTTTTTTGTTTCCTGTTCTCGTGCTGTCCTACCATGGAAGCACAGCATGAGTAGGGGTCTCTTCTTTTCCTCTTGTACCTTCCCATTGTGTGTACATTTCAGTGTTTTTTTCCGTAACTGCCGATCTCCGACTTGTAACCCCAATGTAATGTCTGTGTTATATGTGTAAGGTCGGGGGGGGTGTCTCATTTCACTGCAGGGCAACCTGTATGTGACAAATAAATTCTGAATCTGAATCTGAAAAAAAACCATTGAGTATAATTTAACTTTCATAACATGAATATTATTAGTTACAGAACATGATTTATTAGAAGAGAGCTGGAGGGCAAAATGTGATTAGTACTTCAAGTCAAGGCAGTATAGCAGAGACACAGCTATTATGTGTTTCCTTAACTTTACTGTTACGTACTTAGTATGTCAATCATGAATTGTTAATGCCTTGCATATTTAAAGTACAGTGCAGTACCACAAATCCTAACGGATCTGTTAAGAAATATAGCTGGTATTGTGTTGTGTCATCATGTAAATTGTAGTCCAATGGATGCATGCTCTAACAGGAAGTACAACGAAGGAGTTTTCAGCACTTTGGCAGATGTGTCTGTATGTACCTGTGGACACCTTTTGTCAGCATCATAATGCCACAAACACTTAACAGGTAATGTAGTTTAGATCAAGACAGAGTTGGTAGAAAAACATGATCTGACACATTAGTACAGTATATTAGTAGAGTGCCCTTGTAATAGCATAGAAATGCCTGCTCATGGATCATATGGTCAAAATAGTATCTAGTTTAACTCTTGATATACACACCACATAGTTTTAATGTAACAATAATAACAGCTTGTAACTGAAGTCAGGAAAACAGAAGGAGTTTGTCTGAAAGACTAACAAAGTCAAAATTCTTGCTCATGTACTCGCTCAGTATAATTTCTCATCACATCATTTATAATGCAAATATGAACAAGATACAGTGGAACCCCGACTTACAAATACCCCGTTAAATGAAAAATTCAAGTTACGAAGGCACTGAATGGCAATATTTCTGCCCGTGTTACAGCAAAATGCCCGTGTTCCGAAATGGGCAGGCTCCGATTGGCCGAGCCCAGAATGCCCAGAATGCCTAGAATGCCTTCCGAATTATGTGCCACCTTGGCTTTTGTACTGTGTTGATGTTGCAGTTAGCAATTAGCCAATAGCCGATTGTTTATTCACAATGAGGCCTGCAAGCGATTCGAGTGAAAAGAAGAAGCGTAAAGTGCTCTCGATGACAACAAAGAGAGAAATTATTGATAAATATGGCCGAAATCCTTCGACCATAGGAACAATTCTAAAACAAAAAGAAGTCAAAGCAGGTAAACCTTCAATGGGCACCACTATCATGTCCAAAAGGAGGAGCCACATACACGATGAGATGGAAAGGCTTCTCCTTGTTTGGATTAAAGACAAGGGAAAGGCTGGCGATACACTCACCGAGACGATCATTTGCGAGAAGGCGTCCTCAATTTATAATGATTTAGTAAGCAAGGCACCTTCCGATGAGCAGCCAACAGCATCGACGTCCTCGCAGGAGGCACCCCCATCCTCCCCAGAGTTTAGGGCGTCGCGTGGGTGGTTTGATTGGTTCAAGAAGAGGACTGGCATCCACTCCGTTGTGCGTCATGGCAAGGCAGCAAGTTCCGATCACAAGGCTGCCGAAGAATTTGTTAAAAAATTTGAGGAACTCGTAAATCAAAAAGGCTATAAAAATGCGGCAGCGTACATGCATCACCGCGGAGGAACTAAAGATGCCAGGCCACAAGCCCATGAAGGACCGTCTTACCCTCGCCCTGTGTGCTAATGCCAGTGGGGACTGTAAGGTCAAGCCACTCCTAGTGTACCACTCAGGAAACCCGCGTGCCTTCAAGATACACAAAATTTTAAAGGAGAGGCTCGAGGTTATGTGGAGGTCCAACTCCAAGGCCTGGGTGACCCGACAGTTCTTTGTCGAATGGGTCAACTTGATCTTTGGGCCTGCTGTCAAGAAGTTCCTCGAGGAGAACGATCTCCCCATGAAGTGCCTGCTGATCATCGATAACGCCCCCGCCCACCCCTCTGGCCTCGAGGACGACATCCTGGAGGAGTCCTCGTTCATCAAGGTTCTCTTCCTCCCTCCCAACACGACCCCTCTCCTCCAGCCCATGGTCCAGCCAGTCATCTCTATTTTTAAGAAACTGTACATGAAAAACATGTTCAAACGGTGTTCCGACATAACAGAGAGCACGCAGCTCACCCTCAGGGAGTTTTGGAAAAATCATTTCAACATCGTTGCATGCCTCAAGTTGATTTCTTTGGCATGGCGGGAGGTGAGTCGTCAAACGCTAAATTCTGCTTCAAGGACATTCTCCGCGATTTTCAGAAGGTGGCCGATTTTGTCGAAAGAAATCACCCTGAAAAGAACTTTACCGCTCGTGCTATAGAGCATTTTAGTGACGTCTGCCTCTCCCACTTCAGATCCATTTTGAAAAGTAGACAGAGACAGACGTTGTTAGATAGACTTTTCACAAAGAGGCCAGCAGCAAGTCAACCAGGTGAAAGTGTGCCTTAGAAGGCGAAAAAAGCAATGAAAGTAGCAGTAGTGATTAGTTAAAAAACATAAAAATGCACAAAAATATAAAATTAAAAAAAATTATAAAATAGAAAATTAAAAAAATTATACAATACAAGTTTAAAAAATATGTAAGTTTTAGTTTTAATGTTTAGAATGTTTAGAATGTTATATACATGCAGCATGCGTATGCATGCATGCATACAGCTGACACATATGTACACTTATTCCTCTAATTTTGAGTTATTGGTAATATTTTTACCCAGATGTGATACTTCTTAAAATACAAGCAGACATTACAAAGAAAGTTGAAGTGTTAATAATTGTATAAAAATGTCTGAATGAATAGTACATTGTTTTTTGTTGCCGTTCTTTTTGACTTGTAGTGTTTTTAGATGCCAGGGCTGTTGGTGGATTAAAAATGTTTGTTAATAAAAATAATGTTTTCTTTGGTCTTTAACATGCACTTCAGTGTCTGTTGCACTACCTCCTTATGTTTAAAGCCTGATTAATCTTTGAATGAAAAAATCAAGAACTTTACACCCTAATGTTATGCCAGTTTTCCCGGTGGTGGTGCTGCATGCATGCATACGTATGCTTTCTTCAGCCTCCGCCACCGAGAACTTCGTCTCCAGCCAGCATCGCCTCACTCAAAAGTGCTTCAACTTACCTCGGGAACGGATTACTTTCGTAAGTCGGGGTTCCACTGTAGTTCATTTAGTAAATGTGTTTATTAGTGTTGTTATTAATATGACTGTTCTTTTGACCAGTTGCTGTTACGCCAGCTTAATGTCACAACTCTTACACTGGAAGAGTTTCAGCTGTCACAACAGGAAATGAACAGGTAGAATTAATACCATGACAATGACTCATCTCCATGTTCCAGTGAATTATTAACATGCACGAACAATAATAGAAAATTGCTTAAATGGAATGCAGTCTTTGTCTAAGCTGTTGTTGGTCCCTCTGCTAAGCCTGAAACCACAGCTCACTGCATTCACTCAGTGATGGTGAGGCTACAGACTTCGAATCCCAGAGCTCTCTGTTTCATTGCTCCTGCCATAGTCTGTTCCACTGAAGAGATTAATAAAGCTTTCTGAGGCTGATCGACTCATCCACACACAAAGGAAATTAATGAAACATGAAAAAGGCTTAATGATGTAGCTTCAGCCACTGGTTGACGGATCGCATGACTGAAAGTGCTTCTTCATTTACTTTCCATAATGATGATAACTGAATAAAAACTTGTGTCTGACCTCTGAACCACTCTTATGTCCAGTTAAAAAGGACAAATATGTTAAGGGAGGAAAGTGAATTGTATTTGTTGAAAATCAACAGGACTTACCTGAAGTAAAAAGACACAGTTGCAGTATTTCTACTTTTAACATGCTCCTCAGAATGAGAACACCTTACTCTGACACTAACAAGATTCTGAATTTAGCACTTTTAATTACATAAACATTTGTACCCCGCAATTTTAATTTTGTCAGAAATTAGAAAAACAAATACCCAGGAATAAAACCTGCTGAGTTTGTTCTCACTCACCTGTCACTGTTGTTTCACCTTAAAATGATGGAAAGAAAGTGTGAGGAAAAGATTGGACATCCTCACTCAGGTGTGTCTGTGTTGTATCTGACTCAAAAACAAGGAACCTGTACATCTCACCTGACTGCAAGCTGATGATGCCAATGCTGTTACCTTGGCAGAATGCAGTTTATCAGGTTTACAGACAGATGAACAAACACCTCCCAAAACCATAAGAGTCAAGTTACAGGAGGCATTTACTGTATATAATAGTGTTTCAACAGTACTTTATATGGTATTAATGTCATACCTGAAACTAACTTTGTGGTTGTAAATGTTACAGTAGAAGGGTGTCATCACCGCTGCTGGCTGTAGCTCAGGTGGTAGAGCAGGTCATCTACTGATCGGAAGGTTGGTGGTTCGATTCCTGGCTTCCCCTAGTCTGCATGCCAAATATCCTTGGGCAAGATACTAACCCCAAATTGCTCTCCGATACATCCATCGGAGTATGAATGTGTGTGAATGTTATCTAGAAAGCACCTAGAGAAATGTGCTTGTGTGAATGGGTGTGAATGGGTGAATGCACAAGTTGTGTAAAGCGCTTTGAGTGCTCAGAAGAGTAGAAAAGCGCTATATAAGAACCAGTCCATTTACCATTTACCGGTCTAGTCCAATCACCTTCTCCTGCCCTTCTCCAGGCCAATCAACATTCATGCCTCGTACTTTAAATTTCCTCTGCATCTGTCTTTCTCCTTCGCAGACTCCTTTGCGCAACCCACCTGCTCTCCATCTCCGAATCTCAGCACTCAAGCTCCATTCAAGCCACCCTCAACTTCACCAGCAGCGTCTAGTCTCCCATTCTCAGCTGGGGTTCTGCTCTGCCCAGAGTCAATCGGCGTCTAACCACTGAACACCTACAGTAGCTTTTCCATTCATCAATAAGTCAAGTTCCTTCTTTCTAATCACAGTCAGAGTCAGAGAGACTTTATTTATCCCCAAAGTGCAATTAAGATAGATACACAAACATCACATTGGGGAGACAGGTCAGGCCGGTCAACCGCACGAACAGCGACCCGAACCGAAACTATGGAAAATGCACAAAATGAGGAAAGACGAGGAGAAAAAGGAACTCCCCCAGACTGAGCTCCAACAGGGGGATCAGTTTAAGAACAAAAAAAACACCTCAGCACAGGACTTCAACCATGGTGGCTTAAAGTCAGCATTCCCCAGATTTGAACAGTGTGTTTGTTCCCGTTGTTGCAGCAACATCCAAAAAGGCTACAGAGCAACCCCTCTACCACACCTATGTTTGTCAGACCACATGTGCATGCTGCTGATCCCTGCATACACTAACCTTAGGAGGAGAGCCCCACCCCCAGCCACAAAGACTGTGAAAACCTGGCCAGAAGGTGCATCACATCAACTGTTTTGAAAACACAGACTGGAGAGTGTTTGAACATCAGGACCTCAAAGTGCACACAACATCAGTGCTCTCATATATTAACTTCTGTGTCAACAGTGTCATTGTGGACAAACATCTCCAGGTGTATTCCAACCAGGAACCCTGGATGACTAAAGAGGTTCAGGTCCTGCTGAAGCAACGTGACGCCGCTTTCAGATCCGGTGATAGTATGCAGTACAGTGCAGCCAGATCTGAGCTGAAAAGAGGCATCAGAGAGGCCAAGGCAGCGTACAAGAGGAGGATTGAAGACCACTTCAGCAACAACAACTTATGACAGGTATGGCAGGGAGTTCAGCACTTAACCAACTACAAACCTTGCAATACCATGTTGACTGAGGGTAACGCGGCGCTTGCACAGGAGCTGAACCACTTCTTTGCACCCTTTGAGGTGAAGGGACCAGAGGCAGCAGCAGCAAAAACATCGGACAGCAGCAGCATCCCAAGCCTCGTGGTGCAGGAATATGAGGTGAGGCCAACACTAAGGGCAGTGAACCCCAGGAAGGTCGCTGGTCCAGATGGGGTGACCGGAAGGATTATAAAAGAATGTGTAGACCAGCTGGCTGGGGTCTTCACTAAGATCTTCAACACTTCAATGTCCAAGTCCTGCATCCCGCCACACCTAAAGTCGGCCACAATTGTCCCACTGCCAAAGCGTACCAACATTAGCAGCCTCAACGACTACTGACCAGTTGCTCTAACACCTGTACGGTGTACATTTTAGGACATCGTCAGGTCTCAAGAAAAAAGTTGTCAGGTATCAGACAAAAAAATTGTCAGGTCTCAGTTCTCAAGAAAAAAGTTGTCAGGTATCAGACAAAAAAATTGTCAGGTCTCAGTTCTCAAGAAAAAAGTTGTCAGGTATCAGACAAAAAATTGTCAGGTCTCAGTTCTCAAGAAAAAAAGTTGTCAAGTATCAGACAAAAAAATTGTCAGGTCTCAGTTCTCAAGAAAAAAGTTGTCAGGTATCAGAAAAAAAATTGTCAGGTCTCAGTTCTCAAGAAAAAGGTTGTCAGGTATCAGACAAAAAATTGTCAGGTATCAGTTCTCAAGAAAAAAGTTGTCAGGTATCAGACAAAAAAATTGTCAGGAAAAAAAGTTGTCAGGTATCAGACAAAAAATTGTCAGGTCTCAGTTCTCAAGAAAAAAGTTGTCAGGTATCAGACAAAAAAATAGTCAGGAAAAAAAGTTGTCAGGTATCAGAAAAAAAAATTGTCAGGAAAAAAAGTTGTCAGGTATCAGACAAAAAAATGTCAGGTCTCAGTTCTCAAAAAAAAAGTTGTCAAGTATCAGACAAAAAAATTGTCAGGTCTCAGTTGTCAGGAATCAGACAAAAAATTGTCAGGTCTCAGTTCTCAAGAAAAAAGTTGTCAGGTATCAGACAAAAAATTATCAGGTCTCAGTTCTCAAGAAAAAAGTTGTCAGGTATCAGACAAAAAATTGTCAGGTCTCAGTTCTCAAGAAAAAAGTTGTCAGGTATCAGACAAAAAAATTGTCAGGAAAAAAAGTTGTCAGGTATCAGACAAAAAAATTGTCAGGAAAAAAAGTTGTCAGGTATCAGACAAAAAATTGTCAGGTCTCAGTTCTCAAGAAAAAAGTTGTCAGGTATCAGACAAAAAATTGTCAGGTCTCAGTTCTCAAGAAAAAAAGTTGTCAAGTATCAGACAAAAAAATTGTCAGGTCTCAGTTGTCAGGAATCAGACAAAAAATTGTCAGGTCTCAGTTCTCAAGAAAAAAGTTGTCAGGTATCAGACAAAAGATTATCAGGTCTCAGTTCTCAAGAAAAAAGTTGTCAGGTATCAGACAAAAAATTGTCAGGTCTCAGTTCTCAAGAAAAAGGTTGTCAGGTATCAGACAAAAAAATTGTCAGGAAAAAAAGTTGTCAGGTATCAGGCAAAAAAATTGTCAGGAAAAAAAGTTGTCAGGTATCAGACAAAAAATTGTCAGGTCTCAGTTCTCAAGAAAAAAGTTGTCAGGTATCAGACAAAAAATTGTCAGGAAAAAAAGTTGTCAGGTATCAGAACACAAGGTACCAGACAGAGAGAAAATCTTCCTGCAGGTGGCGGTGTTGTCATGTCCCACCCGAATTGATTTCCAAATACGTCATCAACATGTGACAGTGGGAGAGCGTAAGGTCATTGACCTCACCGGAGTTTTACCGCAGTTCAGGCTCCTAACGACACAAGGTAAGTTTAACTTTTGTTTATATTTTTGCCACAGTTGTGTTATATTAAGTTGCGGTTATGTTGTGAAAGTTACATATCAGAGAAGGAAAGCTAGTTTTGTACGAAACCAAATCAGTACTATTTTTGTCTGGCTAATTCATTCTAGCTAGCGACAGTGGTGAAACGTGATTTTTTGTTTTTTATTCGGAGATGTTTCTGTTTTATTAGGAGACTGTCTCACCCCAACATCGTCAGACTCATGGCAGTTGCCCGCACTGAGTCCTGCTTTTTGTTGGAAGCTGAATACATTCATGGCGCAACCCTGCAGCAAGTGCTTCACACAGACAGCTGCTACTCTAATAGTCTGTGTTATTGAAGGATTCAGCACTTCTTATGGGTTTTTTAAATACATTTTTAGACAGCGATGAGATCAGCTACACTTTCCACAGAAGCCCAGAGTTACTGTTAATATCAAAAATATAATGCTGTCCTTTGAGATTTTAACATTTAAGACTGAGTATAATGGATGGAAACTGTTTAAATCTTTACAGCCTGGTAACATGGAAACTTTAAAAACAGCAGCAGAAGGTTTCAGTAGTGTAGTCTAATCTGTTATTTTTATTTAATAATAACCCATATTATGTATAACAGCTACATTCACCCTGGAGAGAAACTAGGGAGGGAGACCATCAGGACCAAGCAGGGTTTCCTGGGTCCAGAGGTTTGGAGAAACTTCTTCCCTTTCTTTCATCACAGCTGTCCTGTGCCAGAAGTTCTGTTGACCCACTGAAAGAGGCATCATTTAAGAAACACCAGGAAGACTGAAGCTCATCGCATTGATCAAGCAGGACTCATGATCTTCACCAGCAGCTCCCTCACAGGGAAATCTCCTCTGTAGCTCTTCTGTAGGCCCGCCCCAGGAGATGGATAAACCCAGCATTTCATCAACACTGTGATGGAGACCTTTGGTTTGTGTAATGTTATAAATACTCGGATACTCCCCAGAGGCTCCGGATTTTTACATAAAGATATTATATTCAGTCCTGTAGAAAGTTATATATTTAAAAATATATGATCCTCTGTGGTTACTCTGGTATGAATAACTCTGAATCACTTTATGGTAAATAACACACTATCTGCAAAAAAACTGTGAAAACTGTGACCTTTGACCTTCATCAGGTTTTATTTAATTGTGTTAGAGAAACTCAAACGTGCTCTTTATGCAGCTGAGTACATCAAGTGTTTAAAATAGAAGCTGTGCAAGTCTGAGATACAAACTGAGGTCCTGTTAATGCTGATATATAGTGACACAGTTACATGGGTGATTAATCCTTTTGTTTTTTTGTCTTTAACTTTATCAATAAAACAGCTGCAGCTTTCACTACAGCACATGTGGTACTTTAACCTTTGTACTGTTTTCATCAGTTCATTTTGCAGTTAACATGTGAACATGTTGGATGATCTGTCTGCTGTCACTGGGTGGTGCTGAGGTCTGAATCTGAGGGCAGCTCCTGTAATCACAAAGACAACAGAACCATCAAACTCAAATATAAATTTTATCCCTCAAAATTGAAATAAAGCTGATTCTTCTGTCCTCACACACTCAGGATGTGAAGTTCTTCTCTTACATTTTTTTCAGTATTACAGTACACTACAGTACTTTAATCCATAGTTCCTGATTAATGAGGAGCTACAAGGTACAAGTTTTTTTTTTTTTAAGTTACTGTCTTTACAGATGTGGCAAGAGACTGAAAACATGCTGTTGTTTGCACATATTTAATATTAAGTTCTGCACAGGAGCTGAAGCAGGATAATACTTGTAATGAAAGTACAGTAACAGTAATTAGTGACTGAGTAGCCCGGAGCGTTTCTCTTGATTTCTTTAGTTGGTGTAAATTCATTCACCTGCACAGATTAGCTAAACGAACCCTGACAGCCGAGTCCTCATCTTAGCTAGCTAGGTCTCAGGACCGAGCTAAGGACGGTAGTTACGGATTAGCTGACAAACACGTTTACAGGCTGTAGAGATTTAAACAGTTTTAGATCCATTACACTCACAGTCTTAAATGTTAAAATCTCAAAGGACAGCATTATATTTTTGATATTAACAGTAACTCTGGGCTTCTGTGGAGAGTGTAGCTGATCTCATCGCTGTCTAAAAATGTATTTAAAAAACCCATAAGAAGTGCTGAATCCTTCAATAACACAGACTATTAGAGTAGCAGCTGTCTGTGTGAAGTACTTGCTGCAGGGTTGCGCCATGAATGTATTCAGCTTCCAACAAAAAGCAGGACTCAGTGCGGGCAACTGCCATGAGTCTGACGATGTTTGGGTGAGACAGTCTCCTAACAAAACAGAAACATCTCCGAATAAAAAACAAAAAATCACGTTTCACCACTGTCGCTAGCTAGAATGAATTAGCCAGACAAAAATAGTACTGATTTGGTTTCGTACAAAACTAGCTTTCCTTCTCTGATATGTAACTTTCACAACATAACCGCAACTTAATATAACACAACTGTGGCAAAAATATAAACAAAAGTTAAACTTACCTTGTGTCGTTAGGAGCCTGAACCGCGGTAAAACTCCGGTGAGGTCAATGACCTTACGCTCTCCCACTGTCACACGTTGATGACGTATTTGGAAATCAATTCGGGTGGGACATGACAACACCGCCACCTGCAGGAAGATTTTCTCTCTGTCTGGTACCTTGTGTTCTGATACCTGACAACTTTTTTTCCTGACAATTTTTTGTCTGATACCTGACAACTTTTTTTCCTGACATTTTTTTGTCTGATACCTGACAACTTTTTTCTTGAGAACTGAGACCTGACAATTTTTTTGTCTGATACCTGACAACTTTTTTCTTGAGAACTGAGACCTGACAATTTTTTTGTCTGATACCTGACAACTTTTTTCTTGAGAACTGAGACCTGACATTTTTTTGTCTGATACCTGACAACTTTTTTCTTGAGAACTGAGACCTGACAATTTTTTGTCTGATACCTGACAACTTTTTTCCTGACAACTGAGACCTGACAATTTTTTTGTCTGATACCTGACAACTTTTTTTCTTGAGAACTGAGACCTGACAATTTTTTGTCTGATACCTGACAACTTTTTTCTTGAGAACTGAGACCTGACAATTTTTTTGTCTGATACCTGACAACTTTTTTCTTGAGAACTGAGACCTGACATTTTTTTGTCTGATACCTGACAACTTTTTTCTTGAGACCTGACGATGTCCTAAAATGTACACCGTACACCTGTTCATGTCATCATGTCCTGCCTGCCACCGACACCTGACCCGCTCCAGTCCGCATACAGAGCTAAGCTGAAGATGCCATTGCTACAATGCTCCACACCCCCATCTCTCACCCGGAATAACAGGTGCTCTTTGTTG
Organism: Neolamprologus multifasciatus; assembly: GCF_963576455.1. NCBI lineage: Eukaryota > Metazoa > Chordata > Actinopteri > Cichliformes > Cichlidae > Neolamprologus > Neolamprologus multifasciatus. The sequence goes on from NC_140453.1 coordinate 26,087,177, forward strand.
ACTTTAGCTCTGCTTTCAATACAATACTCCCCAACAGACTAATAGTTAAACTGCTGGATATCGGATTTCCTTCTACCACCTGCTGCTGGATCAGAGACTTCCTGTCAGACCGTGTACTGGGAGTTAGAGTGGGGCCTCATCTTTCCTCAGCCCACATAGACACAGACCTCCAATGGAGTTCAAACACCTCTGCAGTTTTGAAGAAGGCCCAACAGCGTCTCCACATTCTGAGAATCCTCAGAAAAATAGACCTGAAGAAGGAGCTGCTAATCATCTTCTACCGCTGCTCCATTGAAAGCGCGCTGACATATTGCATCTGTGTGTGGTTCTACAGTTGCACCACGGCACACAAAAAGGCACTTCAGAAGGTCATTAATATGGCCCAAAAAATCATTAAACATCCTTTTTCTTCCCTGAAGGACCTGTACAGCACGTGCTGCCTCAAGAGGGCACGTAGCATCCTACGGGACTACACACACCCAGGACACCGGGTGTTTAAGCTGCTGCCGTCTGAGGTTTTGGCTGCTGAGGTCCCCGACAAATAGACTAAAGGACAGCTTTTACAACAGGGCAATAGCCCTAATCAGTGCTAACAGCTGACCTGATTAGCTACCTCCCTGGACTTTTTTTTGTTTGGGGGGGGGGGGGGGTAACAACAATAACAATAATAATATTTATATTTATAACAAAGTGCAATAATAACAGTGTGCAATACACATACATTTATTTTTCATTTTATTACTAAGTTACCTTACTGTGTTGTGTTGTGATGTGTCGTGTCGTCTTGTTGTACGTAGTGCCGACGTGGCACAGTTTTCCAATTTCATTGTACTATTTCATCTGTATAATGTATGACTGTGCAATGACAGTAAAGAGTTATCTTATTTTATCTTATTTTATCTTATCTTATCTTATCTTATCTCCAAAAGTTTCTGTCCATCTGGACGTAACGTTTTTAGTGGGAGAAACATGTTGTCACTCATCCAAGTGGCTTCTTCAGTCTCAGCTGACTGCAGGTCAAACGCTACATCCAGATGAACAGAATCAACTTTTGGAAATTTACTTACCTGGATCATTGAGCATGCATCAAGATATCTTATCTTATCTTATGTCAGCATCTCCCTTGGTCTTGTGTCACGATCTCCCTCATGGTTGTGCGTTTCCCTGTGTACTTCTCCATGTGCTTAGCTCATATAATTTTCCAGTCTAGTTTTGTGTTGTGTTCATGACACCAGCAGGGGGCAGCTGGTGTCAAGCTAATCTGTCTGTGGTTTCATGAACATTCAGCTCAGAAACATTTTTTACATCCTGCAGGGCAGAACGCAGCCATCTGTTCTCCTTCAGCAGCCTCCAAACATCTGTGAACCACGCCTGCCTTCATCTGACTATTAAATCTTAAGGATTTTAGTTTGAAAAACCTTTCACGAATACATGAGGTCATTTTGTTGCAGCCACTGTAAAGATCCTCAGTAGAATTTTTACGTTCATATTGTGAGTCTGGTTCATCTTAAAGCTTTGAATGATTATGTAAAAACATCAGATGAGATTTTCATGAATTTTCAGTTATTTAAGAGGAAATGAGCTGAAATACATTCTCGCAAATTAATAACACATAAATGCTCACTCATACATCTGCACATGTGAAAAACATCAATAAGTTTCCAACCTTAAATGTTTTAAACCAGCTGGTTCCTGCAAAATGTCCATTCATAAAAAATGTGAGGACGGGAAAATACAGACGAGCTGTTTTGCTTTGAGATCTTGACTTGACTTATCTCAAAATTGTAAATACACTTTTTTCTTTTTCTGTTCTTGCGCCCGTCTGTTAATCGAGAATAATGACATTTCTTTGTACTGGATGCTCCTCGCCAGGGGCGATTCTAGGATCAGAGATTTGGGGGTGCTGAGCACCCAGAGAGCTGCCCAGCCAGGCAAGATAAACTTTACTCGTCACGATGAGACTTCTTCCCTGTCTCTGTCAGTCCCTGCATCCTTCTCTCTGACTGTCTCCTTGGTGCATTTAAACCCCTGTTCCTCCCTGTCCTCGTTGTCTGTTGTCTTCGTCTCCGTTAACTGAGTGCATTTTTTAGACAGAGATTCACTTTTAATGTTTATATATAATATAATACAGATACATAAAAATACACTCCAAAAATAGAAGAGTCCTTGAAATGTACAAATGTGCAAAATATTAATAAAAAATCTTAAAAAATGGAGGCAACTTTGCCTATGGTACAATGTATACAATGTATGAAAAGATCTTTACTGCAGATACTACTACGGCTCTTCAGATTTTTTCTTTTATTTTAACCTATGTAAGTTTTCCTTTTAGTAACAGATTGGAATTTTGTGTTGTAAGATTTATGAGTTTCATGTTTTCATAGTGGTACTTGGGAGAGCTTGACTTTTTCTCAGGTGTTACATGCTGTAAAAAGTTTGAGAAACACTGATAGTTATACAGACTGTATGTGTGCTTTTGGAAAACATTTAAAGCTGCTGTACAGAATCTTTGAAACAAGCTAGCTTAAAACATTTTTAGAATATAAACAGAGCACTCTGCTTCTCTTTACAGCTCCTCACTCCAGCAGGGCACTGTTTGGCACTTTCTGTGCAAATGTGGCGCATGTACTATGTGTGCTATGTGGCGATCGTGGCTCAAGAGTCGGGAGTTCGCCTTGTAATCGGAAGGTTGCCGGTTCGAGCCCCGGCTCGGACAGTCTCGGTCGTTGTGTCGTTGTGCAAGACACTTCACCTATTGCCTACTGGTGGTGGTCAGAGGGCCCGGTGGCGGTCAGAGGGCCCGGTGGCACCAGTATCCGGCAGCCTCGCCTCTGTCAGTGCGCCCCAGGGTGGCTGTGGCTACAATGTAGCTTGCCGTCACCAGTGTGTGAATGGGTGGATGACTGGTTGTGTAAAGTGCTTTGGGGTCCTTAGGGACTAGTAAAGCGCTATACAAATACAGGCCATTTTACAGACAACTAGATGATCCAAAAGTTGGCCTACCAACTTTTGGTCTACCAACTTTTGGCCTATTTACTAGAGTTGTGGCTGAACCACATTAAAATATATCATTAATTTTAATCTCCCCAATCAGTGATAATGTTATGTTGGAATGTTGTTAAACTGGGTCAAAAATGTTTCAACCCAGTTTGTTTTGCAGATTCCTTACAGCAGCTTTAATATAGGGTGAACACAACTTCCAGATTGTGTGAGTAAAATTAGTTTGTTTGTTTTTTTGTCAGTTTAAAAGTGTCTGTTTTAGCTATCACTGTTCCCTGTCTGTTTTCTTACCTGGTTCTTCTTGACCTTGTACTTTCTCCTCACGTTCCCCTCTTTCCTCTCTCCCTCTTTGAACTGACAATCATACACAAATAGATTCTATTCAATTAGATGAAAAAATTACACTAAAAAAAATTACACTAATTACACTAATTCAACCAAAAGGCAAATAACCAAACCACATGTACATCTAATAAAAGATATAAATATTGAAACACTGATCCAACATTATTCTTGACTGACGAATCATTTGATCTTATACTTTTATATATACTTATACATGGCTGAAAACTTCAACATTGAGGTAAAGACAACGGCGGGGTATAGTCCCTGGAGCAACGGACTACTGGAGAGACATAACATGACACTTACAGAAATCCTCCTGAAGGTAAAAAAGGAACGAGGATGTGACTGGCACACTGCGTTAGACTGGGCCCTTATTGCCAAAAACAGTATGCTTAATGTACATGGTTATAGTCCACATCAACTTGTGTTAGGCCAAAACCCCAACCTTCCTTCTGTGTTGATGGATAAGCCACCTGCCTTAGAGGGCACAACTGTAAGTACAAGAGTAGCTGAACATATATCAGCATTGCATGCTTCCAGGAAAGCATTTACTGAGGCAGAGTGTTCAGAAAGGATCAGGAGAGCACTACGCAAGCAACTTAGGCCTACAGATGACAAATATGAGGCAGGAGATAAAGTATACTACAAACGAGTCGACTGTACAGAGTGGAGGGGTCCAAGTGTAGTTATTGGGCAGAATGGAGCTGTTGTATTTGTAAGACATGTGGGGACTCTTGTAAGAGTACACCAGTCAACGTTGAGTAAAGTGGATGCACAGAGTGGAGATAAACAAATACCACACAGTACTACTGATGATGACACTGACAACAAAGACACAGTTGAAAATGATGAGACAGAAGCACCCGATGGTGAACAGAGTATTAGTGAGGAAGAAGACATCACTATTGACAGAGAAACTAACACTACAGAAAACATGTCTGTCACACAAACTGCAAATGAGCCCTCTACATACACTGATCCTGTCTCCTCTGCAGATGTAAAGTTAAGGGCAGGACAGCTGATCACTTTTACTTGCAGAGACAACAGTGTTCAACACACAGCCAGAGTATTAGGCTTAGGCTGAGCGGGGAAAGCAAAAGGGCAATACAAAAACTGGTACAATGTGCAATATCTTCAGCCTGATGGTAGTGAAGGTGAAAAGAAAGCTGTAGACATGTCACTTGTTGATGGTCTTTGCACTGAAGCTGAAAACAGAGATGCAGATGTACTCATGACAAAAGATATCTCCTTTGATGCTGCTAAGCAGCAGGAGATTGAGAGCTGGCAAAGTAATGGTGTGTTTGATGAAGTGAAAGACTTGGGTCAAAATGTGTGTGTCTACTAGATGGGTCTGTACACTCAAAGAAACTACTAATGGTGTTGTCCCAAAGGCCCGACTTGTGGCACGGGGGTTTGAAGAGGTAAATACTCAAGAACTACAGAAAGACTCTCCAACATTTGCGTCTGAGTCCCTCAGACTGGTGCTAGCTGTGATATGTCAAAACAAGTGGAGAGTAAATTCAATGGACATTAAATCTGCCTTTTTGCAGGGAATGGAACTGTCAAGAGACATTTTTCTTCGCCTCCCACCTGAAGCTGGCAAGGACAATGTTCTATGGAAACTACAAAAGTGTGTGTATGGACTTGCAGATGCTTCACTTTATTGGTACAACAAGGTCAAAGACATTATGCTCAAAACTGGTGGTAAAATATCACAGGTTGATCCTGCAGTCTTCTATTGGCAGAATGAACAATCTGAGATTACAGGAGTACTTGCATGTCACGTTGATGATTTCCTTTGGGCTGGTTCAAGTCAGTTTGCAACTCATATCATTCCTGTACTGAAATCTACCTTTCTTGTGGGCCGTGAAGAACATGACAGCTTTTCTTATGTTGGTATGGACATTTGTACAGTTAATGATGTAATAGAGGTGCATCAACAACTTTACATTGACAACCTGCAACCGGTTCAGTTACAAGCAGCACGGGCTGTACAGAGGGAGGCTTCTTTAAGTGAAACAGAATGTGAGCAACTCAGGTCAAAAATAGGACAGATTTTGTGAGTTGCCAAACAAACGAGGCCTGATGTTATGTTTGACACATGCAGCCTTGGATCTAATATCAAAGATGCAACTGTGCAGTCTATTCATGAAGTAAACAAAGTTATCCGTAAACTTAAGGCAGAGAAAGTGACTCTTAAGTTTCAGCACTTGGGTAACAGTGAGGATTTGGCATTGGTTGTTTTCAGTGATGCTTCATTTGGCAACCTTCCTGATGGCTGTACTCAAGGAGGGGCATTAATTGTCCTTATGGGTAAAGGAGGAAAGTTTTGTCCTCTCTTTTGGCAGTCTAAAAAAATCAGGCATGTGGTCAGAAGTACACTGGCAGGAGAAACTCTTGCCATGTCAGATGGAATAGACAGTGCTGTCTTTCTGGCAACACTTTTTTCTGAGCTTACAACTGATAACACTGGTCTGAATGCTCTTCCGTTGATCTGTGTGACTGACAATCATTCCTTGTTTGATGCACTCAAGTCCACTAAGCAGGTTACAGAGAAGAGACTGAGGCTAGAAATGAGCAGCATTAAAGAGCTTATACAAGCCAAGAAAATCAGACAAGTTTGTTGGTCAGATTCCAACTTGCTGATTGTCTAACAAAAAAGGGAGTTTCATCTTTAACCCTTCTAAAAGCACTACATGAAGGACTCTGGATACTGTGATCCTTTGTTTACTAAGTTTTCTTTGCATTAAAATGCACTATTGTTTATTGTGTGCAATGATAGTATGCTTTAAGTAAAGTAAGCACATTGAAATGTTGTTTTTGTTTTGTTTATGTATATATATATGTATACAAATGTTTGCAGGGGGTGTTTATAATTTTATTTTTTATTTTTCTAAAAGAAAGAGGGAGATTGTTAACTTGTTATTTTCTGTTACCTGTGGAGAGTTTTAGTTGTGAGTGAGCGGTAAAACATGGCGTAAGGAATAAAGCGCTTGGATGAGACTACGACGTTGTGTCTTTTGATTTAACAACACACACACACACACACACACACACACACACACACACACACACACACACACACACACACACACACACACACACAGAAGTTATAAGGTTAATGAACGGAATACCCTCTTCTTCTTCTTCTTCTGCCCTTAACCAGCCGTGTGGTGATGACTCCAGTTGTGATGGCGGCCTCATGAATGCCAGCAGTCTCTCCCCTGGCATTGCTCAGCGTCCCGGGGATACAGGCATTCCCTTGCTGGCTCTGTGGAGATTATTGCTTCGTCTAACAGGGTAAGGATATTACACCACCCTGTGAGCTTATTTCCCCCGAGACTCCTGAATCACATTTCCAACGACCTCACTGGAATATTTTGTAAACCGCGTCGTTGGGAATTCTCCCCAAGAGAGCAGCGGCGTCGTTAGCATAACACGGTGGAAATCCAAACCACAGCGTTGAGGAAGAGGATGAGCACGTCTAACCTCACCCCCTAAACCTCCAACCATAACACTGATGTAGCTCCACCCACTACTAACAGCTTACTGTATTTTTCCACATTATAAGGTGCACTTAAAGTCCTTCAATTTTCTAAAAAATCAACAGTGTGCCTTATGAGTATGAATTCTGGTTGTTCTTACTAACCTCGAACCAATTGTACTGTAGTTTTCTCTGGTCTCCTCCCCAATCAGACCAGGAGTGACATGTTTAGCCGCATGTTCTCCTTAAATTGCTGGCTGTCTGAGTGGTGTCCCAGAAATGATGTGGGCTTCATAGATAATTGGCAAAACTTCTGGAGGAAACCTGGTCTTGTTAGGAGAGATGGCATCCATCCCACTTTGGATGGAGCAGCTCTCATTTCTAGAAATATGGACAAATTCATTAAACCCCCCAAAATATGACTATCCAGAGTTGGGACCAGGAAGCAGAGTTGCAGTCTTACACGCCTCTCTGCAGCTTCTCTCCTCCTGCTACCCCCCCAAAAACCCATCTCCATTGAGACTGTGTCCGCTCCTCAAAATACGAAAAACAAACTAAAAACCAACAATAAACTACTTAAACATAAAAAATCACAAAGAAGGAACGATACAGTATCCACATCTTAACCAAAGAGTAAAACAGTGAAATGTGGATTATTAAATATTAGGTCTCTCTCCTCCAAGTCTCTGTTAGTACATGACTTAATAATTGATCAACAAATCGATTTATTCTGGCTTACAGAAACCTGGTTGCAGCAGGATGATTATGTTAGTTTAAATGAATCAACACCCCCGAGTCATTCTAACTACCAGAAATCTCGAAGCACAGGCCAAGGGGCGGTGTGGCAGCAATTTTTCACACCAGTCTATTAATTAACGAAAGACCAAGACAGACTTTTAATTAATTTGAAAGCCTGATGCTTAACCTTGTCCACCCCAGCTGTAAAACTCAGAAACCAGTTTTACTTGTTATCATCTATCGTCCACCTGGGCCTTACACAGAGTTTCTCTCTGATTTCTCAGACTTTTTATCTGATTTAGTGCTCAGCTCAGATAAAATAATTATTGTGGGTGATTTTAACATTCATGTAGATGCTAAAAATGACAGCCTCAACATGGCATTTAATCTGTTATTAGACTCAATTGACTTCTCTCAAAATGTAAACCCACCCACCACTTTAATCACACTCTAGATCTTGTTTTGACATATGGCATAGAAACTGAACATTTAACAGTGTTTCCTGAAAACCCTCTCCTGTCTGATCATTTCCTGATAACATTTACATTTACAATAATTGATTACACAGCAGTGGAGAATAGACTTTATCAAAGTAGATGTCTTTCTGAAAGCACTGTAAATAAGTTTAAGAAAATAATCCACCCACTGTTATCATCTTCAATGCTCATAGAGCAAAGCAGCTATCTGAACACTACCCCAACAGAGGTCGATCATCTTGTTAATAATTTTACCTCCTCACTACGTACGACTCTGTACTGTAGCTCCAGTGAAAACTAAGGTCTCTAATCAGAAGTACCTGACTCCGTGGTATAATTCTCAAACACGTACCCTAAAGCAGATGACTCGTAATCTGGAGAGGAAATGGCGTGTCACAAATTTAGAGGATCATCATTTAGCCTGGAGAAATAGTTTGTTGCTTTATAAGAAAGCCCTCCGCAAAGCCAGAACATCTTACTATTCGTCACTGATTGAAGAAAATAAGAACAACCCCAGGTTTCTCTTCAGCACTGTAGCCAGGCTGACACAAAGTCAGAGCTCTATTGAGCCAACTATCCCTTTAACCAGGGGCGATTTTAGCCCATTTTGGGGGGTGCTTCAGCACCCCCAAAATGAATCAAAGCACCCCCAAAGATTTCTTACTTTTTTGACAATATTTGCTGTTTGTGTGAAACACTACTAAAAATATAAAAAGCATACAGTACCTGGTTGAGACGTAACATTTTAACAACAAAAGTATATGTAGCCCAGATGAAAAAAACAACACATTTACACCAATGATAGAGAAGAAAGAGTATTTATTCTCTCTATTTTAACTGTCCCCACCAACAAAGTGTCATATTTCCTATGACCATTGAATGCACCTCTCAGTTCACCCCACGTGAGGGCAACTAGCTCAGCAACCAATCAGAGCCTACCCAGGCCGCATTGACCCTGTCAGCCAGGAAGTGAGGTGAAGGTGCATGGAGTTCCCGGGTTTTTTCTCATCTCAGCAAGAGGAGTGGAGGCATCTGATACTCAAACTGAGAAATCCACGGACAAAAGAGAGGGAAAAAACTCAGAATTGAGAGGAAAGGAAGCCAGCATACTTACCTGCTGGAAATCCGGAGTCGAGTGGCTGGATGAAGGAGAGAAGCAACGTCGGTAAGACAAGTGTTATTCCGAAGAAAAAAAAAACTTGTAGAGACTTACCGTCGTGATCATGCTAATGCTAGCTCGGTGTCTCACAGGCTAACCACTCACCTTTCATCCGGAGAGCTGCTGCAATTCCGACACCAGTGTGTGTTGGGCTTTTGTGAAACAGAGCAACGGTGAGCAACATGTTCTTAGCTGCTCTAAAGCTAGTTTTTGTCAGTTCACTGTGAGTTTAAAGTAACATAGAGGGTAATTTTTAGTGCATTTCTCTCTCACGAATAGGCCTATAGTGTGGAGAAATTAAGCACACTGCTTTAATACCTCTGAACTGAACTCACATGTATATTTTGTTGCTTATTTGCACATAGTTCTGAATTTGTTATGGTGTATTGTATTTTGAATGTCAATGGTTACTTACCATAAGTATTGTTTAATTAATATTTACATGAATAGAGACATATATGAGCAACTTAGATGTTTAGTTCTCATATTTGATATACTTGAAAATTGAATGTTGTACAACAGAACTGTGAGATTTGATAAGATTTAAGATGTTAATGCAATGAATATGAGGTTGATGCAATATTTTGATTTTGTATTTTAACCTTAAAAACAGTGCATCTGAAACAGACTGATTAGAATGTACATTTTATGACCTGGATTATAGGTCAGGTTTTTTGGAGAGGACAGAAAAGTCCAAGGACCAGGACGATATTCCGGTTGTGATAGATGGCGAGCCAACCACTTTGAGGACGAGCTACCCCAAAAGAAGATACACACCACACACTCATACATTCCAATTACACTCACAAGGACCTTTGAAGTTGGCTATCGCCAGCTTAACTCTAAATTCTTAAAGGGCCCCAACGAGTACTTTTATTTTGTTTGAGTGTGCACACTATTTATTTTATTTTTTACTTTATCTGTACAAATTGGACAAATATCTGTTATACCTTGTAACAATACAAGAGTGGCTACTCAAAAGTTAACATTGTGTCCAGGTCATTATTGCTGCTCAATACTTTGGCTCCATACGAATTTGGTGTCTTCTGATTCTGGCCAGGGTCTTATTACGAGCCCAAGTAATTATTGCTCTGTAATTCACCTTTATGCCTTAAAGTTGGTTACAGAAGTGGTGAGCCAGCCAGGAGCCATTTGATTTGAGCATCAATATTGAGGCAATGACCAGCATGGATTTCATACAAAAGTCTGGTGTCAAAATACCTAATGCGGTTGTTGTCGCTGAGATAACACAGGTATCTGAGAAAGATGAACAGGTCATTGACTTTTTGAAACAGTATGGTAAAATCGCAAGAGTCCTTTTTGTTGATGATTCACTGTCCGACTTCTACCAAAACCTGATCGTTGAATACTCTAGCAGTTCAGCCTTAGAAGGTTTAGAACCTCGTTTGCCATACACGTACACAGCACAAGTTGATCCCAGCGTTGTCTATGAAATTAAAACACTCAGTAGCATGTACACTACCAAGGTTGGGAGTAATGTTACAAAGACCTACTTGGCTGAACTCAAGGAACTAGCCAAGCTGAGTGGCAAAGACTACGGTGAGGTGCTGAAGGAGATGATGTGTCAGATTGGGGAGGATGTTGAAGCCATGCGACCTACCCCTGAAGAACCTTCCCCCACGTATGTCGAGACCACTGTTGTATCTCCGCCCGCTCCTAAAGAGTGACAGTGTCACACCTCACATTCAGATGTTACACCAAGTGATATTGGTGCCACTGATCATATTCCCCTCACTAATAGAAGGAGAGCAGCGTCCCTTTCAGTAAGTGACTTGAACCCACCTGACATTCAGAAGGTCGTGGTAGAGCATATCGTACGAAGGCAAGATGTGTTCCCACACATCCAGTCCCAGGTGAGACTCCGTTCCTTCTCCGGTAAGGTTCCCAGACCTAACAACGAAACTGATTATGACACTTGGCGCACACAAATTGAACTGCTCCAAAATGATCCCAGCATGTCCCCCCTGCAAATATCCAGAAAGATCCATGAGAGCTTACTCCCACCAGCAGCTGATATAGTTAAGAGTTTACGGCCCGAGTCACCACCTGCAACTTATTTGCAGCTTCTAGATTCAGCCTTTGGCACTGTAGAAGATGGCGAGGAACTTTTCGCTCAATTCCTGAACACCCTTCAAGATCCAGGTGAGAAATCATCCACTTACCTTCACCGGCTACAGCTGGCATTAAACAGAGCCACAAAGAGGGGGGGAGTCGCATGTGAAGAAGTGGACAAACATCTACTTAAACAGTTCTGCAGGGGATGTTGGGACAATGACCTACTCAGCGCTCTGCAACTTGAACAAAAGAAGAGCAGCCCACCCCAATTCTCAGACCTGTTGTTAATGATTCGCTCTGAGGAAGATCGACAGCAAGCAAAAACTAGTCGTATGAGAAAACACATTGGCACCACAAAGCAGAGAACTCAGTTCCAGTTCCAGGGTGCACATGTTTGTGAACCAGAGGAGAAACATGAGAGTGGCATTGCTGCTATTGAGGATTTGCGAAAGCAGGTGGCGAGTCTGCAAAGTCAACTAACTACATTAATGTCACAAAAAAAAAACAAAGTTTGCAAACAGCAAGGGATCTGCAGGGAAGCCGCAGAGTAAGATGTCAAAGCCACATGATGTAGATGGACGTATGCAAAGACAGACTTCAAAGAGGCAAACAGGCAGACCCAAGCCCTGGTATTGTTTCAACTGCGGTGAAGATGGACATATCGCTCCATGCTGTGTTGACCCTGCTAACCCCAACCTAGTAGCGGGAAAAAAAGAAGCAGTTGGAGGAGAAACAACGCCAGTGGGAAGCGCGAGATTGCACAGTTTCACCTTTAAACATCTAACAGTTCTTGTTGTGGGACAAACAGGAGCTGAGGAGAGTCAACAACGTCCCTCAGACGTAAACAGTGGCAACAAAATCACAGCTGAGGTTAACTAAGTAAGTACTCCAGCAAAGATTGTCAAAGCACAAACATGTTCTGGCTTAAACCGTTCGGAGCAGAAACAATCTTTCCAACTCCCTAAACAGTTGATTGGTGCCAGAAGTACAGCTCAAGTGACAGTGAGAAGTGAAGAAGTCAACTGTCTTCTTGACTCAGGCTCCCAAGTTACCACTGTTCCTGAGTCATTCTACCAGCAGCACCTTTGCTCAATACTTTGGCTCCATACGAATTTGGTGTCTTCTGATTCTGGCCAGGGTCTTATTACGAGCCCAAGTAATTATTGCGCTGTAATTCACCTTTATACCTTAAAGTTGGTTACATATAGATAACCCCTCCCTCCCATAATGGTTTGTTCCAGCTCGCCTCTTCCGTACTCTGCTGCTAGCGGCGTTGCTGCTAGCGGCGTTGCTGCTAGCGGCGTTGCTGCTAGCGGCGTTGCTGCTAGCGGCGTTGCTCTACATTTAACCTCCAGTTACTCTTTATATAGTTAGGTAGGAGTCAGACCATGAAAACATTACACCCAGGTAACCTGCAGTGTTGAAAACGTGTTTAACACGTGTTTAACACGTTGCTACCCTACAATCCGTCCTGCTCTGTAGTAAAATCAGCAACCTTTGACCGTCCTGTTGCTCCCATTGAAATGTATACAGCCTATTTAAAATCTAAAACTTAAAATTGTCCGTAGCCTACTGTTGTTACCACTGTCCTGTTTGAAATGGATACTAACTAGCTAACTGACTGGATGCCCATTAACCTTATAACTCCTGTTGTGTGTGTGTGTGTGTGTGTGTGTGTGTGTGTGTGTTTGTGTTTGTGTACAGAGAGACAGCCAGGTTCATAATGGATATAAGGAAGTTTTTTCAAAAAAAGGAACCACATTCAGGTAAAAGTGTAAAATCAAAAGATCCGTCAATCAAGAATAATGTTGGATGAGTGTTTCAATATTTATCTTTTATTAGATGTTCGTGTGGTTTGGTTATTTTCCTTTTGGTTGAAAGTACACTGAGAGGACTTTTTGTTAGTGATCTTAATAGATTTTTTTCATATTAATGTAATTTTTCATCTAATTGAATACAATCTATTTGTGTATGATTGTCAGTCCAAAGAGGGAGAGAGGAAAGAGGGGAACGTGAGGAGAAAGTACAAGGTCAGGAAGAACCAGGTAAGAAAACAGACAGGGAACAGTGACAGGCAGAACAGAAACTGTTAAACTGACAAAGAGAAAAAAACCTGATTTTACTCTAACAATCTGGAAGTTGTGCCCTCCCCATATTAAAGCTGCTATACAGAATCTGCTAAACAAACTTGGTTGAAACATTTTGACCCTCTTTAACAACATTCCAACATAACATTATCATTGATTGGGGAGATTAAAATTAATGATATATTTTTATGTGGTTCAGCCACAACTCTACTGAAACCTCAGCCAGTAATAGGTAGGCCAACTTTTGGACCGTCCAGTTGTCTGTATGACTGCCGCAGTACGTACATCACATTTGCACACTATCAGTGCCAAACAGCCCTGGTGGAGTGAGGAGCTGTAAAGAGAAGCAGATACTCTGTTTCTAAAAATGTTTTAAGCTTGTTTCAAAGATTTTGTACAGCAGCTTTAAATGTTTTCCAAAAGCACACATACACTTATCAGTGTTTCTCAAACTTTTTACAGTGTGTACCACCTGATAAAAATGTCAAGCTCTCCTAAGGACCACTATGAAAGCATGGAACTGGGAGTGTTTTTTTATGTATGTGATCTATATTATACATACACATTAAAAGTGAATCTCTGTCCAAAAAATGCACTCAGTTTACCTTTCACTCACTATGAGCATCATTCATAATTTTCCCCCAGTAATTAAGGAACTATATGTATTTTTTTTATTCCAATCCATTCTTCTTTAGCAGCATTTAAATAACCTTTATCAGATTTGATGGTTTTGTTACAGACTTTTCAAAAAAGTGTTTTGCTTTTCTTTCACAAATGTGCGGATTAAATTGTGTTAAAATGCACAAAACAGTGATGTCATGTTTTGTGATGAGGACCCAGGCACAGAGAGACTTGATGAATTTAAGAATCTTATGATTTAATAAAGAAATTTGCAGACTTGCACAGAGATGGTAAAATTATGATGACTGATAACAGAGACAAAGACAACAGACGACGAGGACAGGGAGGATGCAGGGACTGACAGAGACAGGGAAGAAGTCTCATTGTGACGAGTAAAGTGTATGTTGGCTGGCTGGGCAGCTCTCTGGGTGCTCAGCACCCCCAAAGCTCTGATCCTAGAATCGCCCCTGCCTTTAACGTTAACTAGTAATGACTTCATGAACTTCTTGACAAATAAAATTTTTATCATTAGAGAAAAAATTACCAATAATCATCCCACATATGTAATATTATCTACAGCTACTCTTAGTACCATTGATATTAAGTTAGACTCTTTTTCTCCAATTGATCTTTCTGAGTTAACTTCAATAATTACTTCCTCTAAACCATCAACGTGTCTTTTAGACCCCATTCCTACAAAACTGCTCAAAGAAGTCCTGCCATTAATTAATTCTTCAATCTTAAATATGATCAACCTATCTCTAATAATTGGCTATGTACCACAGGCCTTCAAGCTGGCTGTAGTTAAACCTTTACTCAAAAAGCCATCTCTAGACCCAGCAGTCTTAGCTAATTATAGGCCAATCTCCAACCTTCCTTTCATATCAAAAATCATTGAAAGAGTAGTTGTCAAAAAGCTAACAGATCATCTGCAGAGGAATGGCTTATTTGAAGAGTTTCAGTCAGGTTTCAGAGATCATCACAGCACAGAAACAGCTTTAGTGAAGGTTACAAATGATCTTCTTATGGCCTCTGACAGTGGACTCATCTCTGGGCTTGTCCTGCTAGACCTTAGTGCAGCGTTTGATACTGTTGACCATAATATCCTATTAGAGCGATTAGAGCATGCTGTAGGTATTACAGGTACTGTGCTGCAGTGGTTTGTATCATATCTATCTAATAAACTCCAATTTGTACATGTAAATGGAGAGTCCTCTTCACACACTGAGGTTAATTATGGAGTTCCACAGGGTTCAGTGCTAGGACCAATTCTGTTTACATTATACATGCTTCCCTTAGGCAGCATCATCAGAAGACATAGCATACATTTTCACTGACACCCAGCTCTATTTGTCCATGAAGCCAGATAACACACACCAATTAGTTAAACTGCAGGAATGTCTTAAAGTGTCACCTCCGGTGTGGCAGACGTGTGGAGTTTGTAGAAAGGACCCAAAAGGCGGCAGCTCTGGTGCAGGTGGGTATTTATTTACAGGAGTGGGTACAAACAGCAATGGTGGGTGAACATGAAACTGGAAAACCTAAACTGGGTAAAACTAACAAAACAAACTTGAAACGAAGATGCAAAACAAAACAGGCGCACCAGAAGGCAATAAACAAAACACGAGTCCAAAACAAAAAAAAGACAACAAAGAAACACACCAGAGTCCAAGAAAACAAAGTCCAAAATAGAACAGTTCAGGGGGCCGACCGTACGGACGGCCACGGCGGCAATGTAGAAGCAGTTCAGGGGGCCGACCGTGCGGATGGCAACGGCAGCGATGTGGAAACGGTTCAGGGGGCCGACCGTGCGGACGGCAACGGCGGTGACTCAGGCAAAGGGGGTCTGGGGGCCGCCCACGACGGCCATGGCGCCCGACCAATAGCCTGGAACGTGGCCGGTGAACTGCAGACCCAGAGGTAGAAACTGGACCAGGCGAGGGTGAAGGCATGGAGGCTGGACCAGACGAGACTGAAGACACTGAGGCTGGACCAGACGAGGATGATGAGGGAGCTGCAGGTGAGGATGATGAGGGAGCTGCAGGCGAGGATGATGAGGGAGCTGCAGGCGAGGATGACGAGGGAGCTGCAGGCGAGGATGACGAGGGAGCTGCAGGCGAGGATGACGAGGGAGCTGCAGGCGAGGATGACGAGGGAGCTGCAGGCGAGGATGACGAGGGAGCTGCAGGCGAGGATGACGAGGGAGCTGCAGGCGAGGATGATGAGGGCGCTGCAGGCGGCGGCGTGGAAGCCGGAGACGGCGGCGCTGCAGGCGGCAGAGTGAAAGCCGGAGAAAGCGGCACTGCAGGCTGGACGGATCCCTTGGATCTTCCAGCGACGACTGCAGACGAAGGCCGGAGCGGTCCCTCGGACCCTCCAGCGGAGACAGGAGACGAAGACCGGACGGGCCCCTTGGTCCCTCCGGTGGAGACTAGAGACGAAGGCCGGAGCGGTCCCTCGGACCCTCCAGCAGAGACACGAGACGAAGGCCAGAGCGGTCCCTCGGACCCTCCAGCGGAGACTAGAGACGAAGGCCGGAGTGGTCCCTCTGACCCTCCAGCGGAGACACGAGACGAAGGCCGGAGCGGTCTCTCGGACCCTCCAGCGGAGACACGAGACGAAGGCCGGAGCGGTCCCAGGGACCACCCAGCAGAAGCCATCATAAAGCCAGCAGGCATGGAGTCCACTAGCTGACATAAAGGCGACTGGCAATGCACTGAGCACTGGCTCTGCCCAGGCAACGTTGACATGGTGCAGTTCTCAGGTGGCTGCTTAAACTTCAGGGGTCCAGAATCGGCTGGGGACTGAGACCTAGCCTCTGGGGAAGCCCTGGAGTGGCAAACTGTGCCAATGGCAGCTAAACCTTGAGAAACACCTAGAGTTGAAACAAGACCTTCTCTCTGCATGGAGTGAATGAGTGAAACCGGTAACACTGGAGCCTGAGCTGTGGGTGACACTGGTGACACTAGGGCCTGAGCTGCGGGTGACACTGGTGACACAGGGGCCTGAGCTGAAAGTGGCTGCTGGGCAGCTGCCACTGGTAGCTGAGCTGAGAGTGGCTGCTGGGCAGCTAACTGAGCTAAAGGTAGCTGAGTAGGCGATAAGCAGTTCATACTGCTATCCGCTGCACAAAACACAGCCCCTGAATGAACAGTCACATAGTCCAAAAAAGAGTCCTCACTCACCACAGCCGGCGAATTAGAAGTCCGAACGTCCGGCTGTGGGGTGGCACGCCGGCGGCGCGATCGGCGTTTCCTCCCCGCAGACGGCTCCGACGGGCTGGGCAAGATCACATCCGGCGAGTCGGGCAGCGAGGCAGGAGTGGCTGAGAGAAGGTGAGGTGTGTGCTGGAGAAAAGCCTGCATGGTCGGAGGAAGCGATTTCAAAAGCCATGGCAGGCCGGAAAAGAGCAGTTGTAGCCGATTTTCAACGGTGCAGCGAAGCTCGTACGGAGGATTCTCCAGCCACAGCCCGAGGAGGATCTCCACATTGTAGCTGATGTCATCCTGGAGCTCCTCGGACGGATTGAATGCCGCAGGGTCCATGTTGGCTGGTTCGTACTGTCACGTCCGGTGTGGCAGACGTGGAGTTTGTAGAAAGGACCCAAAAGGCGGCAGCTCTGGTGCAGGTGGGTATTTATTTACAGGAGTGGGTACAAACAGCAATGGTGGGTGAACATGAAACTGGAAAACCTAAACCTGGTAAAACTAACAAAACAAACCAGAAACGAAGATGCAGGGAGGTCCGGGGAAATACATACGGAGAGACGCAGGGAGACTGAGGGGAAACAACACAGACGAACCAGCAACTACTATGACAGAAGACACAACTTAAATACACTCAGAGAACACAGGGAGATTACACACATAGGTGGGGTCACAGCTGGGAGTGATTAACATGACGAGACTAGGGAGGCAAACTGAAAACACTCACATAAGACGCAGACCTTCACAATAAAACAGGAACTTACACATGACAGGACACAAACTAAGAAACGCGGACCTGATACAGGAACACACGGGCAGAACAGAGTAAGCACTAAACAGAGGAAGAACAGAACCAACAATCACACTAATAGAAAACACAAAACGCTGGGTCAAAAGGAGCAAGGACCATGACATAAAGACATAAAGACCTGGATGACTGCTAACTTTCTGCTTCTTAATTCAGATAAAACTGAGGTTATTGTACTCGGCCCTGAGAATCTTAGAAATATGGTATCTAACCAGATTCTTACTCTGGATGGCATTACCTTGGACTCCAGTTACGCTGTGAGGAACCTTGGAATCTGTTAAGGGATATATTCTAAAACACTTCTTCAGCAGAGAATCAGAGAGGAGAAACACACAGATTTTCTTGCTAGCAAGGGCAGCTCTGAGCTCACACACAAGAGTGAGCCTCAAAGACTAGCAATGAGAGACTGCCCTGGTCTTTATTTATACTTCAGTGAGCGTTTGTTCCTTACATTGGAATGTGGAGGTGTATTTGTATGTTTGTGTGTGTGTGTGTCAGAGTGTGACCCCATAAACGACTTCCCTTAACCTGCTGGTCTGGAAAATCCAACAGTTCATCTATATGTAAAAAAGGCACTTAGACTAAAACTGACATAGCTACGTTAATCCTACCGTAAAACAATAAGACAAGGTACAACCTTTCCCATGCTCCTAGGATGTGGGGGTGAATGCCAGAACACCCTGGAAAGTACACACCGTTGTTACAGACTTCCTAGGGTGAGACATTCTTTCAATATGCCACCAACTATATACTTCTAAACACAAATGATTACATGCAGTATTCTACCATATGCAAACTTAAAGATTAAAAGATTATACTGACTACTAAATACAATTTTCCATTGACATTTCCTCCTGTTGTCAGTATAACTTTTAAGTGAGTTATCAGTATGTAACACCTTGTTGTACATTTTCTGTCACATTGTCATTAATCACACAAAGTCTTCATGTTCCAACAGGTCAGAGTCATTATCATCACTTGTCATGGCTATGTATGCAGCAACAGTGGAAAATATTATGCGGTTAATCATGAGTTTTAGACATGGCAGTATACGTGTTACAAAGACACAAAATAAAAGTAAAAATATCCCAACTCCGATGAGTAGTCCTTTTAGCACCTGTAACCAGGAGCCAGTGTAAAGCCAAGAAAGCCAGTCACTTGTATCACTTACATAGTCCTGATTTTGGGCCTGCTGGATCTGTCTCAAAGCATTCAGGGTGTCAGTCATGTTTAATGAGTGTACATCGTCTGGTATGTAAGTGCAGTAGGTGTTGTTGAAGAGGACACAAAGTCCCCCTTTCTCTGCTAGTATCATGGAGTGGTTCTTCCCTGGGAGTTGGTCCAGGAACACATATAGTGTGGGGTGTGTTGACGTGCTGGGCATATGAGAACAGACATAATAGTCTGTATTTGCCGATTCTGCCTTTGTCCTGTCGTGGATATAGCGGTACCAGGCATTGTTCATCCACGGATGGATGTGGTCTTGTGTCATGTCTCTTAGGTGAGAGTTGTCGTGTGTCCATCTTTTCTGTCTGCCTCGTGGTTCAGCTGTTTCCGGCATCAGCTGGGGTCCTATAAAGGTGAGCATCATAGTCAAGGTAACCAGGAGGGTCCACCTTCCCATGGCTACGTACAGGTCCGTCACACCCTACTACTTGGTTACTCTAGAGTTGGCCAATGGCTGGAGGTTGAAGTGCAAGCAATTCCCTACGGGCGCCCAATCAGCACTTCCCCCTCGCCACTGAAGCAACCAAGTGAGGGTGAAACTTTCCCTTACTAGTTGATTTCTGTGGTGGAAGTGGAATCCTCTGGGACCTCAACCTTTTTGCAGTGGCTCTGATGTATCCAGGAGGGTCTCTCCGCTATTTTGGAGGCAGTTGGAGTGGTCAGAAGTACTTGAAATGGCCTCTATCAACCCCCATCACCTCACTTCAGGCCTTCGTCCTGCGATGGTAATACTTATGACTCTTCTACTGTCCATCCTCTGCAGAAAAACCCCTCCATGGAAAGGGTGCTGGTCCAGTTATCTTACTGCTGTTATGATCCTAGCAGTCTTCAGAGTGCCATCGTATGCACAGTACAGTGACACAGCATTAGGTGATGTTCATAGGAAACTGCTGTCATCCCCACCATAGCTTCTGGTTCCTGTGCTTTTCACAGAATCATGATGCCATCCTTGGACTCCCCCTGCACTGTCGATGGAGCTTGGCACGCTCCCCTCATCCTTCAGGTGCCCATCTGTTGTCCACAATCTCCTCTGTTGGCCTCTGGAAATCCCCCTTGGCACAGCTCTCATTCCAACGCAGTTTCGTGGTCCTTGCTGTGGCTCCAAAGTCTGATCTCACGATGGGCCCCAACCAGCTCGACCTTTGACCTCAACCACTGCCTGGGCTGTCAGCTATGCCTGAAATGGTTCTTGTTTCTCACTGGGCCTCTGAAGATTTCTCAGGAGATTATTTTCAGCAAATACTCTGACTGCTGCACCTGTATTTCCTTGCTAGGAGGAAAAACTTCTATTTGGAAAGTATGTCAACCATCATCAAACCACATTCTTTAGTTCGGCGAACTTCACTTATAGGCCATCAAAGCCTCATCTAAACATGGATGCACCACTTGCATAGGTTTGATACCCGTAAATGAACTGTTAACCACACAAAAATCATAAAAAAAACATAGTTTAGATGTAATTCATGTAATTCTGGACCCCTCCTCTTGACGCATGGACACTCCCATGAGTCAACTCATCAAAACCAGATTCCTGTCTTAAAGAAAAAGGTTAGCTAGATCACGTCCCAGGCAACATCAGGGCGTCTCCTCCTCTGGAGCAGCACCACCCCGGACCTATAATCCTGCAATAAAAGATGTTAGTGTGTTTTGCATATTAAGTTTGCTTAAAAACTGGCTCCGCCAGGAGCCTGCATACACACCATCATGGCCTGAAAAACAAGATCTGGAACTGAAATCAAACTTCACACTTATAAACAATTGTATCATAAGAGTAATAAAGTATTCAGCACCAGCAAGACAAGTATCATGTGCAGATTTTCTCAAATCAGTAAACTACAATTATTTCCATAATTTGCCTCAGACATGGATCATCCCATGTACTCAGTCAACATTAATGTAATCGGTGACTTCTCTTAAGCAAAGTCACTCAACTCATCAATCACTGGGAGCTCAATAGTGGCCAGCTAATGTGCCCCATATTAAACTATTCCATAAACACTGCATCTCTTATTTGTTTTTCTCATGTCACTTGTCCGCTTCTGCTGAATCCTCTACATGCATTCTTAGAAAAAACAAACATTAGCAATACACATTGACCATCCCGGTGGTCAGGCGCAGGTCGACAGGTTCCAGAGGTGCTATAAAAAGACCATAAAGTTAACCATCCATAGCTGTGGAAAGAAGTGACACTAGTTTCAACACAGGAAATTTCTCACATGTTATTCACATTGTCAAAGTAACCTTCACATTTTCCCAAAAACACAGTGTAACAGCATCACCAACTCATAACCTGTAAACACAGTTTCTTCACACATAAACCCAGAAATCCTGTAGTAGAAAAACATTAACTAGTCCTCTTATAAATCACATGATCAAACACATGAAGAACTGTAATGCTGTAGTAAAGAAAATGCAAATGTTAGCGCTGCGCAGGCGTATGCACACTTTGTCACAGTTACCTCTGTAAGAAACACAAGATAGTGAATAACACCCCTGGTAGATGCACAGACACAGAAAGTGGCATTTTAAAAGTTAAATCGTCATGCAACCTCGGATGTTGCTGTCATCTTTCTGCTCCTGTAAAAAGAAGCACATACATTCATCCACCCTTTTGGAGGTTAATCTTGAGTCGTGGTCAAGTCTTGTCAGCTTTTACCAGTCAGTCAGTTTGTTTTTATTTCCATTCATTCATTCATTCATTCATCCATTCTTTCATTCTTTGCTGATAGTGGAAACTATCGTCGCATTTGATCTCCACCCTCAGCAAAATGACGTCATTTCAAAAGAAAAAGAAGAACTTTAGATCGGATTACCTCGCTGAATCCTTTATAGGCAGGGACTCTCATTTTCTAATTGTCCCAAATAAGTGGCTTTCTCCTGAGCCCATTTTAATGTGGAGAAACTCACTTGTAACAATTTTCTCGACGACATGTCGTATAGCGCTTCTAATCGTGCAGATCTGCTCAAACAGAGATTATCGAACAAAACTTTCAGTGCACTGTGAAAGTATCAAAATAAAAAGGCCTTGTTAAGTTATGACACAAGCTCCTCATCTCAGGAGGGTAAATCATACCATTAGCATGATTAGCATCATGCTAATGGTATGATTAGCATGATACTAATTGGCAGGCTCAACTTCACAACAAAAGAAAAATCATCAGCTAGATTCACTCCAAACCATCCATCAGCCACACAACACACAACATAACCCTAATATGTTATTAGATATGAGTTTAATCCCCAGGTCTGTGCTTTTCACTCATTTAGGTCACAGATCTATTTTATCCAGTTTTTCTTTTTTCCCATCATCATAAAACGTGTGACATGTCATCAGCTATTTCACAAAAGACATTTGTTCTTATGTATTCAGAACTGTGTATCTGGGTGCAGGATTCACTCGCACATCAAAACAGGAAACTCAGTGTTTTAGCGTCTCCACTCTAACAAACTCCAACACATCTCATTCACTCGTGCTAGAATTCAGTCACCTTTCGTTAATCTAAGAACGATCAACTAATTTGCATATCAGCTATTAACCTACTAAGATGACAGGACAACAGAAATGTGTGTTCAAAATGTTTTCACAAAAATTTAATTTCCCTCATACAGTAAATTACTTGTGCTGCATCAGTCAGGCAGAAAGCATCTCCCAATTTACTATATTAACGACTAAATTTATTGTCTGATCACTGGTTGGTCAAACCAGAATCTTTTTTCCCACAAAAGTTAAAACTGTTGTCCTGCAACCTAGAGAGTCAATTTTTTGCATTGGATAAATTCAGCATTTGATAACAAGTGTCTGCTAAATTTACCCTATTTTAACACTGATGAGAGATAACAAGCTGATTTTCATTGCATGTGTGTTTGTGTTATTAGGCAGGTTTAATGCATGTCTGTGGAGCTGCATATCCAGCAGAGCATGTTCTTAAAGCTGCCTTTCCTACACATTTCTCTGCTATTATTTAATCATTTTGTAACTTATGTGCTACGAGTCCACTAATCTTTGCATCACTTCTCATCACACTAAGTGACTTGGACAAGATGGAAAAAAGACTCACATGCTTAAGATGTTGTCTAATCTTCATGAGCTCTCTTGTGTTTGTGTTAGTAGGGTTAATGCATGTTCTGCTTGTGTGTGTGATTTTGTATGTTTCTTTTTGCAGTGTTTGCAGTGTTTTGACTCCTTCACAATTTTCCCACTTAAGCAGTCAGTTTTGTTTTTCCCAGGTTTGCTAACCCAAATTTTGATTTCCCACATTAAACACCAGCATTCTCACTTACTCTCACTCTGTTGTCCTCTCCCACTTTAACAGTCCAATAGCTGGCAGTTCTCTTTCAGCTTTGTCCTGTGTTCCACTGTCTCAAAAGTTCTTGTCACATGCACAGTGAATTTGCAGCTTGTTGGAAACACAGTGCCATTCAATCAGGCAAGATGATGGATTTGCTCTTCTTCACTGATGCTGTTTGTCCACACTGCTGCTGCTTGCTGGGACTCTTTGCTCAGGACTTTGCTGCTGTGTCTTTATCTGCCATGTTATTGCTCTTTGGAGCTGCATTCCTTGTCTTCAGGGAGGAGTGAGAGCTCGCTTGTGAGTTTGAGGGACACATGGTGCTGTAAATAAGTTAGCCAGAAACTTGGCCTGAACGTTTCCAATGATGTTAAACTATAACTTTCTTCTGACCGCTGCATGTGGAAAATTGATTCAGGTCTGCTTTTCACCTGAAAGTGACAAACTAAGACATTTTCATTATTATTATCACTGCTTAATCGATACACATCTCTCTCTCTCTGTTTTTGTAAACAGTCCTTTCTTAAAAGCAGAAAATGAGATTGTAGCTGTTCTTGGCACAACTCCTTTTCCCTATGATTATTTTTCATCTACAATGTAGATTTTTTTCTCTTTTGTTTACTCTTTTTCTTTTTTTTCTTTTTTTGGATGGTGACCTGCAGAATCACCGCTCTCACAATTGGAGGCTTAAAAGTTACTTTTACACAGCGCACACACACACTGCGACGTCAGGCACATTCACACTCACTTTTTCATCTGCATAAATAAATCACATGGCTGATGATATGTGCCATGGTGATCCATAAGTATGATCACAAGTTTATTTAATTATTTTTCAACCCAACAAAACAAATAAACAGAAACATAATGCTGATGCTATGAACACTCCACACACATGAGTCAAGATGCAGGAAAACTGGTCACGGAAACGCTGCACACTCCAGTTATCATAGTTATCATAGTTTCGTTTCCCTCTCTTTTATGAGTTCTTAGCCAGATCTCGATCTGATAATGTGTAGCTTGCCCATCAGCTCAGAAGAGACCGCAACGCAACCTCACACCTTGTGTGAGGTTGCGTTCATTAATTCATTATTATTATTATTATTATTACTATTACTATTACTATTATTATTATTATTATTATTATTATTATTATTATGCAGAGTGCTGACAGGGACTAGACAGAACAGACAGAGAACTATATTTGCTTCTCTTCACTGGCTTCCTGTTAAATCCATGTTAAAAATCCTGCTCCTCACATACTTGGTAGTAATGGTGGCTTTGTGGCTGCTGCAGTGTTCAACCTAATTATTATTACAGTCATCACTGATCTTGGCTCTGGCTCGTCCCTCCTCACAGAAACATGAGGAAGAACAACAGATGTGTAGCCTTCATTGCTAATATTACAAACCTGAATGTTTGGTCTCGGCTGGTTTATTGCAGACTTTGGTTCATGAACGTGTTTCTGTCAGAGAACATCTGCGACTGCACTGAGCAGCACATTAACAGCAGCTCAAACAGCCCAGTCATTGCCTGCTGCTGCTCTTTCAGCAAGACACTTTATTAGGTACAATTGTTCAGCAGCTTGTTAAATATGTAATCAGCCAATCACATCAGCAGCTCATTTAGGCATACAGACATGATGAAAACAAATTGCTGAAGTCCAAACATTCATGAAGAAAGGTGATTTAGGTGAGTTTGAATCTGTCACGGCTGTCGGTGTGTGTGTTCCAGAAAACACTGATCTGCTGGGATTGAGGGTGAGGGTCATCTACTAATCACAAGGTGGGCGGTTCAATTCATGGCTGCTCTGTCTGCATGCCAAAAATCCTTGGGCACGACACTAACTCCACGTTGCTTTGCAATGCATCCATCAGAGCATGAACATGTGTGGATGTTAGATAGAAACAGTGCTGATATGAATGGGGCCAATGACTCATGCTGTACAAGTTTGGAAAGAAGGTCTGAAAATGGGGAAATTATCCAGCAGTTCTCTGGGAGAAAATACCTTGTTGAGGTCAGAAGAGAACCTAACCCTAAGTGCTTCCAGCTGCCAAGAACCAGGACCTCAAATAATCATTTATGGAGTGGGTGGGAGGTATTGTCCAGCATTGCCCTTATCTTGGACAACAGCCACCTCTCAGACACAATCCTAAGGGAGTCCATCTCGATCCCCACAACATTACTGTCCTTGTAATCAGTTTATTTAGTCTGTTGGCATCTGTGACCCTTAACCTGCTGCCCCAGCATGCAATAGCATAGAGGATGACACTGGCCACAACAGACTCATAGAAAATCCTGAGCATTGTCTGGCAGATGTTAACAGACCTCAGAGACTCTGACCCCTCCTGCAGAGGGTAGCAATGTTTTTTGACCCAGTCCAGGTTATCGTCTATATTAATAACTAACAGTAACATGTGTCCTCACAGTGTAGTCTGAATCATATCAGAGACGTGAAGCATCCTTAGAGGTCAGCTGTTTTCTATCAGCTGGCAGTGCTCAGTGAAACAGAGAGCGCCCGAACATTTAGATCTCAGAGGCAGAAGGTAAACGGTGAGAAACCCACAGATGCCACCGAGGAGCCAGCCAATCAGCAGCCAGAATCTCCTCCCCCTGTTTCATTACAGCTAATCTTTATGCAGAACACACACTCAGCCCACAGACACACACACTCACCCGACCTCAACGCTGCGACAGACTTCATTTTCCCGCCACGCTAGGCTGCTCTGTCTGCTCTCCCGGCTCAGAGGAGGAGAGAGAGAAGGAGGAGCAAATTCACAGGAAAAAAAAAAAAAAACACACACACAGACTGATAGGTTTGTAGCTTAAACCTATTCGCTGGAACGTTGAAGACAATATAATTACACAGCAAAGCAAGACACGAAGTAGGCAAAGATCTTCATGTTTCTCGTGCACGGGAGAGAACCGGACAAACGCCGTTCCTTCGCTTGACCCCAGTTGCTCTCGTCCGCTCCCCCGTAACACTGCTCTTTTATTGAGGTTACATGAATATGCATAGGTTCATTAACATACGCCGCCTATATACAAACAAAGAGTACCTTGCCTGTGTGTGTGTGTGTGTGTGTGTGTGTGTGTGGTCAGAGTGTGACCCCATAAATGACTTCCCTAAACCTACTGGTCTGGAAAGTCTAGCACTTAGCCTAAAACAGATATAGCCACGTTTATCCTACCATAAAACAATAAAACAAGGTACGACCTCTTCCCATGCTCCCAGGATGTAGGTGTGGATTCCAGAACACTCTGGAATGCACACCAAGCCTTTGCAGACTATTAAGGATCACACATCCTATCACTACACAATTATTTAAACACCTCTACCAATCTAAGACTAATTATAAAACTCTAAGCATATATAAGTAGATATTTCTAAGCATAAATGACAATCAACATTACAAAACCTAACACAGACACTGACAGTTGTAGTTATAGTTGGATGGTTCACGTGTACACAGAGGTTCAGTAGCACCATGGACACCTCTGCTCTCTTTGACTCTGCTCTCTTTGACCCTGAGACCCGAGTCTCAGTTTTACTTTGATTCACATTTTTGTCTGCAGAGTTGGCTTTAGTGAAAACCTGGGACAAGCAGTGAAGTGCTGTTTGATGATCACAGGGAATTCAAATGGTTGCACGTCAGCAGATTTGACCTTGAAGCTCATCACTGGACTGTTTCTCAGAACGCCGTCTGACCTGCAGTCGTCTCTGGTTGTGCAGGTTTCTCCTGTTTGTAAAGGAGCAGCTAATCTCACTGAGCCACAATGAGTGGCTAACATTAACATTCAGGTCCATTCTTACCGCAGTCTGCTGGTCACAGGTACCAAGTGCTGTTGAAGACGAGGAAACAAGAGCTGCGCGCTTCTTTTTAACATGATAATGATGAATACAGACAGCCATCAAAATAAGTTGACTTCTTAAAGCATAACTACAGACGACTGGGGCAGAACCTAAAAGATACTTTAGCTGAAACAATAATCAATTTATTAATCAATTTATTATTATTTCTTCACTCAAGCTTATCATTGGGTGTTTCTCTTAAAATATAAAGTGCCTTGTGGCAACTGCTGTTGTGATTTGGAGCTGCATAAATATACTGAATTGAATGCCAGAGTACTTTTTTAAACATTCAATCACAGCCACAGCATCACTTTTACCTGAAGAGTTTCCAGAACATTCAAACGCACACCATATTCAGGCTCAACAATCAAATTCAACCTCAAATGTCTTAAATGACCATGACTCTGAGAGGATTTTAATGCTTCGTGCTCACGCAGGAACCAGCACACACAACCACAACTTTCTGCAGCCTCAGAGAAGCGCTCTGCTCATGTTTCTGTTTGTTTTCACTGTGTGGGTCACAGTGGAGTGGGGTCAAAGGGCAGTGAAGGGAGTGGTGTAAGGAGGGGGTTAGGGAGTCATGAGCGACGGAGGACGAAACCCTGACGGCAGCTTAGTTTGCCTGTCTGCAGGATTTCAGAATAAAAGCGTGTTGACTAACAGTCGCTGTGTGGATCGAGCAGGGAGGGGTGGGCTCCAATCAAAACACTCTCAGCAGGCCATGAACGTCGAGCTGTTTGAAAAGTTTTAGTGACTGAACTGTTCCTAAAATGAGTCAAACCTAAAATGATGCGCTGTCTGAAACAGTAATTAAAGATTGATAATCAATTCATGAATTAGACTTCAGCCCACTGAGGAGGTAACCAATGAGATCACTGACGTGTAACACCTGTGACAGGGGATTTCTTTAAATCACCCCGTAGTTCTTCAGCTAAGACACCTGAGTTAGAAAACACAAACACTGCAGTTGCCTTTCACTCACGAGGGCAGTCATGGACGCACGACCTGCGTCTCATCACTGTCTGCGTTCTTTATTTATACTTGTCTGTATGTCTGTGTGTGTGTGTGTGTGTGTGTGTGTGTGTGTGTGTGTGCAAATAGCTTCTTATGGTGTCACTTGGTGTTCGCTCGCTCTGTGGTATAGTATCGCTTCCTGTTCCTGCTCAAACACAGTGGTGTTTCTGAGTAGCTTATTTGCTTAGCAGTTTAATTAACAACTTTTAAATACATTCTTTTTTTTTTCACAGTATAATCTTCACGTGCTTCATCCGAAGCACACTTTCTGTGTACTCACTACCTAATTTATAGCCAAAGTATTCACTCATTGTCTCTGTACTGTTTCGCTAGCTTAGCTCGTAGCCGACCCGTTAGCACCATGGCTACTTCACCTGTCCCTTCTGCACTTTCTTGCTCATTGTGTCAGATGTTTAGTTACTCCTCGGCCTCCTTTAGCAGTAATGATATCTGTAACAAATGTAGCATATTTGCAGCTCTGGAGGCCAGGATTACTGAACTGGAGACTCAGCTTCGCACCCTTCACTCACCCTTAGCTAGCCAGGCCCCTGTAGCTGGTGCAGCCGAAGATAGCGTAGGCCCCGCTAGCTGTTCCCCGGCAGATCCCAAGCAGCTGGGGAAAGACGGCTGGGTAACGGTGAGGAGGAAGCGTAGTCCTAAACAGAAGCCCCAGGTACACCACCAACCCGTTCATGTGTCTAACCGTTTTTCCCCACTCGGTGACACACCCGCTGGGGGTCAAACTCTGGTAATTGGTGATTCTGTTCTCAGACATGTGAAGCTAGAGACACCGGCAACCATAGTCAATTGTCTTTCAGGGGCCAGAGCAGGCGACATTGAAGGAAATTTAAAACTGCTGGCTAAGGGTAAACGTAAATTCAGTAAAATCATAATTCACGTCGGCAGTCTCTCCTCCAAGTCTCTGTTAGTACATGACTTAATAATTGATCAACAAATTGATTTACTCTGCCTTACAGAAACCTGGTTGCAGCAGGATGATTATGTTAGTTTAAATGAATCAACACCCCCGAGTCATTCTAACTACCAGAAATCTCGAAGCACAGGTCGAGGGGGCGGTGTGGCAGCAATATTTCACACCAGTCTACTAATTAATGAAAGACCAAGACAGACTTTTAATTCATTTGAAAGCCTGCTGCTTAGCATTGTCCACCCCAGCTGTGAAACTCAGAAACCAGTCTTACTTGTTATCATCTATCGTCCACCTGGGCCTTACACAGAGTTTCTGTCTGATTTCTCAGACTTTATATCTAATTTAGTTCTGAGCTCAGATAAAATAATTATTGTGGGTGATTTTAACATCCATGTTGATGCTAAAAATGACAGCCTCAACATGGCATTTAATCTGTTGTTAGACTCAATTGGTTTCTCTCAAAATGTAAAAGAACCCACCCACCACTTTAATCACACTCTAGATCTTGTTTTAACATATGGCATAGAAACTGAACATTTAACAGTGTTTCCTGAAAACCCTCTCCTGTCTGATCATTTCTTGATAACATTTACATTTACAATAATTGATTACGCAGCAGTGGAGAGTGGACTTTATCAAAGTAGATGTCTTTCTGAAAGCGCTGTAACTAAGTTTAAGAATATAATCCAGCCACTGTTATCATCGTCAATGCCCTGTACCAACATAGAGCAGAGCAGCTATCTGAACGCTACCCCAACAGAGGTCGATTTTCTTGTTAATAATTTCACCTCCTCACTACGTACGACTCTGGATACTGTAGCTCCAGTGAAAACTAAGGTCTCTAATCAGAAGTACCTGACCCCGTGGTATAATTCTCAAACACGTACCCTAAAGCAGATGACTCGTAATCTGGAGAGGAAATGGCGTGTCACAAATTTAGAGGATCATCATTTAGCCTGGAGAAATAGTTTGTTGCTTTATAAGAAAGCCCTCCGCAAAGCCAGAACAGCTTACTACTCATCACTGATTGAAGAAAATAAGAACAACCCCAGGTTTCTCTTCAGCACTGTAGCCAGGCTGACAAAAAGTCAGAGCTCTTTTGAGCCAACCATCCCTTTAACGTTAACTAGTGATGACTTCATGAACTTCTTCACAAATAAAATTTTTATCATTAGAGAAAAAATTACCAATAATCATCCCACAGATGTAATATTATCTACAGCTACTCTTAGTTCCATTGATGTTAAGTTAGACTCTTTTTCTCCAATCGATCTTTCTGAGTTAACTTCAATAATTACTTCCTCCAAACCATCAACGTGTCTTTTAGACCCCATTCCTACAAAACTGCTCAAAGAAGTCCTGCCATTGATTAATTCTTCGATCTTATATATGATCAACCTATCTCTAATAATCGGCTATGTACCACAGGCCTTCAAGGTGGCTGCAGTTAAACCTTTACTCAAAAAGCCATCTCTAGACCCAGCAGTCTTAGCTAATTATAGGCCAATCTCCAACCTTCCTTTCATATCAAAAATCCTTGAAAGAGTAGTTGTCAAACAGCTAACAGATCATCTGCAGAGGAATGGTTTATTTGAAGAGTTTCAGTCAGGTTTCAGAGTTCATCACAGCACAGAAACAGCTTTAGTGAAGGTTACAAATGATCTTCTTAGGGCCTCTGACAGTGGACTCATCTCTGTGCTTGTCCTTCTTGACCTTAGTGCAGCATTCGATACTGTTGACCATAATATCCTATTAGAGCGATTAGAACATGCTGTAGGTATTACAGGTATTGCACTGCAGTGGTTTGTATCATATCTATCTAATAGACTCCAATTTGTGCATGTAAATGGAGAGTCCTCTTCACACACTGAGGTTAATTATGGAGTTCCACAGGGTTCAGTGCTAGGACCAATTCTGTTTACATTATACATGCTTCCCCTAGGCAGTATCATTAGAAGACATAGCATACATTTTCACTGCTATGCAGATGACACCCAGCTCTATCTGTCCATGAAGCCAGATAACACACACCAATTAGTTAAACTGCAGGAATGTCTTAAAGACATAAAGACTTGGATGGCCACTAACTTTCTGCTTCTTAACTCAGATAAAACTGAGGTCATTGTACTCGGCGCTGAAAAGCTTAGAAATATGGTATCTAACCAGATTCTTACTCTGGATGGCATTACCTTGGCCTCCAGTAACACTGTGAGGAACCTTGGAGTCATTTTTGACCAGGATATGTCCTTCAACGCACATATTAAACAAATATGTAAGACTGCGTTCTTCCATTTGCGCAACATCTCTAAAATTAGAAATATCCTGTCTCAGAGTGACGCTGAAAAACTAGTTCATGCATTTATTACTTCCAGGCTGGACTACTGCAATTCATTATTATCAGGATGTCCAAAAAACTCACTGAAAAGCCTTCAGCTAATCCAAAATGCTGCAGCAAGAGTACTGACAGGGACTAGAAAGAGAGAGCATATTTCTCCTGTTTTGGCTTCCCTTCATTGGCTTCCTGTTAAATCCAGAATTGAATTCAAAATCCTGCTCCTCACATACAAGGTCTTAAATAATCAGGCCCCATCTTATCTTAATGACCTTGTAGTACCATATTACCCTATTAGAGCACTTCGCTCCCGCTCTGCAGGCCTACTTGTTGTTCCTAGAGTATTTAAAAGTAGAATGGGAGGGAGAGCCTTCAGTTTTCAGGCCCCTCTTCTGTGGAACCAGCTTCCAGTTTGGATTCGGGAGACAGACACTATCTCTACTTTTAAGATTAGGCTTAAAACTTTCCTTTTTGCTAAAGCATATAGTTAGGGCTGGACCAGGTGACCCTGAATCCTCCCTTAGTTATGCTGCAATAGATATGGCTGCCGGGGGATTCCCATGATGCATTGAGTTTTTCCTTTCCAGTCACCTTTCTCACTCACTATGTGTTAATAGACCTCTCTGTATTGAATCATATCTGTTATTAATCTCTGTCTCTCTTCCACAGCATGTCTTTTATCCTGTCTTCCTTCTCTCACCCCAACCGGTCGCAGCAGATGGCCGCCCCTCCCTGAGCCTGGTTCTGCCGGAGGTTTCTTCCTGTTAAAAGGGAGTTTTTCCTTCCCACTGTCGCCAAAGTGCTTGCTCATAGGGGGTCATATGATTGTTGGGCTTTTCTCTGTATCTATGAAGCGCCTTGAGGCGACATTTGTTGTGATTTGGCGCTATATAAATAAAATTGAATTGAATTGAAAAATTGAATTGAATTATTCTAAGAACTCTGAGCTGAGGTTCCCCTTTTCTAATTCTGTATGTTCTTACAGAAAGAGGAAGCTATTAGTTGTTTATCACACAAAAGTACATGTCAAAAGTCACGTAGACATTTGCTTAGTGATCAATAAAAGAATACATTTCATGAAGCTAATCACATTATATAAAAACAATATTCCTTTGACAACCTGAACCTAAATTTTAATTGTGCCTTTGAGCTTTAATGACTCACAGAAGATGAGAAGACCACAGCTGTTTGACCAGGGTCAGGACGATGTCACAGTTTATGTTTTAAGTTTTAAAAAGTTTAATGTATGAAATCGTCCATCTGTGACATGTGTCAGCATCGTGCATTTAACTCCAGCTGAGCTCAGACTGTCTGCAGGCTTCAACGATGTGTGAAGACGATGCTGGTTCGTTCAGGGTGGCGTGCACAGACCCAGAGTCTGTATGTGTGAGGACGGAAGGTGGGTTCTCGCTGGGCCTGCAGGACCACCTTCTACAGGGGGACTATCGCAAGTGTCCTGAGCAGCTGCATCACTGTCTGGTATGGTAACTGCACCGTATTGGATCGCAATACCCTACAACGGATAGTGAGAGCAGCTGAGAATATCAGTAGAGCCCCTCTTCTCTCCATCACAGACACTTATAGCACCCGCTGATCCGCAAAGCCACCAGCATTGTGGAGGACACCACACACCCCTCACACACACTCTTCACCCTGCTGCCTTCTGGAAAGAGGTACCAGAGCATCCGGGCCTTCACTGCCACACTACGGAACAGTTTCTTCCCCCAAGCCGTCAGACTCCTGAACACTCAGTGACTGGACTGACACGCAGACACGCACACCTTCATACATGTCACTACAAAGCACTTATCTGCAGTATCTCACACTCATACATACACACACATGCACACACACACACACACACACACCAAGTTACTTTTGCACAATACTCAGCATTTTGCACATTTCCACTGCACTGTCTTGTGTCTGTATCGGCCTGTTCTGTCTAGTGTTGCACTGTCTTATCTTGTTTATTTTTTTTTGGAAGGCTGGGCTCGCAGTACCGCATGGCCGCATGGAGAGTGACCTCCGGCACCAACCGTGTGTTTCCCCGGACTCGAGAGCTGTATTAGGGCTACATTGCCATTTTTCGACGCAAGAATGAGTGGGGATAAATCTAAAAAGGGAGGATACGGGCTACGAAACATTCTTGATTGTGAAATGGAGAAGGACGCCGCGGCTAGTGAGGCAAGCCTCGCATCGGGACAAGATGGCGACCGAGGTGAAGGTCTGGGTTGGCTTCGGGATGCTGTGAGTGGCGTACTGGTGGCCGAAATGGCTACATTGCGAACCGAATTGAAAAGTGACTTCAAAGCATTCGGTACGGAATTTCGGGAGGATATAAAGAAGCAAATGGCCGAACTCTCTAAGGAATTGAATCAAAGATTACACGAGATGGCGGATCAGGTAGAGGAGATGACTGGTCGGCTAAAGCACGTCGAGGACAACATGGCTGACTCGGAACGCTGGGACATTGGTGTTAGGGATACACTTGTGCAGCTGTTGGAAAATCAACGGGCGCTTCAGGAAAAGGTGTCCGATATGGAGGGCCGCGCTAGGCGCAAAAACATCCGGATTTACGGTGTACCGGAAAACTCGGAGGGCTCGTCGGTGACTACCTTTGTTGAAAATCTGATCAAAGAACACCTAGGTGAAGATTTCGGCCCGGACCGTGCCCTCGGCATTGAGCGCGCACACCGCGCGTTGGGACCAAAACCACCTCCGAACGCCCCACCACGCTCAATAATAGTGCGCTTCCTCCGGTTCTCCGTTAAAGAAGAAATTCTCTGCACGGCATGGAACAAAGGGGTACATATTCAAAACAAACGGGTGTATTTCGATCATGACTACTCCCTGGAAGTGCAGAAAAGGAGACGGGAATATATCCCAGTTAAGAAGGCTTTGAAGGACAGCGGGATCCGCTTCCAGACACCACTAAGTAAGATGCGAGTGTTTTATGCGTCAGGCAATGTCCTATATAATACCGCGACCCAAGCTGCCGAGGATTTAAGAAAGCGGGGAATAGCCGTGGGTAAGATCACCTTGGGGAACCAAACCAACAGGATGACAGAGGACACGATAAGGCAGCTACTTCCTTGGGAAACGCAGACAGCACACTGCGGGGGTGGCTTCCAGCAGCACGTTCGGGAAAAACTCCAAGCATTCCGGAGGGAGCAAGAAAAAGTGCCAGCGGACGAGTGAGCAGCTGATGGCGGGACAACGGTGAGATAGCTGGCGGTAGAGTTTTGATAATCTAACCGCGGGAACATTGACTTTCGTATCCCTCAGAATTCGTATTTCTTTAGGTTGGTGCCTACGGACATGGTTAGAGAACCACCAAGTTATTTCTAGTGGCGATAAGAAACTGTTTTTGCTTATTCTTTGCCCTTTTTTGGCTTTTTTGTCGGTCACTCCCCTCTTGTCGGATGAGGGGCCCCACCTTGTGGCCAGTCCCCTCAATGTCAAAGGACACTTGTATATCCTTTGTATTGGAAGCTCTTGTTAATGTTTGGTGTGTTTGCTGTTCAGTGAGTTCTGGTTGTGATGTTCTGAGGTCTGGGTTGATTATGTTGTATTCCACATATCCACTTGATGGCTTATAATTTCTATAAAATGCTGTCACTAAATGTAAATGGCCTGAATAGCCCTATTAAAAGAAGCAAATTAATTGCCAAGTTGAAAAAGGAGGCAGTAGATTTGGCATATTGGCAAGAAACTCATCTAGACAATGCAGAACATGAGAAATTAAAAAAGATGGGTTTCAGACATACATTCTATTCATCGTATAGGGCCGGGAAAAAACGAGGAGTAGCTATCCTTATCTCAAATAAAATAAAATTTGAACATATATCTAATATAAGTGATAAGGAAGGTAGGTTTGTTTTAGTAAAAGGTAGAATAGAGAATAAGGCGGTCACACTATTAAATGTCTATGCACCCCCAGGAAGCAACGCAAGCTTCTTTAAGAAGATATTTGATTTGATCTCTAAGGAAACAGTGGGAACCCTTATTTGTGCAGGAGATTTTAATTTACTGTTAAACCCCCGATTGGACTCAAATAATAGGGACAGGAAAAGCACATCTGGAGGGAAACGAGTTAAAGGAATGTTAACGGAATTAGGACTTATTGATGTGTGGCGATCTATCCATGGGTCAGCGTCAGGATTCACTTTTTACTCTGCTCGACACTTAGTGTATTCGAGGATAGATTACTGTTTTATGTTTAATAAGGATTTACACAGGATAAAAGATTGCAGAATAGGTCCAAGAGATTTCTCTGACCACAGTGGACTTTATATAACGTTACATTTGGATGGGACACGGAAGACAACTTTGTGGAGACTAAATACCGGTATGTTAAATGATCCCGCTTTTGTGAAACAAATGATAGCCGATCTTAATTTGTACCTGCAGGACAATGATAATGGGGAGACGAATCACAGTATTGTGTGGGATGCAGCCAAAGCTGTCCTCAGAGGAAAAATAATTGCGTGGTCAACCATGCTTAAAAAGAAAAAGTCA
Organism: Neolamprologus multifasciatus; assembly: GCF_963576455.1. Classification (NCBI taxonomy): domain Eukaryota; kingdom Metazoa; phylum Chordata; class Actinopteri; order Cichliformes; family Cichlidae; genus Neolamprologus; species Neolamprologus multifasciatus. Next base: position 26,123,344 of record NC_140453.1, read on the forward strand.
CAAGAATTGTTACAACTGCAGGATAGATTAATGGCCTTGGAACAGTCAGGTCTGAAGGATAAAAATACTACAGTAACCCACCAGATCAGACAGATTAAGCAGGAGATAGATAAAATATTGAGTGAAGAAGTAGAGAAAAACATAAGATTTATGAAACAGAGGTATTATGAGGCGGGGCCTAAGGCGGCGAAGCGGTTAGCGTGGCGGATTAGAAAACAGCAAGCTGAAAATAATATTTATAAAATTAGAGAGTCAGTTGGTAACAATGTTGTAACTGACCTGGATAAAATTCAAAAAGTGTTTGAAATGTATTACAAATCGTTATATAGTCAATCTACTCAGGGTGATGTAAGTAAGATAACTGACTTTTTGAATTCCTTAGACCTGCCTACAATTGGTCGAGAAGCAAATAGTAAGTTAACGTCCTTAATATCTCGGGAAGAAATAATTAAAGCTATTTCCAGCCTTAAATCCAATAAATCACCAGGTACCGACGGGTTCCCTGCCGAATGGTACAAAACCATGAGGGAAAGCCTTCTTCCCCTGTTGGAAACTAGTTTTAATTATATTTTGAAAGGAGGTCTGGTACCTCCCTCTTGGAAGGAGGCCTTCATATCTGTTTTGCCAAAGGGGGGACAGGATAGACTAAACTGCAAATCTTATAGGCCTATAAGTGTCCTGAACTCAGATTATAAACTATACACAACTATTTTGGTGCGAAGAATGGATGCTGTAATGCCTTCTTTGATTGATGAAGACCAAACGGGTTTCTTGAAAAATAGACAAACCCACGATAATATTAGGCGAGCTTTACATATCATCGAACACATTAATAATAAGAAAAAAAGCTCAATTATTCTTAGCTTAGATGCTGAAAAAGCGTATGATTCAGTGAATTGGGATTTCCTCTTCCTAGTGATGAAAAGATTTGGTTTCTGTAGCGAGTTTATAAAATGTTTCCAAGCTCTTTATTCTCTCCCTACTGCCAGAATAAAAATTAACGGTAGCCTCTCCGATACTATTTTTTTAGAACGAGGATGTAGACAGGGGTGTCCAGCAAGCCCCTACCTCTTCAACTTGTTTATCGAACCTCTAGCCCAGGCTATACGTCAGGAAACATCGTTGAAAGGGATTGTAATAGGAGGGGACGAGTACAAGGTGTGTTTATACGCAGATGATGTCTTGGTGACAATCACGGATCCCAGCTCAGGTATACCAGTGTTAATGGGGATGTTGGAAACATATGGTCTGTATTCAGGGTATGTTCTTAATGTCAAAAAAACTCAAGTTCTGACATTTAATTTTTCTCCAGACCAGACACTATTGTCAAAATTCAAGTTTAATTGGGAGGCAACTGCTATCAAATATTTAGGAGTGTTTCTGCCTAGAGATCTGACACAACTGTATGATAGTAATTATAGTCGTATTAATAGAGAAATACAGTGGGGCAAAAAAGTATTTAGTCAGCCACCGATTGTGCAAGTTCCCCCACTTAAAATGATGACAGAGGTCAGTAATTTGCACCAGAGGTACACTTCAACTGTGAGAGACAGAATGTGAAAAAAAAATCCATGAATTCACATGGTAGGATTTGTAAAGAATTTATTCGTAAATCAGGGTGGAAAATAAGTATTTGGTCACCTCAAACAAGGAAAATCCCTGGCTCTCACAGACCTGTAACGTCTTCTGTAAGAAGCTTTTCTGTCCCCCACTTGTTACCTGTATGAATGGCACCTGTTTGACCTCATCATCTGTATAAAAGACACCTGTCCACAGCCTCAACCAGTCAGACTCCAAACTCCGCCATGGCCAAGACCAAAGAGCTTTCGAAGGACACCAGGAAAAGAATTGTAGACCTGCACCAGACTGGGAAGAGTGAATCTACAATAGGCAAGCAGCTTGGTGTGAAAAAATCAACTGTGGGAGCAATCATCAGAAAATGGAAGACATACAAGACCACTGATAATCTCCCTCGATCTGGGGCTCCACGCAAGATCTCATCCCGTGGGGTCAAAATGATCATGAGAACGGTGAGCAAAGATCCCAGAACCACACGGGGGGACCTGGTGAATGACCTGCAGAGAGCTGGGACCAAAGTAACAAAGGTCACCATCAGTAACACACTACAACGGCAGGGAATCAAATCCCGCAGTGCCAGACGTGTTCCGCTGCTGAAGCCAGTGCATGTCCAGGCCCGTCTGAAGTTTGCCAGAGAGCACATGGATGATACAGCAGAGGATTGGGAGAATGTCATGTGGTCAGATGAAACCAAAGTAGAACTTTTTGGTATAAACTCAACTCGTCGTGTTTGGAGGAAGAAGAATACTGAGTTGCATCCCAAGAACACCATACCTACTGTGAAGCATGGGGGTGGAAACATCATGCTATGGGGCTGTTTTTCTTCCAAGGGGACAGGACGACTGATCCGTGTTAAGGACAGAATGAATGGGGCCAAGTATCGTGAGATTTTGAGCCAAAACCTCCTTCCATCAGTGAGAACTTTGAAGATGAAACGAGGCTGGGTCTTCCAACATGACAATGATCCAAAACACACCGCCCGGGCAACAAAGGAGTGGCTCCGTAAGAAGCATTTGAAAGTCCTGGAGTGGCCTAGCCAGTCTCCAGACCTCAACCCCATAGAAAATCTGTGGCGGGAGTTGAAAGTCCGTGTTGCTCGGCGACAGCCCCAAAACATCACTGCTCTTGAGAAGATCTGCATGGAGGAATGGGCCAAAATACCAGCTACTGTGTGTGCAAACCTGGTAAAGACCTATAGTAAACGTTTGACCTCTGTTATTGGCAACAAAGGTTATGTTACAAAGTATTGAGTTGTATTTTTGTTATTGACCAAATACTTATTTTCCACCCTGATTGACGAATAAATTCTTTACAAATCCTACCATGTGAATTCATGGATTTTTTTTTCACATTCTGTCTCTCACAGTTGAAGTGTACCTCTGGTGCAAATTACTGACCTCTGTCATCATTTTAAGTGGGGGAACTTGCACAATCGGTGGCTGACTAAATACTTTTTTGCCCCACTGTATATAGCGATCTCAACATTTGGGCCTTGCTCCCTCTCGACCTTGGCAACAGGATACAGATAATTAAAATGAGTATTCTTCCCAAACTACTCTATCTTTTTCTTGCTTTACCTATTCAAATTCCAGAGAAGCAATTCAGAGAATGGAATAAACAGATTTCGAGATTCATTTGGCTTAACAAAAGACCAAGGGTGAAGTTCTCTACTTTGCAGTTGCCGAAAGAAAAAGGGGGCCTGGCTCTACCTTCATTAAGGGATTACTACTTATCTGCACAGCTGAGGTCCTTGGTGTGTTGGTGTAACCCATCCTTTTGTGCAAGGTGGAAGACGATTGAGATGTCTCTCTCGGACACGCCAATCCAGTCTAGACTTGGTCACGCAGCTTCTGATTTGGATGATACCTTGACGCCCAGCCACTGGGTCACTTTTACATTAAAAATATGGAGGGGAGTGGTCAGGCAGGCACAACTCCAGGAAGAGATAAAACTTCTGAGGTGGCCAGCGTATGACCCTGATTTTTTACCTGCTTCCCACGATAGTAGATTTAAACAATGGGTGTGGCATGGAATCACTGCTGGGTGTTCGGTTATTGTAAAATCTAAAATTATGGCTTTTGATACCCTATGCAAGACTTACGACCTCGAGAAACAAGACTTTTTTCGATACTTGCAACTCCATGACTATATTGGCAAAAGACTGAAGAGCTGTGTCCGTGGAGACTTCTCGATTGTTAATATTTTCATTGATGCTTATGACTCTGGGAGTAACAGAGCCTTGATAAGTAAATTGTACAAATGTATGACTAAACTCAAAGGGAACTCAACGATTTACATAAAGCAGAAATGGGAAAAAGAAATGGACATTGTGATTACAGAAGATGGGTGGGCACGGATCTGGGAGACACAGTTTACCACAACTAACTCCAACATGTGGCGGGACTTCTGCTGGAAGAACATTATACGCTATTTCATAACGCCTAAACAGAAGTCTAAATTCAGTGCCACGCCTGCGTTTTGCTGGAGGAATTGTGGGGAAGACATGGCTGATTACGGTCATATATTCTGGTCCTGCCCACTCATACGACCCTTCTGGACGGAAGTTGTAAAGATAATTACAGAGGTGTTGGGATTCCATGTGTCTTGTACATTTACCTCATTGTATCTGGGATATTTTATCTTGTTTATTTTTGCAATTTTTTTGCACATTGCACTCTACGTAGTCCTGTGTTGTCTGTTATATGTCATATGTAGCTCCAGGGTCTCAGAGAAACACTGTTTCATTTCACTCTGTACTGTACCACTGTACATGGTTGAAATAACAATGAAAGTCACTTGACTTGATGTAACATCAGTATCACAGAAATGATAGCTGTCTAAATGAAGCCCAAAGATATAGACAAGATTCAAACACAGATGTGTCTGTGTGTGCAGGAAAGTGCAAATGTCTGTCAGACCAGACTGTCAGCTAGTGAACAAAGTCACAGGGAGGAGATCAAGAGGGTACAGACAGAGTGGGTGTGGCCAAAAAAACATTGCGCTGGAGTTCAGGACCTTTCTGCTGGGCATTCGCTGCAAAACCTCACAGAACTTCACACTGACGGCCCTGATGGTCCTGAATGATGAATTCACGCAGTAAGGTCAACATGCTCCTGACTGAGACACCACCTTGAGGTCTGAAACTGGTGGAGCGAAAAGTGCTGTTTTGTGGGTGGAGCCAGCTTTCATCACCAGTGAAGTTTGCCTCTTGGTGTTCGTTTACGTTCTTTTAATGTAACTTTTCACTGTTACGCTGACGACCTGCAGCATGTTCCTTTAACCACTGGAAATTGTGCTGAAGTGTCTAAATTAGAATCGTGTCTATCTGCAATTAGGGGCTGGTTACCGGATAATTTCCTGCTTCTTAATACTGATAAGATAGAGTTGATGGTTACTGGACCACAAAAATTTCCATACTTGTCCCAAAATTTCATCTTGAAAATTGATGACTATGTCATAAATTGCAGGAAAATGGTTAAAAACCTGGGTATGTGGTTCGACATGGTGCCCTCTTTCAAATCTCATGTAAAAGAGACAACAAAGACTGCCTTTTAACATTTAAGGAACATAGCCAAAATCAGACAAGTTTTATCAAGCAACACTGCAGAGGTTCTCCACGCATTTGTGTCTTCACGTATCGATTAATGTAACGCTCTCCTTTCTGGGCTACCAAAGCAAAGTTTTAGAGGTTTACAGATAGTGCAAAATGCAGCTGCTCGCATTTTAACTAAAACTGGAAAAATTGAGCACATTACCCCTGTATTGAAATCCCATCATTGGCTACCTTGTCAGGTTCAAGCAGATTTTAAGGTCCTGCTGCTCACCTGCAAGGTTTTAAATGGTTTGGCATCTTCATACCTCTCTGATCTTTTGCACTCATATGTTCCATCCTGTGCTCTCCGATCACAGGATTCTGGCCTTTTAAAAGTTCCTATAGCCAGAAAAAAAACTATTGGGGAACGTGCTTTTTCTTTTCGTGCCCCATTTTTGTGGAACAACCTCCCTCAAGATATTAGGCAGGCATGCTCTGTGGAGGTCTTTAAAGCTAAGTTGAAGACCCACTTGTTCACCCCATCCTACATGTCTTAATTCTACGCCATTTAGTTTTTTTTAATTTTTATCATTTTGAACTTTTAATATTTTTTTAACTTGTTATTGTGTTTTTAACTTGTATTGCTATGTATCACTTTTATTTATTTATCTTTCTATTTCCAAATAGCTGTACAGCACTTTGTCTAGAATAGAATAGAATAGAATAGAATAGAATAATTCTTTAATTGTCCCACAAGGGGAAATTTGGTTGTAACAGCAGCCAAAAAGACAAATATACAAACAGGACACGGAACAGAAACATACACAATTTTTCTTACATATTTACATTAAGGACAATGGTTACTATAAACAGAGAGTACTGTACAGTTATTAAATTAAATAAAAATAATTACAGGTAAGAGGCAAACCAGGTTGTAGTGCGAATTGGTTAATTAAATAACTTATTGCAGTTACAGCATTGATGTAAACATCTATGTTTGTTGGGAGCAGTTCAGATTGTACAGTCTGACAGCTGCAGGGAGGAAGGACCTGCGGAAACGCTCCTTCATGCATCTAGGATGCAGCAGTCTGTCACTGAAGGAGCTCTGCAGTTCAGCAACATTTACATGCATGGGGTGGGAGACTCTGTCTATCAGAGATGTTATTTTGGCCAGAGTCCTTCTGTCTCCCACCACCTGTACTGGGTCCAGGGTGCATCCCAGAACAGATCTGGCCTTCCTGATGAGTTTATCCAACCTCTTCCTCTCAGCTGTCGATAAACTGCTGCTCCAACATACAACACTGTAAAAAATGACAGATGCCACCACAGAGTCATAGAAGGTCTTTAAAAGCGCTCCCTGGACTCCAAATGACCTCAGCCGCCTCAGCAGGTAGAGTCTGCTCTGACCCTTCCTGTAAAGAGCATCAGTGTTGTGGCTCCAGTCCAGTTTATTATTCAGGTGAACACCCAGGTACCTATAAAAGTCCACTATCTCAATGTCCACTCCCTGGATGTTCACCGGTGTCAGTGTGGTGGGTCTGCGTCTCCGGAAGTCCACCACCAACTCCTTCGTTTTCCCGGCGTTGATCAGCAGGTGGTTCTGCTGACACCAGTCAACAAAGTCCAGAGTCCACTGTCTGTACTCTGAGTCGTCCTCACCTGTGATGAGGCCGACTATGGCAGAGTCGTCAGAGAACTTCTGTAGGTGGCAGCGTGGGGAGTTGATGGAGAAGTCTGCAGTGTAGAGGGTGAAGAGGAACGGTGCCAGCACAGTTCCCCGCCGGGAACTGTGCTGTTTCTCTGATACTGCAGACCAGTGTATCAGAGACACAGCCCTGTGACCTCACATACTGTGGACGTTCTGTGAGGTAGTCCAGTATCCACTGGGACATGTGGTGGTCCACTCCTGATAGCTCCAGCTTGTCCCTCAGAAGTCGTGGTTGGATGGTGTTGAAAGCACTGGAGAAATCAAAGAACATGATCCTCACAATGCTTCCAGGCTTCTCCAGGTGAGTCAGAGCTCGGTGCAGGAGGTAGATGATGGCAGGAGGTAGATGATGGCGTCCTCCACCCCAATGCCAGGCTGGTAAGCAAACTGCAGCGGATCCAATGAAGACCTCACCAGGGGGCGCAGATGGTTTAGAACCAACCTCTCGAGGGTCTTCATCAGATGCGATGTCAGGGCTACCGGCCTGTAGCTGCTGAGGTCCTTGGGATGGGAGGTCTTTGGTACCGGTACCACACAGGAGGTCTTCCACAGCTGTGGTACTTTCCCCAGTGACAGGCTCAGGTTGAACAGATAACCTAGGATGCCACACAGTTCATCTGCGCAGCATCTCAGGAGCCTGGAGCTGACGCCATCTGGACCTGCAGCCTTCCGCACCTTGATCTTGCGAAGCTCATTCCTCACTTGAAGTGCTGAGATAGAAAGAGTGGATTTTGGGGGAGGGGGGTGTATGTTGGAGTCAACGGAAGCCAGGGGTGGGTGTGATGACTGGGAGCTGGGAGGTGTGAAGCTAAGAGGTGTGAAGTCCTGAGATGAAGGACAGGCAGTCCCTGAAGATGAAGGAGATTGCAGCAGGGGGGGACGATGCTGTGGGAGGGGTGGGTGTTTGATCAAACCTATTAAAATATTTATTTAGGTCATTCACCCACCCCAAGTCTCCTGCAGCCTGGGGGGTTGGTTTTTGTCCTGAGATTGTCTTCAGGCTGTTCCAAACCCCTCTGATGTTGTCCTGTTGCAGCTGCTCTTCCATCTTCCTCCTATAGTTATCCTTTCCTTGCCTTATCTTCCATTTCAACTTCTTCTGAACAACTCTCAGCTCCTGTTTGTCTCCAGATCTAAAGACTCTCTTCTTCTCCTTGAGGAGAGCCTTAATTTCAGGATTTATCCATGGCTTGTTGTTAGAAAAACAACGTACCTTTTTGATGGGTACGGTGTTGTCCACACAGAAGTTCATGTAATCCGTAATGCAGTCTGTGATGCTGTTGAGGTCATCCTCCAGGGGGCTGCAGAGGTTGTCCCACTCAGTAGAACGGAAACAGTCCCTCAGGGCCTCTTCAGTCTCTGCCGACCATTTCCTTACTGTGCGTTTCACAACTGGTTCTCTGTGTACTAGAGGTTTATACACAGGCTGGAGATGAACCAGATTGTGATCTGAGCCCCCCAGGGGAGGAAGAGGTGATGAGCTGTATGCCTCCTTGGTGTTGGCATACAGTAAGTCCAATGTTTTATTGTCTCTGGTGTAGCAGGTGACATACTGGGTGAAGGTGGGGAGAGTGGAGGACAGGGAGATGTGATTAAAGTCCCCAGAGATCAGGAAAAGGGCCTGAGGGTGCTGCGTTTGGAGTCTGCTGGTTACAGTGTGCAGGACCTCACAGGCTGCTGCAGCGTTAGCAGAGGACGGGACATACACAGCTATCATAATCACGTGTGTAAACTCTCGCGGTAGATAGTACGGTCTCATGCGGTCTAAAAGCGCTTTATAAATAAAGTTATTATTATTATTATTATTTAAGAGAAGAAGTCTGCTCACTGACACTCATTAATGCAGGTATATTTTCCCAGTGACTCTAAAAGTTCCCTGTTCACTGTGTAGAGTGGCACAGAAGAAGAAAAGTCAGACAGGTGGACCCATGCGTCCTCGCCTGCTCTGAATCTTGATGATTGGTGATTGGTGGAGCCAAGCAAGCCGAGGGGAGACGGATGTTTTACATTTGCCAAAGCCAAACATCTGCCTCCATCCCAGCATCCTCCTGTGTCACTTCAGCCCTCTGTGTGTCCTCCTTCATCCATGAACCTCCTCTGAGCTCTTCCTCTTCTCCTGCCCGTGGCTCCATATTCATCCTCCACCCTCCCTCCTCTGCACATGCTCAGACCACCTAAGCCTCGAACATCTCCAGCTCTACCATCTCCATCACAGCAAGGCTCACCTCCATCTTTGAACTTTCCTTTTCACTGTTGCTCTCCGTCTGTCACACTTGCCTCCACTCACTCCACCCTGTGTGTCTTCTTCACCTCTCTGTGGATGGCTTTACTTCATACTCATGTAGTCTGTCATTCCACTTCTCTCCAGAGCATACCTCCACCTCTGCAGGCTCCACCTACTGTCACCACAGATCACAGCTGCTGTCCGGCCTTCCAGCAGCACTTGGTGCAGTTAAATTACAGCTCCCTCTGGTGGCTGCAGAAATTATGACAGCGGGAAAAAATGAAATAATGTTCTGTGACATTTTGATGCATGCTCAATCATCCAGATAAGTAAATCTCCAAAAGTTGATTCTGTTCATCTGGACATAACATTTTCAGTGGGAGAAATGTTTTGTCACTCATCCAAGTGACTTCTTGCAGTGACGATGAGTGACGATGAGTGACAATGAGTGACGATGCGTGACGATGAGTGACAATGCGTGACGAAACGTTTCTCCCACGCTATGTCCAGATGAACAGAATCAACTTTTGGAGATTCTGTGACATTACATTTTTCTTACTTTCTTTTCCTGTAACATAAGCCAATCTTTGGCCCTGAAGCTGAAGTCAGGTGTGAGGCTGATACATGTGTCGGTCATGACATCAGCAGGAAAATGTGAAGCCGCAGCTCTGCTGAGGTTTCCATCAGCATGCAGAGCAGGCGTCGCCGTGCTGATAATTATTGATTGTGTCTCTTCATGCATGAGGTAATTTGGGATGCTCCTCATTTGCATGCAGACTGGGAGGATTCAGCTGCTGCGCTCGGCTCAGAAAATCTCAAACTGTCTGTGACACACTAACGCTGGCACGGCGCCTTTGTCTCCTGAATCACGAGCTGTGTTTTTGTGATGAAGTGAATGTGTTCATGTCAGATATCAGTTGGTTTTTCGTGTGGTTCTCAGCAACAACAGGAGCTTCAGGTGTGCTAAGTGAGCCACACACACCAAGACATGGAGGGGCTTTCTCCAACTTCCTTTTGTGTCTTTGAACACATCACCTTCTTTTTAATGAGGGCAGTAACACTTTATTATACAGCCTGATAATAAGTAATTTATTAGAAACTACTGTGTAGTTATGTTTACCTACAAATACTTAAGTCATACTGTAAGTGCATTTATGTACCGCTTTATTTCTCCATAATTTTATGGAGAAACTGTATTTCAGCATTATAGTCTCTAGTTTTCAGGGAGCAGGGTGTGTTATGGAGGTGATTCATCTCACTTTATTATGTGCATGAAGGATGCTCTATTATTCAACTGTCCTCTCATTTTACCAAGATTAATGTGATGAGGAATGAGTTTATAATGATTGAGCGACGTCTACCTTCACTTTTCTTCCAGAAGATGTAGATTTCAGATCGATACGTCGGGGAGATCGAAGATTATAGCTGTTCATGTTGTGTACGTGTTTTCCTTTGTTTTTGTCTTTAGAAGAAGAAATGAAAGCAGAAATGCTCTCATGGGGGCGTCCTGCTGTCACAGGTTTATTCATGGAAACTCTCACAGCTTTGACCCCAACACAGTGATAGAAGGTGTTTCAGAGCTTTCTCTGTGCTTAATCTTAAAACAAACACAGGACGTGGTTTTATGGAAATAGTGAGCAGGAGCAGTAAACTGAGCGGTTGTTGTAGAGCCGAGCTCTCAGGACACGTTCAGCAGCAGACCGACGCCTCGTCTCCAAACACAGAGACAAAATCTTCCACTGAGTACACACATCACAACACAAACAGGATGTGACGACCAGTAGCTCCATCCACTGATGTGAATCAGCTCCAGCACAATCTCCTCCACCCCCCGTCTGAGCTCCACACTGAGAACTATTGGTCCACTGAGCATTTATGTTTTAACTGACAGTGAATACCTGAGTGTAGAAGATCAGTAACCGTCCAAGAACTGTCACAACCGTGGATCATCCACAGATCGTCCTAGAAAACACCTGCTCCAGAGTGGACTCACCTGAGGCTGCTGTCTTACCTTTCACCTCCACAGGCAAACAACACCCTGCATGTTACTTAAGTGTGAAATCTGCAGGACAGCCTGGAGGGGTCTGGATATGTCCTGAAGTATTCAAAGTACAGGTTCATGGATTCCGCCGCGGGCACTTTAATTTCCAACATCTGTCACATGACAGCGCTGCTCTGAAACAGAACAAAACATACATTATTCATGGCCCCGCCCCCAGGCACTCATTAAACACAGCTGAGCCTCATTTTTATTTTATTAAAATTAATAAAATGCCCCTCCCTTTCTTCCCTCCCCATCCTCAGCTGCCTCCCTATTCCCGCTCTACCACACCCAACCACACATGCAGGGCTTGGGGTGCAGGTATGTCACCAGGGTGCAGGGGAGGCACTCCCCCTCTCTCCCCTTCTGGCCGCCTGTGCCTCAATTTTATTCTGCAACCTAGACATCCACATTACTCACACTCTCACATAACACATACATATAGGGCCTTGGGGGTGGGCACGTTCTACAGCATCCAGAGGATGGTCGGTGTAGTCCAACCCACCTCTGGTGCTGGTGCCCTACCCTCAATTTTAAATGCATATAGACACTAAGGGTTTTCGGGAGGAGCCGTGCTCTCCTGTGTTTTAAATGCACTTTAGAACAGCACACAGCAACACTACATATGAGCGGGCGTAGGGAGGTTTGGGGTCTTCACTCACCCCGGTTCTGTTAGCCATCAGGGCTGGGGGGCTGGGAGGAGGTGCTGGCCGTCAGATTGGGGTCCGGGATGCGGGGCCTCCCTGCTACTGCAGATAAGGAGGTGCTCCGCTTGCCTCCACCCCAGAGAGAAGGGTTACATCTCCTGGGTCTAGGTGCAGCTTGCCCCTCTGGGGGCGGGGGTACCTGGACCTGGTATATATCGAGTATGTTTGGGGAGTGTGACTGTCTGTGCAGTGTCTATTTGTGTCTGTCTACACGTTGGGTGAGTGCCGAGTATTTGGTTGTGTATATGGGGGTGGAAATGCACGTTTGTGTCCGCGTGCGCCTGTTCGTCTGTGTCTATATGTCAGGTTGGGTCTTAGACTCAACCTCTCTGGGTACATCTCAGGCCCTCCAAAGTACGGAGGCCTATCTCCCCTCACCACACTCCCTGCCGGTGGCTGATGCCCTCAGACGTTGGTGTGTTGGTGGTCCTTGTCGACTGGGGCTGGGCGCTCATGTATGTACCGGCTCACTTCTGGTGGCCGATTGGTGGGGCCTGGCGCCTGTGGCCTGGCTGGGCCCCTTCTGGGGGGTGGGGTGTCCTCAGGCTCGGTCCTCTCTGGCACAGCTGGCTGCCGGCAGAGCCCGCGGGCACGCCACTGCAACCCCCTTTGGCCTCTGCTCCATAGCTGCTGAGTGACCTCTCGTTTGGGGCTCTACTCGGCTCTTCCCAGGAGGGTGGCATGGTTCCCCCCCTTTTGGTGGTCCTCCTCGGGTCCATGTACTCTGGGGCCTCTGGATGTCTGGGGCCTGGATCTCCTTCATACCTGCTTCATACCCTGGGGGATGGGGCTATGGCCTTACACTCCCTAGCAGATCATTACATGGAGAAACCTTTGGAATACAAGCATGCTGATCCACACAGGTGTGCACACAGGTGTACACACGGGTGTTCACAGACGCGGACTACACCTTTGTTGGCTGCTGCCTCAAAGCACATTGTGCGCTGTCTATCTTGCGTGCTGCACAATATCATTTAATATTTAGTATGTACTGTTATCTACTGCTAGCTAGTTTATTGTGATGGTGCTGTATTTATTATGTTGCTCTTTCTTTGTTTGCTTTCTCTTCTGTTTTTTTTTCTCCATACAGGTGATCCAGGTGTTTTGTTTGTTTTTCTTTCTTCCCCTCTTTCTCACCGTCTCTTCTCCCCTCTGGTTTTCTTTCTCTCCCTCTCTTTCTTTCATTCTTTCTCCCTGTCCTATCCCACAGTCATGTCTGTCCCGTTTGTAGCAACCGAAAATAAAATAAATACATAATTACAATAAAGGTCAATCAAATGGACCAATACGGCAAGGACATGATGATCCACTTGGCATCTTTCTTGGCCTTAAGACAACAATTCTGATGGCTAAAGATCCAAATGGGACAAAATAAATAAATAAACAAATAAATAAAATTAAATAAAATTAAATAAAAATTTAAATAATTCTAATTATTTTATTTGTATTTTATTATTAATTTAATATAATTTAAATTTAAAAGGGCAGCACGGTGGCACGGTGGTTAGCACTTTTGCCGCACAGCAAGAAGGTCCTGAGTTCAATTCCAACATCAGGCCGGGGTCTTTCTGTGTGGAGTTTGCATGTTCTCTCCGGGTACTCCGGCTTCCTCCCACCGTCCAAAGACATGCAGCTTGTGGGGATAGGTTAATTGGAAAATCCAAATTGCCATTAGGTGTGAATGTGCGAGTGAATGTGAGCGTGAATGGTTGTCTGTCCCTGTGTGTTGGCCCTGCGACAGACTGGCGACCTGTCCAGGGTGTACCCCGCCTCTCGCCCTATGACAGCTGGGATAGGCTCCAGCACCTGGAAAGGATAAGCGGAAGCGAATGGATGGATGGAAAATGGATGGATGGATTAATTTTGTGTATTTTTAGTTCAATAATTTGTTCAAAAATATGATTTTGGTGATTATAGGTAAGTATTATGATGAATTTAGCTTTCATTGGTAGCACAGTGCAAAAGATTTTTTTTTAAATTATTTCTGTTTTGGATTTTCATATTTTATTGATGCATTTTTATATCGTTGTATTAATTATTTTTATGTCATATTTTGTCCTTCGTACCTCCCTGTAACTGCACTGATTTCCCACCGTGTTGTCTCCCTGACAGTCGACTCAGGAAGTTGAAAACATCAAACGGCGACCTGCCGGTGAACTTTGGTGAACTCCGGCGCCCCAACAGGGGTGTCGCTCCTGTCTAATTAAAAATAGATGTAGGAGCAGGGAGCCCAGGGCTGCTGGGTGTTTGATGTGCTGCTGCTGATGGTGAGTGTCACAGGATGATGGAAACGGTGCTTTCAGAGGCGTTCAGTAAAACGCAATAAGAGGAAACGTCTCTTGGCTCTGTGTTCTGTCAGTGCTGCAGGAACAGCTCAGTAACCTGAAGTCCTCCAAATATCCTCGTGTTTCCTTCACACGTTCTCATCCAAGGGACCCAAATCCTGGCCTTCTGTCCCCTGGCTTTGTGCCTGGACTCACTGGTTGTGGTAAAATTGGACATCAGGAGACAAAGAGTGACTAACACCACATAAAGAGCTTAGACAGATGGAGGTGGAGAAACCCTGATGATCTCCCTACGTTTAAGTGTCACAGAGGTGTTTGTCCACTAAGCTGAAGCTCTGTATTTGTTTGTATGGTAGTCATTTGGTGCTGAACAGCCGAGGAGGACAGGAAATCAGACAGGAGCAGCAGGTTTTAGAAATCTCATTCAGTCTGAACTGCTCAAGGTGTGATCTATCCAATTCAATTCAGTTTTATTTATACAGCGCCAAATCACAACAACAGTTGCCTCAAGGCACTATATATTGTAAGGTAGACTCTACAATAATACATATAGAGAAAACCCCAAATATCATATGAGCCCCCTTCACCTTCAGAGGAGCTCACACACCTGCACCTGCTCACCTGTGATCAGCTGATCCTGGATCCAAGCATGCAAAGGCCATCCGACCTGTCTGCTGTCAGTGGTGATGTTCATAATGAAACCAGGTGCAGAAACATGAATACAACTGAGTGCAGATGCTATGATGCTGGTGTTTATGGCCTGATTACAACATCCTGGAAACTCCATCCTGGCGTAGTCACACATATGGAAAATATATAAATCTTCCAGGAGTGAAAGTTCAGACAGGGAGGGGTTAAAGACAGAGGGGAAGCCGATAAGAAGAGGCAGGAAATCCCCCCCCCCCCCAAAGCAAAAAATCTCCAACAGATACAGATTGTCCCTGCCAGGCATCTGTAGCAGCTCCGCAAATGTGTCAGAAGAGCAAGCAGCTCACCAAGATGGAGGCCACCCAGAAGCTAGAGCAAGTGAAGAATGAGCAGCGGCAGCAGCAGCAGCTCCTGGCCAGCCAGCGCCTCTCAGGCCCCCAGTCGCCTGAATCTGGCAGCCACAGCCCCGTGCCCACCGGAGGAAGCGCCTCCCCTCAGCTCCACGCGGGTCTCAGGGAGGGTCAGCCCAAGCAGCACCTCCTGCAGGGAAGCTCTGGACCAGCAGACGACATCTTCCTCCGGCCTCAAGCACCGCCCCCTTCTGGCTTTTCCTCACTCCCTCAATCCCCACATCCCTCCTCTCCCCTCCACCAGCCAACATCTTCCCCCCAGATGTTCTCATGATGCCCATGATGTCGTAGGCTCTCCTGCTCCGTCCCCCAACTCCAAAAGACCTGACGTCTTCAGAAGCCTCGGGCCACAACCAGGTAACCCCACCCCCGACCCTTCAGTCAGACATGCCGGCATCCGAGTGGCCGAAGCCTACCAGAAGACGAAAGTGCGAGTCCCTGCGCCTGAGTCATGCAGTCATCAACTGGTCCAGGGTGGTGTGTTTAAGGCCCCCATGCCCCCTCAGCAAGAGGCATGTGGTGGTGGAGGAGGGAGGAGGGACCTGCCAAGGCTCACAGACCCAAGTTTTGCCCCCCCTCCTTCACAGGAGCCTCCCTTCCCCTCCAGCCCACTGTCAGGTCTGGGCTCCCCCCACCGTAGCCCCTACGCCCAAGCGCCCGGCACGCCCAGACCAGATTACACTCAGCAGATGTCCGACTCCTTCACCCAGCAGTCACCTATGACCTCCCGGCCATCTCCGGACCCTTACACCAACCCTCAGACCCCTGGCACGCCGCGTCCCCACTCTGACCCACATACCTCACCACACTGCCTGCACTGAGACCAGACCAGTACAACCAGCAATCCATGAGCCGCCGTCCGTCCCCCTCTCACCCAACCCTCGATCCCTACGCCTCCAACCCGGGCACACCCCATCCAGCTGTCATCGACCGCTTCCCCCGATCACCAGGGAGTCAGCGGACCAGCCACCCCTACGCACAGCCCACAGGTACACCGCGACCCTCGCCGGATCCCTACGCCCAGCAGCCCTCTACACCACGACCCCAGAAGGCCCACGAGCCATTCAGCCAAACCCCAGTCGAGAGCTTAGCTCCTCAGCCCGCAGCTTCCGCTTCATCCCCTCTGGCTCCAGGAGACCCAGGGACCTTCACCCCAACGCCCCACCAGCAGTCACCAGGAAGACAACAGCAGCAGGACTCATTTCCCAGAACCCCAAAGCACCCTGGGATATCAGAAGAGAGCTTCTCTGCTTTGGCCAGTCACACTCCGGGTCACGATCCGTTTGAGCAGGGTCACATGACACCAGGCCGATCGCAAACCGACAAGACGGCAACCACTGAAATATCTGCTTTAGACGGGTCGATGAGCGTGATGCTTGGTGACTCAGGGGAGAAGCTGAGACAGCGCCAACGGCTTCGGGAGCTCATCCTGAGACAGCAGCAGCAGAAGAGCGCGTTACGTCAGGAGAAGGGTCTGCAGGAACCGGCTCCTGGACTTGCTGCACCCCCGGCTGCTCCAACAGGATCCTCCCCTGGTTCTGGCACACCTCTTCACAACTGGTCGCAGGACGACTCCTCCAGCTCCAACTCCACCACTTCTCCTGTCCAGACAGACCCATTTGGGCGCCCTCCGCCCCCGTATCCTGGCACGATACGGCCTGCCGGGGCTCCAGCCCTGAGGTTCCCTGGAGGGTTCCCAGGAGAACAGCAGAGGGGTTTCGCGCACACTGAGGCTTCTTTCCCCAGACAGAGCCTCCTCAGAGAGCTGGGTGTCCAAGGACCAGGATCGAGGTTTGGAGCTCCAGCTGGCCTCCATGAGACTTTCCTGCGTGCACCCCTAGGATCAACGCCTGCCTCTGGGCTCGGTGCTGTGGAGGTTCGGGTTCAGATGAGGAGGCCAGTGCCCGGGGACTTCACCGCCATCCGTCCCCACGGGACTCCAAACGCTCACCCGCCCATGATGCAAGGTGTCCCCCAGCCCTTCCTCCCTCGCTCTCTCCCCATCCAGCAGCACAGCATCATGGGACAGCCCTACATTGAGCTTCGACATCGCGCTCCAGAGAACCGCCTGAGGCTGCCCTTCTCTCTTCCTTCAGCCACGGACCCCGACGCCCCTCTCCTGCACCCCAGAGACCCCCACCCACCTGCCATCAGACCTGGTCCTGGGGCCAGGATGGGTGAGACGCTGATGGCTCAGCAGATGATGATGGCAGGCGCCGTGGAGCAGCTGAACCAGCAGGATCCTCAGCAGCAGCACCTTGGCCACACGGCGGCTCTGACTCAGACCGGCGAGCCGGCACTCTCGGGAGCCAATGGAATCGAGGAGCACCTGGAAGGGGAGGACTCAAAAATTAAAGCGCCTTGAGGCAACTTTTGTTGTGATTTGGCGCTATATAAATAAAATTGAATTGAATTGAATTGAATTATAAAGTTTGTATCTGTCTTGTGTGAAACTTGTATGAAAAGCATACAAGAGTGAAAACAGATATAAGATCCCTTGAAAAATTATATAAATGAAACTTGTAGTTTTGTATACTTCCTAAAACAATATATGAAAGTAATGAGAAAGTGTCCACTTGAATAAGTAAATCATATAAGCCTTATGTGATTCACTATATGAAGCAAGCCAAATCTGATGCAAGTCTTTTCCATTTCTTTTCCATATGGGCAGAGGTGAGAGCGCTCCTGGCTGGTGTGAGGCACAATCAGCTGATCAGTTCTTCCATCACACCAACCTGCAGCTCGCTGACAGGACGACCTTTCCAGCTGCTGCTGCTTCATCTCTACCAACACACCTCTCACCTAGGGGTGGGCTTCACCACAGGTACCCCCCCACCCGCCCACTCCCCACAATCCATTATAGCAGCAAAGAAGCAGAGACATGGCCCAGGGGTGCCCTCTGGAAGCAGACCATCAATACACACACACACACACACACACAAACAGACTGGAGTCAGTCCCACACTGGAAACACCTGTAACACCTGAAGACAGAAACTCTGAGAGATGTCACACCCTCAGTGATGTCACTGAAGAAGAACAGGAGGAACTGACATCCTGGTGACATCACATTTTGTTGCGTTCGATTGGCTGAAATCCGGCTCAGGCTCGCTCACCCGCCACAGCCTCAGCGATCAATAATTGAGGCGTACGTCAGCTCAGGTCAGCTCCATGTTTCAAACAAGTGTTATCAGCAGGTTGTTGATCAGGTTTATCTGTGATTAATAATCCAACGTTTGGACTTCAGAGCAGCTAAAAGATCCAGAGATTTGCTATGAAGTGAGGTCCTGACCTTTGACCTTCTGTGACTGTGTGCCAACACTAGTTTAGTGTTTATGGAACAATAAACCTTTTTATTGATTTAAAAAAGAAAAAATGCTGCTACCAAGGAAAACACACCCACACCGCCCAGGTTTGCTCACCTGTGGCCAACGCTGGGTTCAAACCACCAAATCAAGGACGTCTGCTGCACAAACAAGTTGACAGGTCAGCGGCACAAACCCCAGAGGTCAGAGCACACCGTCCTCAGCTGTCTGTAACCACCAATAAGAAGCCTCATTACAGTCTCTGACCTCACTCATAGAGAAGTCACTGACACCTTTAGTCAGAGCAGCTTGGGTCAGAGGTCAAAGCCCGAGGGTCACGAGACAGTCTGGACTCTAACAAGGCTGAGCTCCACCTCACAAACCAAGGACAGGAAGTGATGTGTGTATTCCTGAGAGTGTGTATATCAGTGTGTGTGTCTGTGTTGTGATATTACCTGTCTATGCGGTGGTTTTAAGGTAGCCTCTGGGGGCGGCACTAACATCACCTTGTCCTGCCTCATCTACTTCCTGAGATTCCTGAGATTTTCAGTTATTCATCAGGTGACATCACGCCTAACCTGATGACTCAGACAGATCTGTGGGGACTGAGGCAGGTGAGTCAGTCAGCTGTCTGTCACGCTTCAATGGGGAGACGCTGACTCACTGCACGCCCTCAGAGCGTTACCTGCTCACCCGGAGCCTCGACACTCAGAAGCTCACCTGTCCAAACACTTGCTCCGTATTTCAGACTTTACCTGAAATACTGAGCGAGTGTTTACCTTTCTGTGTCAATGCTGCTGCTGCTGAGCTGCAGAGACATGAACATACATGTAAAGGATTCTGAATGGCCGGCAGGTCAGCGTGTGAAATTATTCATGTTATTATTCACATTATTCACCAACAGAAAAATGAAAGTTTTATTTTAATGATAATAAGAAAAAAAATGTAAAAACAGATTAGACACATTAATCAGTGACTGAAGCTCAATCACACATGAACCAGAATCTGATGATTGCTCTGATACTGAACGATCTTCCGTCAGCTGATCAATCGCCCAGCTGTAAATTTATCCACCGCCCTGCAGTTTCATTCCCAACAGAGGTTTCTGCACATGGAGACAAGTAAGAGAACTGTGAGCGACTGAAGGCCCTTTAAAGTAAAAGCCTCAACCTCCGATCTGCTGCTCTCCATGTTTGTGTGGCTCTTCGGCTCAGATGAGTTTTGATTTTATCAAATGAGCTGAGCTGAATGAGACTCCTGAAACATCAGAGCTTCGAAACATTAATGTAATTACTTTCAGAGATAAACAAGCCTGAGATCAGACATAAACCAGAGCGATGTCCCAGGAAAAGTAATCACCCGGCTAATCATTAATAATGATCTGAAAATGTTCATTCGTCTGTTTTCTGCCGCTAATCGAGCCGTTTGTGAGATTTGAAAAAGGTGTGTGTTTTCAGACTTGTTCCTGTCAGCCTCAAACATCTCACCTGTCTCTGCACCAAACAGAAGATTTCTCTTTGTTCCTGATGTTTGGATGGAGATGTTTAGGTGAAAATATGAGAAGGACACCAGAGAGAAAAATGTGGCCATGAAGCCGTGGCAGCACTCGGAGGATGGGTAGATCATCACCTCCGTGTTTAATGATGCAGGTTTTCTCTGCGACTCCTCTGAGGAGGCAATGCATCAAAGCGACAGGCCAATCAGCATCCGGCCGCTCTTCATCAGCACAATTAACTGTAATTAATCTGTTTACTGTGTGAGGTGTGAGGCACGCCGGGCGGCCTCGCTTATCTTCCTTATGTAACTGCAGGAAAACGAGGATCCGCTGTTCTGCTGCTCACTCAGCCCTGAACTCTGATTGGTCTTTGTTTTCACAAAAAAAGGAAGCTGCCGAGAGCAGACAGATCCTCAATAAACAGAAAGACAAGCCTGCAAATAACTGCAGCAAGATCAGTAACTCACAGCTGATGAAACTCATTTAGATAAATAAATAAACTCCCTCAAATAAACTCTCATCAAACCTTCAAATCCATCAAACTATGACCTGCTGGCCTTTCTGAGCTCCTGTCTAAGGCCTACAAACTCTATAGCAGGTGAGCAGCATCTGAAAGACCCAACACAGGAGCTGAGAGACAATCTGGATCTTCAGCTAATCATCTGCTGTTCTCTGAAGCCTCACAGACATGTCTGAAGGACGGCTAACAGGAAGACGTTCATAATGAAGGGAAACAAGAGGAAAAGCTGAGGTCTGAAGACCAGAGGAACAGGTCTGATGGATCCACTTAATGGTCAGTAAGAGGATGTCAGGAGGAGGTCCAACACTGAGAGTCTGCAGCCATCTGTGAAACAGGGTGGAGGCTCTGTCATAGTTTCAGCTGCAGGTCAGTCAGTGGTGTTGGAGATCTTTGATGAACTGATGAATTACAGAGTCCACCATATAGGAACATCTGGAAACATCTTATTATCTGCTTTCATTTTCAGCTCGACAATGATCCAAACACACTGCTGTGCATTAAAACCTGGATAGAAACACACAGGGGAACTCTATCAGAGCTGGACTTCAGCATGACTGAAGCAGTGTGAGATCATCCTGACAGAGAACAAAAGGCAGAAACATCCAAAGAAGAACCCAGAGAACTCTTCCTGAAGGTCCCCACAGAGCTGTAGGAGGAAGCTGCTCACAGCACAGATTCACTTTCATTTTCCCCTTTTAACTTCTCGAGCTGCTGATTATTCTGAGTATGACTGCATAAAAGCCTGACTCTAGAAAAGTCCTTAAGTTTTAATCCGTATGTGAGACATCGTCTCGACATGAGGGCCATGGGCCATGACGCAAACGCCACCACGTCACAACCATCTGCCTCTTTCTAAAACTTTAAGCAGACTCACGTTTTCTTTGTTTCTCTGATTAAAATGTTCTAAAATTAACACTGAAATGTTTTCGTGACACAGGATTGAATCAGAGTAGAAATAGGACAGAGGATCATGAGGAAGCAGAGATTGTGGGCGATCGTGGCTCAAAGAGTTGGCATGTCGTCTTGTAACTGAAGGTTGCAGGTTCGAGCCCCGACTCAGACAGTCGTTGTGTCCTTGGGCAAGACACTTCACCTACTGGTGATGGCTAGAGGGGCCGATGGCACGATATGGCAGCCTCGCTTCTGTCAGTCTGCCCCAGGGCAGCTGTGGCTACAACTGTAGCTTGCCTCCACCAGTGTGTGAATGAATAGTGGAATTGTAAAGCGCTTTGAGGGTTTACAAAAAAGCGCTATATAAATGCAATCCATTATTATTAACCAGAGTTTGGGGTTTTATGGCCTTGTTTTGTTATTTTCTCATGTTTTTGTCTCTTTTCGTTTTTCTTTTTCATCTTCTCATCTTTCTCACTCATGAAATCTGGAGCTGTTCAGCTCAGCTGCTCCGTGCTGACAGAGCAGCTCTCTATCGTCAGTGTTCACTTTTTATCTTCCAACGTTAAAAACTGTCATGGTCTTGAGCCAGTGGACTCAATGGTTTTGGTTTTGATTATTATCTTATGTTTCAGGTTAATTCTTGTTAGGATTTCCTTTTTTGTAAAACTTTTAAAAAATCCAAAATGTATCGCCTGCTCCACATTTTCCAAACCCAACAGGAGTCTTTGCCCGGCCCATTCTGGCCCTCGGGCCTTATGTTTGACACACCTGCCCTACTGGGATGAGCCCTTTAGATCTCGGGCGTTCTCCTGTGTCCCGCCTTTTTGTGGCGGTCTCAGAATGTGGTTTCTGTTTTGTATTTTGAGCTCCTTTTGTTCGGTGTCTAGGTGCCTGCCCTGGTCCCACATTTCTGTGTCCCCATGCTGTTGCCATGTCTTATGTCTTGTGTTAAGCTCGTGTCTGTGCATACCTGTTGTATTTCCTGTTTTACTTTGATAGTCCCTGTCCTGTGTGTAGTGTGCCTGGTTTTGCTTCCCCTTGTCTCGACAGCTCTGATTTCTCCCAGCTGTGTTTCCCTCCTGTCTCCCATTCCCTGATTGCTCCTGTGTGTAGGTAAGCCCTGTGTTTTTTAGTGCTTGTTACTGGTGCATCTGTGTTACCTCCAC
This sequence comes from Neolamprologus multifasciatus, assembly GCF_963576455.1. Classification (NCBI taxonomy): domain Eukaryota; kingdom Metazoa; phylum Chordata; class Actinopteri; order Cichliformes; family Cichlidae; genus Neolamprologus; species Neolamprologus multifasciatus. Next base: position 26,145,856 of record NC_140453.1, read on the forward strand.
ATGTCATCCTGTGTTCCACCCTTTATGTTTTCCTTTGAGTTATGGTTTCAGATTTGGTGGTTAGATTGTCCCAGTTTAGGTTTGTTCTTAGTTCCTATCTGTCCCATCTCTGCTCTGTCTGTATTATCACCTCATGTAAATTAAGCTCACTCATTGCATCGTCAGTGCCTGCGATTGGGTCCTTATCCCTTCAACCCCACACGACTGCCGCCGCAGCTGTGACAAAACAACACTTAAGCCGCGCCGTGCAGATGTGGATTGTCCCCGATGTAATGATGGAGTCAGAAACCAGGCTTAAACAGTTCAGTCATGTCAAATTTTAGACCCATCTCTAAACTTGCCTTTCTTAGTAAGATTCTGGAAAGGATTGTTTATACTCAGTTGATGGACTATTTGAATGAGTCTCAATTGTCGGAAATCTTTCAGTCCGGCTTTAAGCCATTAGTACGGAGACAGCCCTCGTAAAAGTTATAAATGACATTCTGATAACAACAGACCGTGGTAAATATGCAGTGCTGGTCTTGTTGGACATGACAGCTGCATTCGACACAGTGGATCACAATTTGCTCATCTCCCGCTTACAGCACTGTGAGGGAAATTCTGGTTCGGCACTTTTGTGGCTATCTCTCAAACAGGACTTTTTGTGTTAAGTTGGGGTCGGCTTCATCCCCTGTGGCTCCTCTGCTTTGGGGTGTGCCACAGGGATCTATTCTTGGGCCATTATTGCTTTCACTGTACCTTTTGCCTCTTGGTGCGATATTCCGAAAACATAAAGTTTCATTCCATCTATATACAGATGACTGCCAGCTTTATTTACCTTTTAGTCATTCTGATAGTCTCCCAAGTCAATCTCTGCTTGACTGCCTTAGTGATGTTAAAGCATGGATGGCAAAAAGCTTTTTACATTTTAATTATCGTAAGACAGAAGCGATCTTATTTGGCCCATGTGGTTTTTCTGAGGCTCCAGATGCTGATCTTGCCGCTTTGACTTCCCATTTAAAGAGTTAGATCACAAATCTCAGAGTAAAAATTGATTCTGCACTTACCTTTGATGGTCACGTAAACAGGGTGGTGAAATCAGCATTCTATCACCTCAGATGTTTATCGAAGGTTAAGCCCTTTCTTTCCAAGCGTGACTTGGAAAGTGTTATTAACGTCTTTATTACTTCACATTTGGATTATTGCAATTCTCTTTTAATAGGAGTTGGGCAGGGCACCTTGTCACGCTTGCAACTAGTACAAAATGCCGCGGCACAATTTTTAACTAACAGAAGGAAATTCAACCACATCACTTTTGGCCTCTCTACATTGGCTTCCAATTGAATTTAGGATCCGTTTTAAAGTTCTTTTATTGTTTTTTTAAATCTCTAAACGGTTTGGCACTTGTTTATTTGTCTGATTTGTTGAAGCCCCATGTCCCCATTCGTTCGCTTCAGTCAGCTGAGCAACTGCTGCTTTCAGGACCAAAGTCACGGCTAAAACTTAGAGGAGACCGAGCGTTCTCTGTTGCGGCTCCAATGCTTTGGAATAACCTTCCTCTCCATACTAGACAAGCTACATCAGTGCCAGTTTTTTAAGTCCAGATTAAAAACCTATGTTTATTCCCTGGCTTTTAACTCTGTGGGTGACTGACATTTTTGTTTATTAATTTTATTGCTATTTTATTACTATATTTATATTTGTATTGTACAGCACTTTGGTCTACCAAGTGTGTTTTTAAAGTGCTATATAAATAAATGATGATCCAAGCTCATCTTCAAAAAAGTACTCCAGTGGGGGGGTTGGGTCTTCCTGTGTTTAGACACTATTACCTGGCTGCAAACTCAAGAGCTCTATTACACTGGCAGTGGGGTCCGCCTATCGACCACCGTTATGATAATGTCACGGCTGGGGTGGCAGTCGTGTGGAGGTGAGAAGGAGGATCCAAATAGCAGCCAGTGGTGGAGGTGCAAGTGAGATTTATTTACAGTGAGTAATAACCAAGAAGCGGGCAGAACCGAAACATAAACCTAAACTGGGAAAACTAACACAAAAGGAGGACACGGGGCGAGGACACAGAGAACTAGACGAGACACTGAACTTAGACAGATTCACACGCAGACAGTGTGACACCATAGACAGACAGAACACAGAAGTGGGACCATGGCAGGCACAGAACCCTAACAAATGGCAAATAATAACAGAATACATACTCAGAATAACAAAAGCACAAAGAAACACAAAACACTGAGTCGGCAGACTCAGGACCATGACAGATAATCTCCCGCTCTGGCTTCAGGTAGAGTCAGCAATAGTATTTGAAACCTCATTACCGGCTTTATTGTTTTCTAACACCAGTTCCTCTAATAAATGGATCAGTTGTCATTTTGTTCTTAAACACTCTCTAAAGATATTAAGTCAAATCAGGAAATCTCTTAAATTACCTGACCTCTCAGTAAGAATGCCAATAACACAACCATTTGTTTAAACCAGGAAAAATGGACAGGGTGTTTTTAGAGTGGGGGGAAAAGGGGTTGAAACATATTGAGGACTTATATATAGATGACAAATTTGCTTCTTTGTTTCAACTCCAACAAAAACTTCAGTTACCTCAATCACAATTTTTTCGCTATCTTCAAATAAGGAATTTTGTTCAACAAAACTTTGCAGACTTTCCACTGAAACCACTAAATCATACTTACCTTGAAACAATTCTGAAAGCAAACTCTAAACATGTGATATACCAGTTTGTTAGGTGCTTTACAATTCCAGCAGATTCTGATTGAATCAGGAATACATGGGCTGAAGACCTCGGTGTCCCTCTGTCTGAGGACCAATGGTTAAACTGCTTGTCCAGCATTCAAAAAGGCTCAATAAACGCCAGATACAAACTAATCCAGTTTAAAGTCATTCACAGACTACATTTTCCTAAACTCAAACTTAACTGGATTTATAACTCTGTATCCCCCCTATGTGATAGATGTAACGCTGATGAAGGTTTCCTTGCACATCTATTTTGGCACTGCCCAGTCTTGAATGCTTTTTGATAGCGGATTTTTACATGGTTTTCAAACAAATTTAGGAAAAAAAGTACCACTTGATGGTACACTGGCTATACTTGGATCTTCTGCCTCAATTGAATCCTTCTCCTGTTCACAAAAACTATCTTTTGGAGTGGCTGTCCCCTTCGGCCCCGTGTTTTAAGAGGTGGCTTAATGAGATGGTGTCTGTTGCCAGGGTGGAACAGATAAGATTTGACAGGAAAGGAAAAATGGCATGTTTTTGCATGATTCGGCAGCCATTTCTAAAATTCCTAGAAATTAATCATTCTTAATCTTATACCTCCCCCTCCGTGTGCACCTTCCCATCTTATTTATTTAATTATTTATTTATTCATTATTGTTATTTTTTTTTTTAAAAATTTTAAATAAAAGGAAAGTTATTTTATTTTCCTTTTATTCATTTTTTTGTCTTCATGCTTACAAGTCCACATATGCTAACTGTAGTAATTGTTTACAGTTGAATCTGTATAAGCATGTTGTATTCAGTTGTAAAAGCAAAAATAAAATACTAAAAATAAATAATTAAATAAATGATGATCATCATTATCATCATCAGTAATTCAGCAGCTTCAGAGGTGGGGCAGGTGGAGCTGGTGTTAGACCAGACCACCACAAGTTTGTTCATAACCAGGAAAGAGTCTTTACGAGCTGAAGTCTGAACGCAGGACAGAAGCTGTGGGTGTTCATCATATGAAGACTCAACAGTTCAGCCACATGAAAGCAAAACCTGCTGCAGAGTCAGCAGAGCGCTAACGGGCGTTTCACACCACATCCAGAAACACAATCCGAGTGCTACCTCCCACCCTGAGATCACACCCACCTCAGACCTTATCAGCTTCTGGTTCACCGAGTTTAACCCTAACCCTAACTCAGTGACTAGTTTAACTCTGCAGGGTTAGGGCTGAAGCACATGGAGTTGAGGAGAGAGCTGGTGTTTTTCTAGATATTTGCAGGCTTGTACGCCCTGAGGAGAAACTCTGTGAACTGCCAGCTTGTTCAGAGCTCATTAAAAACAGGATTTGATTTATTTTCTGAAAGTCAATCTTTGGATCGGTGACATGGATCGCTGCTTCGACACGCTGGAGGAGATCCATAACAGGAATGAGGGAACATAACAGATCTAACATTAGCTACCATGCTGAAAACCTCCAGACCGTTTTAGGCTTTTATTTCCCTTTTACATTTTTGGTCTCACTTTATCACACTGTTATTTTTAAATGCTACGCTCTTAAAAGCTCCGTCACACAGACAGGTGTTTGTCTGACATTCGGTGCTCTTTTGGCCCTTGTGGTTTGAAATCAGTCAGCAGCGTTTGGAGTCTTTGTTGGCTTTGACTCAAACTGAGTCATTGATGGTTTACATCACCCTGAGATTCCACCCTGAGATTCTCCGGAGTGAACATTAAAGAGGAGGAGGCGGTGTTTCAGATGAGGCGCGAAGGCTGATTTATGGAAATGGAAATCCCTCAGCCTGTGTTGGAGCATGTCAGAAAATGGACGCTGATGCGATTACAGTGATGCGGAGCAGCACTGCGGCACACGCTCAGTACTATCTGCTTGATTACATCAGACAGCTCAGGCTTCCACACACTGCTTTAGATTGATTTCCTATTTCCACTAAAAAACATTAGTTTCACTTCATTTCTATGAAAAACAACCACAGAAACCCGATCCATCACTTCACACCAGCAGAGCCTGATCCCAGCAAGATAGCAACGTGGAGCCCGAAATACGATAAAGAGCACTCGTCCCTCAGTCCACTCAGAATCTCAAATTACAAAATGAAATATTTATTTCTTACTCTTTATCGTGAAAAATACCAACTTACTCAATTATTCCCGCTCCTGCTGCTGACATTAAATCAAATCTGTGCTTTCCTGTTAATGCAGCCTGCTGGGAATCTCTGCAGGTTCGTGTCTAGTTTCAGTTACACGCTCTCACTCAGTCACTGCATGCTTCAGCCTCACTTTACGTTGAGCTCATGCTGGAAACATGTTGCACCTGGGATGAATTTCAAGAAACAAGTCAATCAACTATGTTTGCATTATTAGGGGCATGGCCTCTTTGACTGATAGGTATCTGCATTCATATTATCTGATGATAAACAAGCTAGCTAGGATTAGCTGATAAGGTAGCGCTCCACAATCCTGGAAACGTAAAGCGGACCCACCACGGAGGGATAATCCTGGTGACACCACAAAGCCATTATTGCTCAGTATATGGATCAGAGTTATTAAATATGACGCGGCGCTGTGCTGATCTAGTTTCAGCATTTGGGGCTGTTTCACAGATCTAACAGTGATCCAGCACCCACTCAGTCTTTACCCTACAGAGTTCCCCAGTAAGTCATCATGGTGGTTATTTCAGAGCTCAGAATTTACAATACAGACCTTTCACATGTGCCTTACTTCACTGACTGCAGGGTGGAGGTGATGGAGATGAGTGCAGCAGGTAGTAAAGTGTTGCCTTTATTCTCCCTGCATTAATCAGCCGCAGTGAAGACGACTCCTGCAGTAAATCTATGTGATGCATCGCCTGCTGGAAACTCAAATAGCCACATTATCATCAGCTGATAACGCTGCCGCCTTCAGCTGCCCTCCGTCCGCCTCCATCCGTTTCCTGCACGCTTCATAAATAATCATTACCACCATGATAAAACCAATATTTTTTATGTTTATAGGGGAGGCGTGTCATGCTTTATACCTGCTGGGAGGAATGGATGGAAGCGAGACAGGCATGCTTCCTTTAATAAGTAGATTTATGGTGTGTAAATACTGCATTATTAATATTATAAATAAGTAAGGCAGTTGTTTTACTTCTGGTAAGTACTCAAGTACATTTCCTCATTATACTCACACATTCCTCATTTTCTTTTGCCTCCACTGTAGAGGGGGACTTTACCTCTAAATAGGAAAATGTGTACAGTGAGGTGTTAAAGTGGATTCAGCAGGTGGGAGGAGGGGGGTGGCTTGTAATGTCTCAGTGTGGGGAAAATAATCATAACTCATAATTTCTATTTAGAACTTTAGTAGATTTTCTTAGTGTACAGGCTGTGATCAGCTGACCTGCTGCCCTTTGTGGATGTACACACCTGAATTCAACCAAATGTGAGCAGATGTTTCCTGACTTGTCCTGGCTGATTTCATCCTCTACACTGACAGTACACTGTTTATGCTGTCTTTATATTAGACACTATACAACCAAGGCATATGAATCTCTGCTACACTTGATGTAAGCTAACCGTGACCATGAAACCACAGCCACTGTGCACCAGTCACACACTGTTCTTTACTGTAAATCCACCACAGTGCAGCAAACTAACCTGTTTATCCTGCACTAAACTGCAGAGGATTTTCGTGCAGCCTTTAAATAACACAGCTAGTCTGCCTCAGTTTGTTTAGCAGCAGGTTTTGCAATATGAAAAAACAATGTCACAGATGTAAAAACATGAGGACTTACATGTGAGCTGTAAATGAGCAGTCCTTACCTTTAAATCTAAGCGCTCTTCTTCCTCTCCTGTTCTGTCTTTCTTATCTTTCTCCATCTCTGAGTGATTTTAGCTCTCTTTCTTTTCTCTCCCTGTGAAATACAGCAGCTAGACCTTTAGCTGCAAAACACTGTGAGACAAACTGCAAACAAACAGTTTGTGTGTTTGTTAATGTCTGTTGAGCTGAATGAAACGTTGCATTTCAAATTCCCTAACACTTACTAAACGTTGCTCCCTTTATGCCCACTCCTCTTCTGTAGGGCTAGCTAGATGCTACGTACCATGAATACGACCTGTGGACACCTGCAGTTGTTCTAGCCAGTTGAACTCCAGACTATCATCACTAATGATGCAGTTGAACCTAAAGTAACGAGCCTGTTTTGAAATGCAGGGAGTGAAACTAAAAAGTACTCAAAAAATAAATGCTCAAGTAAAGTACAAATAGCTGAAAATTGTGCTGAAGTACAGTAACAAACTTTCTGTACTTTCTATCTGTACTGTCAACAGTTCAGTAACAGTTCAGTAACAGTGTTATAGTTGTCAGTACAAGGGTCTAAATGCTATTTTTCCATCATAAACTGTAGATCTTCATCACTGAGAGCACACTGGTGCCGATCTGTGGACCCCAGAGCGAGATGAGCACATTTAACCTTTTAAATTTGGAGCTGGTATCCATGGTTACATCTCACTGGACTGATGGGAAAACAACGGCTAAAAATCATCTTTTTCAGCCGAGATAGTTTAATCTCACCAACTGTATCAGCATCACCAGGAAGGTCTTCAGAGAAAACCTCAGAGTTCATATTTATGTAAATATATAATATAATATAATATAATATAATATAATATAATATAATATAATATAATAATATTTATCATTCTCCTTTTCTGTTTCTGACTCATTTTTTAACCCTTTAAATCTTGTGTGAGGAGCAGAGTGTGTGTGACCTGCACCTCCTGCACAGGAGGAGAAGAGCTCGGAGTTTCTGGGGGTTTGTCTTCTGGACACGTTCAAACAAGTTTCTCATCATGGAGTAAAACCCACAGAGGAAGGAAACTTCGCATCAGACCTGGCAGTCTGTTGGCTCAGATCCTGCTTCAGCTGCAGGATCTGCAGAGTCAGAGCAGATTACATCATCTTCAGATATCAACTAGCTGCTAACACCCAGATCTGTGGAACAAATGCAGGTAAATGCACCTTTCACCTACTCTCACCTGTTCTGAGCACACACCAGTTCAGTCCTCAGGCTTTAGAGTTTAGACTTGTGAAGCTAAACTCTAAAGCATGAAAACTGGAGCCCCATCAGTTTACCTTGAGGGCCATGAACACCTTTTGTTAGGTTTTGTATTGTTGATTGTCATTTATGCTTAGAAATATCTACTTATATATGCTTAGAGGTGTATAATCAATTGTGTAGTGATAGGATGTGTGATCTTTAGCAGGCTGCAAAGGCTTGGTGTGCATTCAGAGTGTTCTGGAATCCACACCTACATCCTGGGAGCATGGGAAGAGGTCGTACCTTGTTTTATTGTTTTATGGTAGGATAAACGTAGCTATATCTGTTTTAGGCTAAGTGCCTTTTGTTTAGATGGACTGCTGGACTTCCAGACCAGTAGGTTTAGGGAAGTCTTTATGGGGTCACGCTCTGACCCCACACATACACACACACACACACACACACACACACACACACACACACACACACACACACACACATACACAATCCTTTGTTCACATGTATACCTATGTAAGATGTTATATGTTAATGACCCTATGCATATTCATGTAACCACAATAAAAGGAGTGCTATGGGGAACCTGGCTGAGAGTCTGATGGAGGTCAAGTGGTGGAACGACACTTGGCTCCAGGCAGGTCTCCCTCATGCATGAGTAACATGAAGAACTTTGCCTACTTTGGGTCTTGCTTTGCTGTGTAATTATATTGTCTTCAACGTTCCAGCGAATAGGTTTAAGCTACAAACCTATCATTAATTGGTCCTTCGATGCCGGATCCCTGGAGTCGACATTCACCGAGGGGAGGAGAGACACACTGAAAGACTGACGTCAGCCAGGAAGTTCCTGTGGATTAACTGTCTGTCTTTCCTCCTCGATGAATGACGATCGGCAGGATCCGAGGCAGATATAACACGCTAAGCAACACCAAGTAAGTTCCTAGAGCCCGACTCTATAACCGTGTGGTTGTGCAGTCTCCGCCACTTTGTGAGGCGTTGAGAAGTTCGCTACTTTGTGGAGCGATAAGTGAGTTTTTCGCTGCTTTGTGGAGCGATAAGTGAGTTTTTCGCTGCTTTGTGGAGCGATAACTGAGTTCCTCGCTGCTTTGTGGAGCGAGAGGTGAGTTCTCCGCCGCTTTGTGGGGCGTTGAGAAGTTCCGCGGGTCCAGACTGTGCTGGACAATAGGCCTATTTTGTGTTGTTGTGTTTGAGTGTGTTTGTGTGAGTGGGTGCGGAGCAGAACATGTGGTCTGTGACACAGGCTCTTGTTGTTATCATGGGTTCCTAAGCAACCAAGAGTGCGTCAGAGGGTGACAGACGTTTATGTTGGACTTCGCTCCTGGCAGCGCAAAGTATTTAGTATTAGTAGTATTTTTTTTTTTTAAAGAGAGCGACGGCTCCTTAGCTGCGCGGGTACACGCGAGCACGGTCGCGCGGGTTTCACGCGGACCTGAGCCGTGCGGTTAATCGCAGGCTTATAAACAAAAGAGAGCGACGCCTATGCCGTGCGGGTTCACGCAGGCTGGGGAAAGTTAAAGGCCTATTTGTGTTGTTTGTGTACATCTGTGTCAGTTGTTAAAAGTAATCTGCATTAAGCTTAGGGTTGCTCAAATTAAGTACAATGACATATGAGATGAAGTGATATAGGTAAATATTTTAACTAATTACGTGCATAGAGGCACTTGACCTGTGTGAAAGACTGTCGTCTTATTATGAGCCATTGTTGAGATACAGAGCACACCTATGAAAACAACTAATATGCTGAACCCTGTATGAAACATCTAAAGGTACATGATGGAGAAGCTGAATTGAATATGAAAGTGCAAGTCTTTGCCACTGTGGGGCAAAGCACACAACCACTGTGTGAGGTTGCGTTGTGGTCTCTTCTGAGCTGATGATCAAGCTACACATTATCAGATCAGGAGCTGGCTGAGAACTCTTCAAAGAGAGGGAAATAGGACTGTGATAACTGGAATGTGCAGAGTTTCCGTGAGCAGTTTTCCTGCATCTTGACTCATGTGTGTAGAGTGTTCATAGCATCAGCATCATGTTTTTGTTTATTTGTTTTGTTGGGTTGAAAATAATTAAAAAAACTTGTGATCATATTTATGGATCACCATGGCACATGCCATTGGCCAAATGATTTATTTACGCAGATGAAAAAAGTGAGTGTGAATGTGTCTGACGTCACAGTGTTTTTGTGCGCTGTGTAAAAGTAATTGCCTCTGATTGTGAGAACGGTGATTCTGCAGGTCACCAGCTATTGTAAAGAAAAAAAAAAGAGTACAATAGAGACAAAATTTACATTGTAGATGAAAAATAATCATAGGAAAAAGGTTTTGTGTTTATCAGCCAAGAACAACTACAATCTCATTTTCTGCTTTTAAGAAAGGAGAGTTCACAAAAACAGAGAGAGAGAGAGAGATGTGTGTTGATTAAGCAGTGATAATAATAATGGAAATGTCTTAGTTTGTCACTTTCAGATGAAAAGCAGACCTGAATCAATTTTCCACATGCAGCGGTCGGAAGAAAGTTATAGTTTAACAACATTGGAAACATTCAGGCCAAGTTTTTGGCTAACTTATTTACAGCTCCATGTGTCCCTCAACCTCACAAGCGAGCTCTCACTCCTCCCTGAAGACAAGGAATGCAGCTCCAAAGAGCAATAACATGGCAGATAAAGAGACAGCAGCAAAGTCCTGAGCAAAGAGTCCCAGCAAGCAGCAGCAGTGTGGACAAACAGCATCAGAGAAGAAGAGCAAACCCATCATCCTGCCTGATTGGATGAATGGCACTGTGTTTCCAACAAGCTGCAACTTCACTGTGCAGGTGACAAGAACATTTGAGGAGAACTGAGGAGACTGTTGGAGTTTGACATTTGCCACCTTTGGAGAAAATGGCAAGAAGAGACAGTGAAACACAGGACAAAGCTGAAGGAGAACTGCTGGCTGTTGGACTGTTGAAGTGGGAGAGGACAACAGAGTGAGAGCAGTGGTGAGAACACATAGGAATTTTGTTGTTTAATATGGGAAATCAAACTTGGGGTTAGCAAACCTGGGGAAAAGAAAACTGACTGCTTAAGTTGGAAAATTGTGAAGGAGTTTGAAACACTGCAAAAAAAGAAACATACAAAATCACACACACAAGCAAAACATGCATTAACCCTACTAACACAAATACAAGAGAACTCATGAAGATTAGACAACATCTTAAGCATGTGAGTCTGTTTATCATCTTGTCCAAGTCACCTCGTGTGATGCAAAGACCAGTGGACTCATAGCACATTAGTTAAGAAATGATCAAATAATAGCAGAAAAAATGTGTAGGAAAGGCAGCTTTAAGAACATGCCCTGCTGGAGATGCAGCTCCACAGACATTGATTAAACCTGCCTAATAACACAAACACCCATGCAATGAAAGTCAGCTTGTTATCTTTCATCAGTGTTAAAATAGTGTTAATTTAACAGACACTTGTTATCAAATACTGAATTTATCCAATGCTGACAATTAACTCTCTAGGTTGCAGGACAACAGTTTAACTTTTGTGGGGAAAAAAGATTCTGGTTTGACCACCCAGTGATCAGACAATAAATTTAGTTGTTAATATAGTAAATTGGGAGATGCTTCCTGCTTGATTGATGCAGAACAAATAATTTACTGTATGAGGGAAATTCTATTTTTGTGATAACATTTTGAATATGCATTTCTGTTGTCCTGTCATCTTAGTGGGTTAATAGCTGATATGCAAATTAGTTGATCGTTCTTAGATTGAGGAAAGGTGACTGAATTTTAGCACGAGTGAATGAGATGTGTTGGAGTTTGTTGTGCGTTGAGTGGAGACTCTAAAACACTGAGTTTCCTGTTTTGATGTGCGAGTGAATCCTGTACTTAGATACACAACTCTGAATACGTCAGAACAAACGTCTTTTGTGAAATAGCTGATGACATGTCTCACGTTTTATGATGACGGGAAAAAAGGAAAACTGAATAAAATGGGTGTGTGTGGCCTAACTGAGTGAAAAGCACAGACCTGGGGATTAAACTCATAGCTAATAACATATTACGCTTATGTTGTGTGTTGTGCAGCTGATGGTTGGTTTGGAGTGAATCTAGTTGATGATTTTTCTTTTGTTGTGAAGTTGAGCCTGCCTATTAGTATGATGGTATGATAAACCATGCTAATGGTATGATTTACCCTCCTGAGATGAGGAGCATGTGTCATGACTTAACAAGGCCTTTTTATTTTGATACTTTCACAGTGCACTGAAAGTTTTGTTTGATAATCTCTGTTTGAGCAGATCTGCACGATTAGAACAGAAAGCGCTGTACGACACGTCGTCGAGAAAATTGTTACAAGTGAGCTTCTCCACATTAAAATGGGCTCCGGAGAAAGCCACTTATTTGGGACAATTAGAAAGTAAGTTCCTGTCCAAAAAGGATTCAGCAAGGTAATCCGATCTAAAGTTCTTCTTTTTCTTTTTGAAATGACGTAATTTTGCTGAGGGTGGAAATCTAAATGCGACGATCGATTCCACTATCAGCAAAGGAAGAAAGAATGGATGTATGAATGAATGAGTAAAAGAGGAAAAAAAACTGACTGTTAAAAGCTGACAAAAGCTGACAAGGCTTGACCACTACTCAAGGTTAACCTCCACCTAGACAGGACAAAGGGGTGGATGAATCTATGTGTGTTTCCTTTTACAGGAGCAGAAAGATGACATCAACATTCAAGGTTGCGTGACGATTTAACCTTTTAAATGCCACTTTCTGTGTCTGTGCATCTACCAGGGGTGTTATTCACTACCTTGTGTTGCTCACAGAGGAAACTGTGAGAAAGAGTGTATACATCTGCGCAGCGCTAACATTTGCATTTTCTTTTCTACAGCATTACAGTTCTTCATGTGAATTGATCATGTGATTTATACCAGGACAGCTGGTTGATGTTTTTTCCTACTACAGGATTTCTGGGTTTATGTGTGAAGAAAACTGTGTTTATAGGTTATGAGTGGTGATGCTGTTACACTGTGTTTTTGGGAAAATGTGAAGGTTACTTTGACAATGTGAATAACATGTGAGAAATTTCCTGTGTTGAAAACTAGTGTCACTTCTTTCCACAGCTATGGATGGTTAACTTTATGGTCCTTTTATAGCACCTCTGGAACCTGTCGACCTGCGTCTGACCACCGGGATGGTCAATGTGTATTGCTAATGTTTGTTTTTCTAAGAGTACATGTAGAGGATTCGGCAGAAGCGGACAAGTGACATAAGAAAAACAAATAAGTTTTTTGAGCTCCTAGTGATACATGAGTGGAGTGACTTTGCTTAAGGGAAGTCACCGATTACATTAATGTTAACTGAGTACATGGGATGATCCATGTCTGAGGCAAATTATGGTCATAATTGTAGTTTACTGATTTGAGAAAACCTGCACATGACACTTGTCTTGCTGATGTTGAATGCTTTATTACTCTTATGATACAATTGTTTACAAGTGTGAAGTTTGATTTCACTTCCAGATCTTGTTTTCCAGGCCATGATGGTGTGTATGCAGGCTCCTGGCGGAGCCTGGTGTTAAGCAAACTTAGTATGCCAAACACACTAACATCTTTTATTGCAGGGTTACGGAGCTACTCCGGAGGAGACACCCTGATGTTGCCTGAGACGTGATCTAGCTAACCTTTTTTCTTTAAGACAGGAATCTAGGGTTGATGAGTTGACTCATGGGAGTGTCCATGCGTCAAGAGGAGGGGTCCAGGATTAACATGAAACAATGTTTTCTATTATTGTTGCAGTGATTTGTGTGATTAACAGTTCATTTATGGGTATTTTAAACCTATGCAAGTGGTGCATCCATGTTCAGATGAGGCTTTGATGGCCTATAAGTGAAGTTCACTGAACTAAAGAATGTGGTTTGATGATTGTTGACATGCTCTCCAAATAGAAGTTTTTCCTCCTAGCAAGGAAATACAGGTGCAGCAGTCAGAGTATTGCTGAAAGGAATCTCCTGAGAAATCTCCAGAGGCCCAGTGAGAAGCGAGAACCATTCCAGGCATAGCTGAAAGCCCAAGCAGTGGTTGAGGTCAAAGGTCGAGCTGTTTGGGCCCATCATGAGATCAGACTTTGGAGCCACAGCAAGGAACTGAAGCTGCGTTGGAATGAGAGCTGTGCCAAGGGGGATTTCCAGAGGCCAACAGAGGAGATTGTGGACAACAGACGGGCACATGAAGGATGAGGGGAGCGTGCCAAGCTCCATCGACAGCGCAGAGGGAGTCCAAGGATGGCATCATGATTCTATGAAAAGCACATGAACCAGAAGCTATGGTGGTGATGACAGCAGTTTCCTATGAACATCACCTAATGCTGTGTCACTGTACTGTGCATACGATGACACTCTGAAGACTGCTGGGATCATAACAGCAGTAAGATAACTGGACCCAGCACCCTTTCCACAGAGGGGTTTTTCTGCAGAGCATGGACAATGGAGGAGTCATAAGTATCCCCCTTGCAGGACGAAGGCCTGAAGTGAGGTGATGGGGGTTGGTAGAGGCCATAAAACTAGAGTGCTGAAGAGGTCTGCAGCTTTGGAGATAGCTGAGACCCATGTTGACAAACAACAAAACTAACTGGTATGTTTGAATGTCTATTCTACATACATTTGGACTCCGGTCCTATGGACAGTGATGGAAACAACTGGAAGAGGCATTCATGACGCCCTGCAGAACTTAAACCACTCTGCAGAGAGACATGTGATTTGCACGCCCAGAGGAGCACCACCAAGCTGAGATGTTTTTGAAAATGTTAATTTCTCTTTTGACTATTAACAATTCATTTGTTTGCTCGTAGGATGCAGTCTGCCATTGGATGAGATCAATGAGGAATGGGATAACTGCTAATACATTTGTTAAACTGTGTACTTTTACAGTAATGCCTAAGTAAGTGCCTTTTGTTTAGATGGACTGCTGGACTTCCAGACCAGTAGGTTTAGGGAAGTCTTTATGGGGTCACGCTCTGACCACACACACACACACACACACACACACACACACACACACACACACACACACACACAATCCTTTGTTCACATGTATACCTATGTAAGATGTTATATGTTAATGACCCTATGCATATTCATGTAACCACAATAAAAGGAGTGCTATGGGGAACCTGGCTGAGAGTCTGATGGAGGTCAAGTGGTGGAACGACACTTGGCTCCAGGCAGGTCTCCCTCATGCATGAGTAACATGAAGAACTTTGCCTACTTTGGGTCTTGCTTTGCTGTGTAATTATATTGTCTTCAACGTTCCAGCGAATAGGTTTAAGCTACAAACCTATCACCTTTGCATGCTAGATGTGCAAAATTTGTAAAAATGTCTTATTCCACATCAACAAATTTTTTTCATATCATGCTTGATTGTTCTGATTTTTTGAGTGTGAATAAACATTCAGTGATACTGAAACAGAAAATGAATCCTATTGGAACTCAGACAGTGACCCTGTGCTTCCTGCCGTCGTCCTCAGGAGACACTGTGTGTATTTCAGCCGGCATCACGCCTCTAACGAGACCATGGGAGCCACAACAGAGCTTTACTGTTGGTGGTGGGGTTTCTTCAGAGTTTCAGGTTTGTCACTGAGTTTGGATCAGCAAACATCGACTGAGGAGTCTAAACTCCTCAGACGTTACTGAACCAACAGCAGCAGGTTGGCAGAATGAAAGCTGATATTGCTGACAAGAAGATCTCAGTGAGAACCAGGATACGTTTAAACAGCAAGCCATCCAAGTCATCCAGCTGTAGATGGATCATCTCAGACTTTCTCTGGGTTGAAGCTTGGATCATTTTCAGGATCTTCTTCCTGTCACATGACAGTGTTTGTCTCTTCCCATCGACCCTCAACAAGACTCTGACTCTGACCTGTTTCGTTTAGCTCAAGCAGAGCTGGTGTGAAACCAGCTCACAAACCTTCTGTTCCTCCTCTGCTAAACCTCCTAAAGCCTCTTTTTTCCACACCCAGACATCAAGCTTCGAGAGAACAGCCACACTCATCGCTTTACTGGACCTGAAGAGTCTGGATCTCAATTTGATTTCAAGATCTGAGGGTGAAATGGTTCCCAGCCCTCAAACTAAAGAGCTGAATGTCAGAGGTTTTTCAGCTCACTGCTGACTTTCCGAGTTCAGATTTAAGCAGCTGACATAATGAAAGTCTGTGGAAATGTGTGAATTAAAGCAGAATGAAAACAGCGTGACACGCCCTTCGCTGGTCTGTTTCTTACACTTTCTTACACACTGATTGTATTCACATTTTCCCAAATCTGCAGGTATCTAACATCCTCAGTCTTATTTCCATTTCCATTTCCAAACACACACATGAAAATACACATCATTACTACCAGCGCTGGATGCTGCACAGCCATCACTGCGCACACACAACAAAGACAAGAGAATAGAGAACAAGTGAGCAGAGTGATTGTGTGGGAGAAAATACTCAGGAGTCTCCGTCCTCGGAGAAAACAGTGAGGAGGAGAATCTAAATATTCATCCCTTTCTTGTTAGATTTAATGTGTCATTTGAATCCCAGCAGGAGGACGAGGCAAAGACGCCACTGCTGTTTACTCGCCTTCATTACAGTGCAGAAGAAGAGATTAAAAATCTGCAGCCTGCGGGCCAACTGTCGCCCCCAGGGTGACTCATCAACCTATCAGCTGAGAGAATTAGACTATGACATCATCCTGCTCCAGTCCCGCTGGTTTGAACTGGGAGATCAGGGATCTGCTGAAGGTGTTTAACTCAAGCAGAAGAGCCGTTTATCCACCAGGAACAGAAACAGCTTGTAATGTACTGATGCTTTGTTAGTGGATCCACAGCTTAGTGCTGTACACATTCACGTGTGATCAAGTGAATGATCCTGGTTTTATCCCAAGAGGAAGAGGAGGAAGCTCATCATGTCTTACAAAAATGGAGCTGCCTGCTGTGGCTATTCTAAACTTTGATTTGAAAACAGGCAAAAGCTTGTTTATAATTAAAGTGCAGGTAAAACTGTTTCCACCTGCAGTTCCACTAATGTCCAGCAGAGACAGCAGTCAATCAAACTGGCCATCGGGCATACCGGGCATTTGCCCGGTGGGCCGATGGTAATTTTTCGTTTTAAATGGGCTGATGTTTTGTTGTTGTTGTCTTTTTTTCATAACCGTGTAAACAGTGAAAGGTCGCGGATTGGACAGATGCTGGCAGACGTGTGAAAATAACTCAATTGTTTGGCAATGGCTATGGTGGAACTTTCACAGATTCAGTAAAATTAGCAAGTGGTGGAGGCCAGCAGGTGGATGGGGGAAAGGGGGGGCGGAGGTAGAGAGACCCAAGGCGGCTGCCGCCGGTCCGACTGTCAGGTGAAATGAGCTTCAGGTAAGAAGTTATGACCTGCAGTCTATCTGGGTCAGATATAAACCAAGTTTAGGTGGAGTTTATTTTCGTTGTGCTAACTTTTTACAGTCAGTTACAATAACTCATACTGTGTACTAGCTAGCATGAGGAGTTTCTATACAGCTGGGTGGGTGCTATGATGTTATTGGTGAACTTTATTTTATTCATATGGTTAGTTAGTAGAGTTGCCTACCGTCCTGTAAAAACACGGGATCCTCTGGTATTCAGTTAGCAGAGGAGTTAAAATTACGGGTTTCATATTGAGCTGAAAATAAACGCGATTCAGCTACAATAAAAAAAAGACAAAAAGCTGGAGTTATTCTGTGTCTTTACGCTGTCAGCTGACTCTTCTTCTCTCATTCTCTCTCCCTCCTCTCCTGCTGTTACTTCAATCATGAAACTGATCAATGATCAGCTGATCGGCGTTTCTGCCGCAAGTCCCGTCTCTCTTGCTTGTTTATCTCCCGTTTTGCGCCAGAAAGAGGAAACTAGCGGAGGTCGCGTTAAACAGCAGAAGCGCCTTTAAACATGATAAGCTGTTGTTAGAATTTATTTAATATTACTTTCTAGTATCAGCTGATGTTTGTTGGAGCCGTAAAAGCTGCTGGTCATGATATTGGTTTGGTTATCTGGTGAGAGGGAAACATGAAGATGAAACCAGGAGATGTCCTTACTGAATCATCAAAACTGAACAGGTGATGGAGAAACAGGTTCACCTTTTAGGTGACATGAATGGGTTGAAGGAAAGCTATGAACTGATTCTGAGAGACAAATAACACCAGGATCCTTTTCTAAGTAGCTGACAGCTGGTAACTGTGCAGGGGCGTGTCTCGCAAAGTTTTGCCAGGGGGCCAGGTAGGGCATTAACAGGGAAAGGGGGGCACAAAGAAATACTTTTCTTTCTTATTCTCATTTAAAATTTCTAGCTTTTAACAAATAATTATCTGAATCTTACAACCAAAGTTTTCATCTGATGTCAAATTTATAGAAATCCATTATTGGACATAGTTTTTTTTCAGGGTCCCAACATAATTTCTTCAGAAGAAAGTACTGTATAGGATGCCAGTATTTTCCCACATTTTCTAGATACTATACCAGTACTGTGTGTAAAATGCCATCAAAAAGTCAGTTAAGTTTTACTCTTTCTCACCTGTCTTTCTGTCTCCTTTCACTTTTAAAAGGTTGCCATGTTAGAAAAAATATTTTGCCCTGCCATGCTGTTTATTGATGTGGTAAATAAATAGTTTATGAAAATGTCACTAAATCTGTCATTTATTATTTTTAATATTCAGTAATGATGATGTCTCACCTCTAGTCTTCTCTGTCTTAATTTCAGGTTCCCACCATATGTTGTAGATAGTTCAGGAGGTTAACCGAACCAAGCAGTCTTTGGGTTTTGGCTAAGTACTGTTTAGAATACCAGAATAGGGAGGATGGTGTAGGTTTAAGTTTATTAGATTGATACACATGTACCAACAAGACAGTGTACATCACTGTCACAATGACGTTTGTTTTTATTCAAAGGGTTTATGGTTTTTCCTATAATACCTGGTGGGCCGGTCTCTAGTCAAAATGCCCGGACTGATTTTTTGTCCCAGTCCAGCCCTGTTACAGAGTAAAGAGGAAGTAACAGAGAGGAATGAGCAGAAGAAGAGTGTCACTATATGCAGATGACACAGTTTTATATACTGAAGATAAGTGAGACCAACGGTTTATCTTGGTTTCATATCAGAAGTCAGAGACACCTATAACACCTGGAGGAGGTTTTTATAACTCAACTGGTTAAACTGTATTAAGGCTTAATGTTTGTAATATTAAGGGCGTGGCTTGTTTGACTGACAGGTGGATGGTGAAACAGATGGCTGTAGCTGCTAGCTGCCTGCTAGCTTCACCTTAGTTAACTGGAGTCCCTGAACTGGATATCTGGACTGTGTTTGTGCCGTTGGCGCCTTTTGGAGCATTTTAATGACATCATGTGACCAATAAGATGGCTGCTGTGAGGTTAGTGTACAAACAGTCCCAGATACCTGTAACTGGAAACTGTTCCTACCATGTGTACAAATTCCTTTGTGTCACTCTTAGACTTGACTGACAGCCATAGTTCTACTTTTAGGGGCCAAATATCGGGGGGGGGGGGGGGGGGGGGGGTTTAATAAAATGAGACTAGAAATACTCATGGAAACTATGGATAATAAGATGTGGTAGATATTTGTCAGTCAGACAGATGAACTGTAGTTCAGAGGGTGAGAACATGTGATGTGACAGATCTCCTGTATGTGTCCCCTGTAGAGAAGGAGCTGATCCACTAAGTGGCGCGGTGGGTAGTCACAATGATCCATGATCGGTAACAGTTTGTTTATTGACTCCTCTCAACCACAGCCAATCACAGAGCCAGCGTTCCTGTCCTGTGTCTGATGTCATCACCAGCTTCCAGCAGACCACAGCAGTACTTTGGACTCACCACAGTTGACCGATAGGAAATCATTTTTATGCACTCGTCAGCTTTGGTAGGAAACAGAGCCTCTGGGTTGGTCTTCCTGCTCATTTGGGATATGGACATCCTTGTGTCCCAGGATGCGCCATCCTCTACCTGCTGATGCCAGTCACCATCTCTCAGGAGCAGGTGATTCCTCCAAGACCACAAAACCATTTGCTGGCTGTTCCAGCCCGGCACTAAGACATCCACCCACTGTAGAACAATCAATGTGCTTCTATTTTATTTTATTTGAGTGTGTGTGTGGGGGGGGCTTTTGGGGGCCTCTGGGGGCGCCTCAGTCTGAGCCTTCTGCAAAAAACAGGAGACGGAGGCCCAGAATAACATTTAACGTGTTGAAACGTCTTTCTTCTTGCTTTGAAGCATGTTTGAATTTGGAGTTTTAAAGACTTTAAAGTCTTGCTCAAATTATCTTCCTTGTGTGTTTCCATCTCAGTTAAATGTAGTTACATGTGAAACTTTCAAAATCCTCCAGGGCTACAAACACATTTAAGCTCTGCTAGAAACTCCGACCAGATTGGTTTTACTCTCAGATCATGTGACCAGCATCAATGTGATGATTGCTGCAGGAAAAGTCACAAAGTGTGTTCTGGGTAAACTTCTGTACTTATATCAGCCTGTGGGACAGGTGAGAGCAGGAGAAAGGGCTTCTGAACGTGACTCCCTCTGAGTCACATCCAGAAGCCAATTTTATATCATATTCAACTGTAAACCTTCAGATTCGATTACTCTGAGAATTAAAACCATGATGAAGATGAGTAAGTGAGCATTAGAGCCATGGATCTTCTTTATTACCAGTGAACACCATCTCTGCTAAAGCTGTCCACTATCTGTCAGCCAATCAGGCTCTAAGATAACCACCAGGGTGGGGCTTCCATCTTCAGTATGAGATTAAAGTATGTACATGTTAAATGGGACCAAAGATTTGAATAATGATGTAAACATATGTAAAGGTAACAACAGTCAGCTGTACTCTTCACCCACAGATCAAAGCTGCCAACATGTTGGTTTTGGTGCCTGGCGTGACCCAGAGGAGTGCTAAATCATCCGTAAGGAATCTTTTGACCAGGATATGTCCTTCAATTAGGGCTGCCACAAACGATTATTTTGATAGTCAACTAGTCACCGTTTATTTTTGCGATTAGTCGACTAATCAGATCATGCATCCATTGGATGTAAAACGATAGCATATTGAACCAGCATGCATCTGCTTTTATATCATTAGCTTACAGCTTGAAGTGTTTAAGGTATGTGCTAACCAAAAATAAAGACAAGACGATAGTTTATTAAACTTTTAATGAAATTTGCAGATTGTCTCGGTGGAGTTTAATAAACTCAGCCGTCTGCTCTTTGGTGTCTAAAATATAACAAGACAATAATCAGTTTTCTGCTTGCCGTTTATTCAGCTGTAGGAAACCCTAACTTTAATCTCAACCAAACCGATTTACTCAGGAACAAATAAAACACTGAAAAAAGCCAAAATATAACATTTTAAGTCATCTAAGTCACTTAAATATTATGTTTAACCTGAGTAGCGAAAGACCGCTCGGGATCTGAAAACAATGTGCCGGGAGTTCGCTGTTCTCGCCGGCTCTGGTGAGCCTTGAACCCCAGGATCTTACAAAGCTTCAAACGACGCGTGACTATTAAATTCGTCATCGACAATTTTGATACTCAGCGTAATCGTGACTAGTCAACTGATTGTGGCAGCCCTACCTTCAATGCACATATTAAACAAATATGTAGGACTGCTTTCTTCCATTTGAGCAACATCTCTAAAATTAGAAATATCCTGTCTCAGAGTGATGCTGAAAAACTAGTTCATGCATTTATAACTTCTAGGCTGGACTACTGTAATTCATTATTATCAGGATGTCCTAAAACCTCCCTGAAAAGCCTTCAGTTAATTCAAAGTGCTGCAGCAAGAGTACTGACAGGGACTAGAAAGAGAGAGAATATTTCTTCCATATCGGCACCCCTTCATTTTTTTAAAAGCAGGAAATTTGCAGCATCATTCAGCCCAGCACAGCCATGCAGAGAACACAACAACATCTAACACAGGACAGGATAAAGTGGATTAAAACAATGGAAGGGTGAAAATAATATCACATGCACTAACATGAGATCAATATCTGCTGGTCTCAGGCCCACTCTGCATGATGTAGTAAATAACTGTGAGTTTAATCCACAAGGAAAAACTTGAGACACCTGTAGTCTTTCCAATCTGTCAGGTGATCAAACAGGCTGTTGTTAAGGTGACAGGGTCAGCGATCATGGTACACATCACTGGCCAGTAGCCTTAGTCTTTACTACCTGTTGTAGGTAGGTGGTTAATGCACCTGTTACCAAGATGTATTTGTGCTTGCTCGCCATCCACCTGTGACCAGGTGTCCTTCCTTAATAATACTTGTTAACAATATCTTTACCTTTATCTGGTGACAGGTGATAAACTCATAAGCAACTCAAACTTAACTAACTAAATAACTAACTAGTTATTAATTACTAATAACCAGCAGTTGATACCTCAGATTCCTTATCAGTGGTCAGAGCTGAAGAGCTTCTCTAATCAGCTCCATGAGGTCCTGCACAGGTATCACCTGACACTGTTCATGTTAGCGGTTAGCTTGACTTAACCCCCTTAGCTGTTCTGGAGGTTGAAGTGCTTGTACTCACTGTAAAACCGTCTGTGGTCTGTGGTCCCAGTGTCTTGTCCAGACATTATCTCCAGGATACAAACAAAAAGCTCATAAACTTTATCAAACAGTTGTAGTGTTGAAGGATGAGCCGCAGTATTTCTCATCGTCATCCTACAAAATCCCCTCATGCGTATAAATAACTGTATGAACGAGTAATCAGAGCAGCCCAGGAGGTTATTATTCCACAATTACTCGGTTCACTTTTACTGGTCTGAGGTGTAATAATGATGTTGCTGAGGAGGCAGAGTAAAACAAAGATCAGGAGCACAGTGACTGAACTGAATGGACTCAATGAGAATCATTAACACGTGTAGGGTGCACACGTGTGTCTGAGATAAACTTCAGATCGACTCATGGCAATCGCCAAGCAGTGCAGGTTCAGGTGGAGGCAGAGCGGAGCACTGACGGAGTCAAACACACAACAGTTCAGCATGTCTGCAGAGCAGAAAAAAATGACATCTTCACAGGTTCAACACCAAAACCCGACGGACACACGGGTGACCATGCTCCAAACCAGGGGCGATTCTAGGATCAGAGCTTTGGGGGTGCTGAGCACCCAGAGAGCTGCCCAGCCAGCCAACATACACTTTACTCGTCACAATGAGACTTCTTCCCTGTCTCTGTCAGTCCCTGCATCCTCCCTGTCCTCGTCGTCTGTTGTCTTCGTCTCCGTTATCAGTCATCATAATTTTACCATCTCTGTGCAAGTCTGCAAATTTCTTTATTAAATCATAAGATTCTTAAATTCATCAAGTCTCTCTGTGCCTGGGTCCTCATCACAAAACATAACATCACTGTTTTGTGCATTTTAACACAATTTAATCCGCACATTTGTGAAAGAAAAGCAAAACACTTTTTTGAAAAGTCTGTAACAAAACCATCAAATCTGATAAAGGTTATTTAAATGCTGCTAAAGAAGAATGGATTGGAATAAAAAAAATACATATAGTTCCTTAATTACTGGGGGAAAATTATGAATGATGCTCATAGTGAGTGAAAGGTAAACTGAGTGCATTTTTTGGACAGAGATTCACTTTTAATGTGTATGTATAATATAGATCACATACATAAAAAACCACTCCCAGTTCCATGCTTTCATAGTGGTCCTTAGGAGAGCTTGACATTTTTATCAGGTGGTACACACTGTAAAAAGTTTGAGAAACACTGATAAGTGTATGTGTGCTTTTGGAAAACATTTAAAGCTGCTGTACAAAATCTTTGAAACAAGCTTAAAACATTTTTAGAAACAGAGTATCTGCTTCTCTTTACAGCTCCTCACTCCACCAGGGCTGTTTGGCACTGATAGTGTGCAAATGTGATGTACGTACTGCGGCAGTCATACAGACAACTGGACGGTCCAAAAGTTGGCCTACCTATTACTGGCTGAGGTTTCAGTAGAGTTGTGGCTGAACCACATAAAAATATATCATTAATTTTAATCTCCCCAATCAATGATAATGTTATGTTGGAATGTTGTTAAAGAGGGTCAAAATGTTTCAACCAAGTTTGTTTAGCAGATTCTGTATAGCAGCTTTAATATAGGGAGGGCACAACTTCCAGATTGTTAGAGTAAAATCAGGTTTTTTTCTCTTTGTCAGTTTAACAGTTTCTGTTCTGCCTGTCACTGTTCCCTGTCTGTTTTCTTACCTGGTTCTTCCTGACCTTGTACTTTCTCCTCACGTTCCCCTCTTTGGACTGACAATCATACACAAATAGATTGTATTCAATTAGATGAAAAATTACATTAATATGAAAAAAAATCTATTAAGATCACTAACAAAAAGTCCTCTCAGTGTACTTTCAACCAAAAGGAAAATAACCAAACCACACGAACATCTAATAAAAGATAAATATTGAAACACTCATCCAACATTATTCTTGATTGACGGATCTTTTGATTTTACACTTTTACCTGAATGTGGTTCCTTTTTTTGAAAAAACTTCCTTATATCCATTATGAACCTGGCTGTCTCTCTGTACACAAACACAAACACACACACACACACACACACAACAGGAGTTATAAGGTTAATGGGCATCCAGTCAGTTAGCTAGTTAGTATCCATTTCAAACAGGACAGTGGTAACAACAGTAGGCTGCGGACAATTAAAAGTTTTAGATTTTAAATAGGCTGTATACATTTCAATGGGAGCAACAGGACGGTCAAATGTTGCTGATTTTACTACAGAGCAGGACGGATTGTAGGGTAGCAATGTGTTAAACACGTGTTAAACACGTTTTCAACACTGCAGGTTACCTGGGTGTAATGTTTTCATGGTCTAGCAGCAACGCCGCTAGCAGCAACGCCGCTAGCAGCAACGCCGCTAGCAGCAACGCCGCTAGCAGCAACGCCGCTAGCAGCAACGCCGCTAGCAGCAACGCCGCTAGCAGCAACGCCGCTAGCAGCAGAGTACGGAAGAGGCGAGCTGGAACAAACCATTATGGGAGGGAGGGGTTATCTATATGTAACCAACTTTAAGGTATAAAGGTGAATTACAGCGCAATAATTACTTGGGCTCGTAATAAGACCCTGGCCAGAATCAGAAGACACCAAATTCGTATGGAGCCAAAGTATTGAGCAAAGGTGCTGCTGGTAGAATGACTCAGGAACAGTGGTAACTTGGGAGCCTGAGTCAAGAAGACAGTTGACTTCTTCACTTCTCACTGTCACTTGAGCTGTACTTCTGGCACCAATCAACTGTTTAGGGAGTTGGAAAGATTGTTTCTGCTCCGAATGGTTTAAGCCAGAACATGTTTGTGCTTTGACAATCTTTGCTGGGGTACTTACTTTGTTAACCTCAGCTGTGATTTTGTTGCCACTGTTTACGTCTGAGGGACGTTGTTGACTCTCCTCAGCTCCTGTTTGTCCCACAACAAGAACTGTTAGATGTTTAAAGGTGAAACTGTACAATCTCGTGCTTCCCACTGGCGTTGTTTCTCCTCCAACTGCTTCTTTTTTTCCGCTACTAGGTTGGGGTTAGCAGGGTCAACACAGCATGGAGCGATATGTCCATCTTCACCGCAGTTGAAACAATACCAGGGCTTGGGTCTGCCTGTTTGCCTCTTTGAAGTCTGTCTTTGCATACGTCCATCTACATCATGTGGCTTTGACATCTTACTCTGCGGCTTCCCTGCAGATCCCTTGCTGTTTGCAAACTTTTTTTTTTGTGACATTAATGTAGTTAGTTGACTTTGCAGACTCGCCACCTGCTGTCGCAAATCCTCAATAGCAGCAATGCCACTCTCATGTTTCTCCTCTGGTTCACAAACATGTGCACCCTGGAACTGGAACTGAGTTCTCTGCTTTGTGGTGCCAATGTGTTTTCTCATACGACTAGTTTTTGCTTGCTGTCGATCTTCCTCAGAGCGAATCATTAACAACAGGTCTGAGAATTGGGGTGGGCTGCTCTTCTTTTGTTCAAGTTGCAGAGCGCTGAGTAGGTCATTGTCCCAACATCCCCTGCAGAACTGTTTAAGTAGATGTTTGTCCACTTCTTCACATGCGACTCCCCCCCTCTTTGTGGCTCTGTTTAATGCTAGCTGTAGCCGGTGAAGGTAAGTGGATGATTTCTCACCTGGATCTTGAAGGGTGTTCAGGAATTGAGCGAAAAGTTCCTCGCCATCTTCTACAGTGCCAAAGGCTGAATCTAGAAGCTGCAAATAAGTTGCAGGTGGTGACTCGGGCCGTAAACTCTTAACTATATCAGCTGCTGGTGGGAGTAAGCTCTCATGGATCTTTCTGGATATTTGCAGGGGGGACATGCTGGGATCATTTTGGAGCAGTTCAATTTGTGTGCGCCAAGTGTCATAATCAGTTTCGTTGTTAGGTCTGGGAACCTTACCGGAGAAGGAACGGAGTCTCACCTGGGACTGGATGTGTGGGAACACATCTTGCCTTCGTACGATATGCTCTACCACGACCTTCTGAATGTCAGGTGGGTTCAAGTCACTTACTGAAAGGGACGCTGCTCTCCTTCTATTAGTGAGGGGAATATGATCAGTGGCACCAATATCACTTGGTGTAACATCTGAATGTGAGGTGTGACACTGTCACTCTTTAGGAGCGGGCGGAGATACAACAGTGGTCTCAACATACGTGGGGGAAGGTTCTTCAGGGGTAGGTCGCATGGCTTCAACATCCTCCCCAATCTGACACATCATCTCCTTCAGCACCTCACTGTAGTCTTTGCCACT
The DNA here is from genome assembly GCF_963576455.1 of Neolamprologus multifasciatus. Classification (NCBI taxonomy): domain Eukaryota; kingdom Metazoa; phylum Chordata; class Actinopteri; order Cichliformes; family Cichlidae; genus Neolamprologus; species Neolamprologus multifasciatus. Next base: position 26,172,415 of record NC_140453.1, read on the forward strand.
CAGCTTGGCTAGTTCCTTGAGTTCAGCCAAGTAGGTCTTTGTAACATTACTCCCAACCTTGGTAGTGTACATGCTACTGAGTGTTTTAATTTCATAGACAACGCTGGGATCAACTTGTGCTGTGTACGTGTATGGCAAACGAGGTTCTAAACCTTCTAAGGCTGAACTGCTAGAGTATTCAACGATCAGGTTTTGGTAGAAGTCGGACAGTGAATCATCAACAAAAAGGACTCTTGCGATTTTACCATACTGTTTCAAAAAGTCAATGACCTGTTCATCTTTCTCAGATACCTGTGTTATCCCAGCGACAACAACCGCATTAGGTATTTTGACACCAGACTTTTGTATGAAATCCATGCTGGTCATTGCCTCAATATTGATGCTCAAATCAAATGGCTCCTGGCTGGCTCACCACTTCTGTAACCAACTTTAAGGCATAAAGGTGAATTACAGAGCAATAATTACTTGGGCTCGTAATAAGACCCTGGCCAGAATCAGAAGACACCAAATTCGTATGGAGCCAAAGTATTGAGCAGCAATAATGGCCTGGACACAATGTTAACTTTTGAGTAGCCACTCTTGTATTGTTACAAGGTATAACAGATATTTGTCCAATTTGTACAGATAAAGTAAAAAATAAAATAAATAGTGTGCACACTCAAACAAAATAAAAGTACTCGTTGGGGCCCTTTAAGAATTTAGAGTTAAGCTGGCGATAGCCAACTTCAAAGGTCCTTGTGAGTGTAATTGGAATGTATGAGTGTGTGGTGTGTATCTTCTTTTGGGGTAGCTCGTCCTCAAAGTGGTTGGCTCGCCATCTATCACAACCGGAATGTCGTCCTGGTCCTTGGACTTTTCTGTCCTCTCCAAAAAACCTGACCTATAATCCAGGTCATAAAATGTACATTCTAATCAGTCTGTTTCAGATGCACTGTTTTTAAGGTTAAAATACAAAATCAAAATATTGCATCAACCTCATATTCATTGCATTAACATCTTAAATCTTATCAAATCTCACAGTTCTGCTGTACAACATTCAATTTTCAAGTATATCAAATATGAGAACTAAACATCTAAGTTGCTCATATATGTCTCTATTCATGTAAACATTAATTAAACAATACTTATGGTAAGTAACCATTGACATTCAAAATACAATACACCATAACAAATTCAGAACTATGTGCAAATAAGCAACAAAATATACATGTGAGTTCAGTTCAGAGGTATTAAAGCAGTGTGCTTAATTTCTCCACACTATAGGCCTATTCGTGAGAGAGAAATGCACTAAAAATTACCCTCTAGGTTACTTTAAACTCACAGTGAACTGACAAAAACTAGCTTTAGAGCAGCTAAGAACATGTTGCTCACCGTTGCTCTGTTTCACAAAAGCCCAACACACACTGGTGTTGGAATTGCAGCAGCTCTCCGGATGAAAGGTGAGTGGTTAGCCTGTGAGACACCGAGCTAGCATTAGCATGATCACGACGGTAAGTCTCTACAAGTTTTTTTTTTCTTCGGAATAACACTTGTCTTACCGACGTTGCTTCTCTCCTTCATCCAGCCACTCGACTCCGGATTTCCAGCAGGTAAGTATGCTGGCTTCCTTTCCTCTCAATTCTGAGTTTTTTCCCTCTCTTTTGTCCGTGGATTTCTCAGTTTGAGTATCAGATGCCTCCACTCCTCTTGCTGAGATGAGAAAAAACCCGGGAACTCCATGCACCTTCACCTCACTTCCTGGCTGACAGGGTCAATGCGGCCTGGGTAGGCTCTGATTGGTTGCTGAGCTAGTTGCCCTCACGTGGGGTGAACTGAGAGGTGCATTCAATGGTCATAGGAAATATGACACTTTGTTGGTGGGGACAGTTAAAATAGAGAGAATAAATACTCTTTCTTCTCTATCATTGGTGTAAATGTGTTGTTTTTTTCATCTGGGCTACATATACTTTTGTTGTTAAAATGTTACGTCTCAACCAGGTACTGTATGCTTTTTATATTTTTAGTAGTGTTTCACACAAACAGCAAATATTGTCAAAAAAGTAAGAAATCTTTGGGGGTGCTTTGATTCATTTTGGGGGTGCTGAAGCACCCCCCAAAATGGGCTAAAATCGCCCCTGGTTAAAGGGATAGTTGGCTCAATAGAGCTCTGACTTTGTGTCAGCCTGGCTACAGTGCTGAAGAGAAACCTGGGGTTGTTCTTATTTTCTTCAATCAGTGACGAATAGTAAGATGTTCTGGCTTTGCGGAGGGCTTTCTTATAAAGCAACAAACTATTTCTCCAGGCTAAATGATGATCCTCTAAATTTGTGACACGCCATTTCCTCTCCAGATTACGAGTCATCTGCTTTAGGGTACGTGTTTGAGAATTATACCACGGAGTCAGGTACTTCTGATTAGAGACCTTAGTTTTCACTGGAGCTACAGTACAGAGTCGTACGTAGTGAGGAGGTAAAATTATTAACAAGATGATCGACCTCTGTTGGGGTAGTGTTCAGATAGCTGCTTTGCTCTATGAGCATTGAAGATGATAACAGTGCGTGGATTATATTTTTAGTAGTGTTTCACACAAACAGCAAATATTGTCAAAAAAGTAAGAAATCTTTGGGGGTGCTTTGATTCATTTTGGGGGTGCTGAAGCACCCCCCAAAATGGGCTAAAATCGCCCTTGCTCCAAATTTTAACATGCTCTCAAGCGTCTGAACACGTGTGATGGCAAAACCAAACCACCAAATTGCCACTTCCATAGAGAGTGGTTCCAACTACACCTGCTCCTACAGAAATATGTAAATACATAGCCCAGCCTCCACCCAACACCCATCCATTTACCCATCCAAAAATTCAAAGATTTAGTACCAGTGCTCTCATCTTTGTATAACAGAGGGTGGTGCGGTCGTTAACAAGGATAAGCGGAGAATGGATGGATAGAGCAGCTTGTAAGATATATCCTTCCATCCATCCATTCTAGGCCCTCCACCTCTCCAGCCTCCTCTTGCAGTTCTTCTGAGTTGGACCAAACCAGCCGAGAGACATCATGTCCCCAACGTGTCCTCGGTCTGCTCCGGGATCCTCTCCCCGGTAGTTTTTAATTATAATTGGCATTTATTCTGAGCCGAAATGGGAAATCTTCTTTTACCTGATTACATTTCTTCTTTTTAAACATAAAGTGTGTTCGAGTTTTGTTTCATGAAATGAAATCACACTGGAGGCACTGAAGCTGGATTAAAACACCCAAACTGAAAACTGTTCAAATATACCTGAGGTGCATATCAGGGGGCGCTGTGACGTGTCCGTCACTTACTTTGCGCCAGCACTCCACTCTCACCCAAAAACTGCCACATCCCCCCCCCCCCCCAAAAAGAAAGACTAAAGGGATAAATGTAAAATATGTAAATGAGGAAATCTGTGGAAACGTGAGCGATGTCACCAAAACACCAACTGTAAATAACTGTATATAACTGTAAAATGAAATTAAATGTGGTCATAATGTTGTTTCCTGTGAGCCGCTGCTGAATCGCAGCCTGATGGTCTGAGCTTTGCACTGGAGAGGAACCCCCCTCTCTCTCTCTCCCTGGAACTTTACCATCTGCCACAGCTGTCACTCGCCCCAACCGCCTCTCTAATTGACAATGAACCCACAGGCGTGGCGATAATTACAGCCGGCCGCTTGGCAACTTCTCCGGGTTTCAATTCCTTCTTTTCAGGATTCATCAGGCTCCATCTGCTGGGTCCCAAGTCTGGCATCTGCCACCTCCTCCTCCACCCTCCTCCACTCTCCTCCACCCTCCCCCTCAGCCTGCTGGGGGTTTTGTGTTGGAGCTTATTAGCGAGCTGGCCTGTAACCCTGAGAGGTGCAGTGGCCCGGAGCAGCAAGCCTCACTGTGCCTCGGAAAAAGAAAAGAATCCTTGTGATTTCCTTGTTTGCTCTCTCCCCCCTCCTTTCATGTTTCTGTCACTTTAAAATTAAATGAGAAGAGCTTTATCAGCACACAAAGAGCTCTCAGAAATGAGAGCCATTTAAAGCTGTTAAAAAAAACATCTGTCACATCATTTTCACCTCTGTACAGAAACATCTGGACACTTTAAAGTCTTCAAGAGGTCATCTGATCACCTGATTACATTTCAGGAGCCACCTCAGTCCTGATTCACTTGGTTAAGCTGTCCTGGAATGATCGCAGAGAGGTTGTGAAGGTGTCATCCAATCACAGAGCTTCTCCTGCTCCATGTGTTAGCAGGGAGAGGGTCCCGAGGTTGTTGTTGAAAACAACAGGAAACAGTTATCAGAGGACAAATAGCCTCCCCTTCTTCATACAGATTCTTGGAATCTGTCGGTGGCGCTGTCACTTGGTGTTCGCTCGCTCTGTGGTATAGTATCACTTCCTGTTCCTGCTCAAACACAGTGGTGTTTCTGAGTAGCTTATTTGCTTAGTAGTTTAATTAACAACTTTTAAATACATTCTTTTTTCATAGTATAATCTTCACGTGCTTCATCCGAAGCACACTTTCTGTGTACTCACTACCTAATTTATAGCCAAAGTATTCACTCACTGTCTCTGTACTGTTTCGCTAGCTTAGCTCGTAGCCGACTCGTTAGCACCATGGCTACTTCACCTGTCCCTTCTGCACTTTCTTGCTCATTGTGTCAGATGTTTAGTTACTCCTCGGCCTCCTTTAGCAGTAATGATATCTGTAACAAATGTAGCATATTTGCAGCTCTGGAGGCCAGGATTACTGAACTGGAGACTCGGCTTCGCACCCTTCACTCACCCTTAGCTAGCCAGGCCCCTGTAGCTGGTGCAGCCGAAGATAGCGTAGGCCCCGCTAGCTGTTCCCCGGCAGATCCCAAACAGCTGCGGAAAGAGGGCGGCTGGGTAACGGTGAGGAGGAAGCATAGTCCTAAACAGAAGCCCCAGGTACACCACGTTCATGTGTCTAACCGTTTTTCCCCACTCGGTGACACACCCGCTGGGGGTCAAACTCTGGTAATTGGTGATTCTGTTCTCAGACATGTGAAGCTAGAGACACCGGCAACCATAGTCAATTGTCTTCCAGGGGCCAGAGCAGGCGACATTGAAGGAAATTTAAAACTGCTGGCTAAGGGTAAACGTAAATTCAGTAAAATCATAATTCACGTCGGCAGTAATGACACCCGGTTACGCCAATCGGAGGTCACTAAAATCAATATTGAATCGGTGTGCAACTTTGCCAAAACAATGTCGGACTCTGTAGTTTTCTCTGGTCCCCTCCCCAATCAGACAAGGAGTGACATGTTTAGCCGCATGTTCTCCTTAAATTGCTGGCTGTCTGAGTGGTGTCCCAGAAATGATGTGGGCTTCATAGATAATTGGCAAACCTTCTGGAGGAAACCTGGTCTTGTTAGGAGAGATGGCATCCATCCCACTTTGGATGGAGCAGCTCTCATTTCTAGAAATATCGACAAATTTATTAAACCCCTCAAAATATGACTATCCAGAGTTGGGACCAGGAAGCAGAGTTGCAGTCTTACACGCCTCTCTGCAGCTTCTCTCCTCCTGCTACCCCCCCAAAAACCCATCTCCATAGAGACTGTGTCAGCTTCCAAAAAGACAAAAAACAAACTAAAAACCAGCAACAAACAACTTAAACATTTACAAAGAAAGAACAATACAGTATCCACACCTGAACCAAAGAGTAAAACAGTGAAATGTGGATTATTAAATATTAGGTCTCTCTCCTCCAAGTCTCTGTTAGTACATGACTTAATAATTGATCAACAAATTGATTTACTCTGGCTTACAGAAACCTGGTTGCAGCAGGATGATTATGTTAGTTTAAATGAATCAACACCCCCGAGTCATTCTAACTACCAGAAATCTCGAAGCACAGGTTGAGGGGGCGGTGTGGCAGCAATTTTTCACACCAGTCTATTAATTAATGAAAGACCAAGACAGACTTTTAATTCATTTGAAAGCCTGATGCTTAACATTGTCCACCCCAGCTGTGAAACTCAGAAACCAGTCTTACTTGTTATCATCTATCGTCCACCTGGGCCTTACACAGAGTTTCTGTCTGATTTCTCAGACTTTATATCTAATTTAGTTCTGAGCTCAGATAAAATAATTATTGTGGGTGATTTTAACATCCATGTTGATGCTAAAAATGACAGCCTCAACATGGCATTTAATCTGTTATTAGACTCAATTGGTTTCTCTCAAAATGTAAAAGAACCCACCCACCACTTTAATCACACTCTAGATCTTGTTTTAACATATGGCATAGAAACTGAACATTTAACAGTGTTTCCTGAAAACCCTCTCCTGTCTGATCATTTCTTGATAACATTTACATTTACAATAATTGATTACGCAGCAGTGGAGAGTGGACTTTATCAAAGTAGATGTCTTTCTGAAAGCGCTGTAACTAAGTTTAAGAATATAATCCACCCACTGTTATCATCGTCAATGCCCTGTACCAACACAGAGCAGAGCAGCTATCTGAACGCTACCCCAACAGAGGTCGATTATCTTGTTAATAATTTCACCTCCTCACTACGTACGACTCTGGATACTGTAGCTCCAGTGAAAACTAAGGTCTCTAATCAGAAGTACCTGACCCCGTGGTATAATTCTCAAACACGTACCCTAAAGCAGATGACTCGTAATCTGGAGAGGAAATGGCGTGTCACAAATTTAGAGGATCATCATTTAGCCTGGAGAAATAGTTTGTTGCTTTATAAGAAAGCCCTCCGCAAAGCCAGAACAGCTTACTACTCATCACTGATTGAAGAAAATAAGAACAACCCCAGGTTTCTCTTCATCACTGTAGCCAGGCTGACAAAAAGTCAGAGCTCTTTTGAGCCAACCATCCCTTTAACGTTAACTAGTGATGACTTCATGAACTTCTTCACAAATAAAATTTTTATCATTAGAGAAAAAATTACCAATAATCATCCCACAGATGTAATATTATCTACAGCTACTCTTAGTACCATTGATGTTACGTTAGACTCTTTTTCTCCAATCGATCTTTCTGAGTTAACTTCAATAATTACTTCCTCCAAACCATCAACGTGTCTTTTAGACCCCATTCCTACAAAACTGCTCAAAGAAGTCCTGCCATTGATTAATTCTTCGATCTTATATATGATCAACCTATCTCTAATAATCGGCTATGTACCACAGGCCTTCAAGCTGGCTGCAGTTAAACCTTTACTCAAAAAGCCATCTCTAGACCCAGCAGTCTTAGCTAATTATAGGCCAATCTCCAACCTTCCTTTCATATCAAAAATCCTTGAAAGAGTAGTTGTCAAACAGCTAACAGATCATCTGCAGAGGAATGGTTTATTTGAAGAGTTTCAGTCAGGTTTCAGAGTTCATCACAGCACAGAAACAGCTTTAGTGAAGGTTACAAATGATCTTCTTATGGCCTCTGACAGTGGACTCATCTCTGTGCTTGTCCTGCTAGACCTTAGTGCAGCATTTGATACTGTTGACCATAATATCCTATTAGAGCGATTAGAACATGCTGTAGGTATTACAGGTATTGCACTGCAGTGGTTTGTATCATATCTATCTAATAGACTCCAATTTGTGCATGTAAATGGAGAGTCCTCTTCACACACTGAGGTTAATTATGGAGTTCCACAGGGTTCAGTGCTAGGACCAATTCTGTTTACATTATACATGCTTCCCCTAGGCAGCATCATTAGAAGACATAGCATACATTTTCACTGCTATGCAGATGACACCCAGCTCTATCTGTCCATGAAGCCAGATAACACACACCAATTAGTTAAACTGCAGGAATGTCTTAAAGACATAAAGACTTGGATGGCCACTAACTTTCTGCTTCTTAACTCAGATAAAACTGAGGTCATTGTACTCGGCGCTGAAAAGCTTAGAAATATGGTATCTAAGCAGATTCTTACTCTGGATGGCATTACCTTGGCCTCCAGTAACACTGTGAGGAACCTTGGAGTCATTTTTGACCAGGATATGTCCTTCAACGCACATATTAAACAAATATGTAAGACTGCGTTCTTCCATTTGCGCAGCATCTCTAAAATTAGAAATATCCTGTCTCAGAGTGACGCTGAAAAACTAGTTCATGCATTTATTACTTCCAGGCTGGACTACTGCAATTCATTATTATCAGGATGTCCAAAAAACTCACTGAAAAGCCTTCAGCTAATCCAAAATGCTGCAGCAAGAGTACTGACAGGGACTAGAAAGAGAGAGCATATTTCTCCTGTTTTGGCTTCCCTTCATTGGCTTCCTGTTAAATCCAGAATTGAATTCAAAATCCTGCTCCTCACATACAAGGTCTTAAATAATCAGGCCCCATCTTATCTTAATGACCTTGTAGTACCATATCACCCTATTAGAGCACTTCGCTCCCGCTCTGCAGGCCTACTTGTTGTTCCTAGAGTATTTAAAAGTAGAATGGGAGGGAGAGCCTTCAGTTTTCAGGCCCCTCTTCTGTGGAACCAGCTTCCAGTTTGGATTCGGGAGACAAACACTATCTCTACTTTTAAGATTAGGCTTAAAACTTTCCTTTTTGCTAAAGCATATAGTTAAGGCTGGACCAGGTGACCCTGAATCCTCCCTTAGTTATGCTGCAATAGATGTAGGCTGCCGGGGGATTCCCATGATGCATTGAGTTTTTCCTTTCCAGTCACCTTTCTCGCTCACTATGTATTAACAGACCTCTCTGTATTGAATAATATCTGTTATTAACTTCTGTCTCTCTTCCACAGCATGTCTTTTATCCTGTCTTCCTTCTCTCACCCCAACCGGTCGCAGCAGATGGCCGCCCCTCCCTGAGCCTGGTTCTGCCGGAGGTTTCTTCCTGTTAAAAGGGAGTTTTTCCTTCCCACTGTCGCCAAAGTGCTTGCTCATAGGGGGTCATATGATTGTTGGGTTTTTCTCTGTATCTATGAAGCACCTTGAGGCGACTTTTGTTGTGATTTGGCGCTATATAAATAAAATTGAATTGAATTGAATTGAATTGAATTGAATTGAATTGAATTGAATTGAATTGAATTGAATTGAATTGAATTGAAACTGAATTGAATACCACACTTGGTACATTCCCACAGGAAGTGTCCAGAAAGTTATGGCCTGGTTTGGGAGTTTCTGTGTCCAAATCAGAGGAAGGTCAGGTGTAGCCTAAAGGTCACACGTCCCGTCTCTCTTGTTTGTTTATTGCCCACTTTCCGCCAGAAAGAGGAAACCAGCGGATAAACAACAGCAGTACGTTTAAGCTTGATAAGCTGTTGTTAGAATTTATTTAATATTACTTTCTAAACCAGGATCCTTTTCTACGCAGCTGACAGCTAGTAACTGTGCAGGGGCGGATCTAGCAAAGTTTTGCCAGGGAGGCAGGTAGGGCATTAACAGGGAAAAGGGGGCACAAAGAAATACTTTTCTTTCTTATTGTCATTCAAAATGTCTAGCTTTTAATAAATAATTATCTTAATCTTACAACCAAAGTTTTCATCTGATATAAAATGTATAGAAGTCCATTATTGTATACAGTAACTATTAAGTCTAGTAGAAGTCTAGCTAGAATACTTTTTTATTTGGGAAGGTACCATCTGTGCAGTCTGCAATTCTGTTGAAGAAAGATGTTTAATCTATTTAATTATTGTAGAATAATAATTGATTTCTGTGCATTTGTTTTAATATTTCTGCCAAGTACTCTTTAAAATACTAGAATAGGGAGGATGGTGTAGGTTTAAGCTGATTAGATTGATCAGTATTGCTGAACTATGAAATATTTTGGGTGCAATGTATTTTTTGCATAAAGGTTTAACTTTAGTGTTTTGTTTTTTAAAACTTGAGTATGAACTTATACAAAATGCAGCAAGATATGTAAAAAAAACAGTTTTATTGATTGTAAAATACACTCATTTCAGTGTCAGCAGATATCCAAATTTATGATATCGGTATCGGACATTTAAAAAAGTGGTATTGTGCCATCTCTAGTCACAGCCAGGTACTAAAGTGTCCAATCAGAGAGCTGCTCACTGAGAAACATGAGCTAAGACTAACACCTACTCCACTCTGCTTCAGTACCTGTGTTCTAGCAACGCAGCCTGACAGTCTGTGACATCACCAGTGTGCAACACAAACACAACAATGAATGATTTCAAGGTGTCGGCACGTACCTGCTGCTAAACCCATGTCTGCACCTCATCATTGGACTGCGGCGTTGATTCATGTGTCGCCATTTTCATCGTTGTCCATCAATTCTGATAAAAGAGTCGCTCTCAAAAAGTGACATCACTCCCGGCCAATCAGTGGCATCCAGTCTGTTTACATTACATTTTGGCTCATTCTACCACCTAATGCAGAACCCTGAAAACCGTTGGTACCAGTGGAAAAAAGGCATTAGTGTGCATCACTGCAACTTCTGCTCAGCATGTGTGTGTGTGTGTGTGTGTGTGTGTGTGTGTGTGTGTGTGTGTGTGTAGGCATGTACATGTTTGTGGGGACAGAAAATTGGCATGCCACTATGCTTCTCCTCCATTCTGCTGATTTCAGTAGGCCATATTGTGCACCCCTTTCACTCATGTTGGACCCCCTTAAACTTCATCCGCTTTGTGTTTCAGAACATCTGAAGCTTAGTAGTCATCTGCAGATGTTCCCTCGTGGTCCTCATTTTTTTTGACCATTTCACTTTTCAATGCAAGAGTCCGTCAGAAGGCAGACTGACATAAAGATGGCCTGTCTTCCACCTCAGCGCAGCTCGGACTGCAGAGCGTCCTTTATCCTCGTTTTGTGTGCTGATTGCTGTCACAGAGGCGTCCTTCCTCGGCACTCGCCACTTAATCACAGCAGAATAATGGCACCCTGTACTGCTGCGGGAATGCGTTCAGACAGTTAAATCCATCAGCGGCTCATCTGGAGGCATAGACGCCGCCATGACAATGACAGCTTCTGTTTGGAGCCTGTCAGAGCTCATCGTCCCACCTCAATCAGAGCAACCGCCACCATCCTCGCTCTGATCACTCACACAGACAGGAAGTGAAGGAAAGCCTGGAGTCCTCCACTCTCCTCCAGATGTTCCTGATGGGTGGCTGATCTAACATTTGATACGCGAGTGAGCCAACACGAGCAGGAGGAAAATGTCACATCCACAGATCCTGAGCTCTGAGAACCATGAACACCTTAAAACGTAAACGATCCCCATCAGTGAGACACATCCAGGCTGTAAAGAACCTGCTCTCACCTGTCCCACAGGCTGCTGGAGCCTGAAAGGTTACCCAGAATGCACTTTGTGGAGTTTCCCAGCACTGGTTTCACAGACATGAAGCTGCTAATGAAGGCCTGAGGGTCGTTTTCGTGGTCCTTCGGCTGAGATTGTGTGCATATCATCTTCAATGCATCTGTGCTCTGGATTGGTTATCTTTAGCGTTCTGGTATCTCCTGGTATTCATGGCTCTTTATTTCTTTGTAGCTCACCCTTTGGTATTATTCATGTCTTTAGTTCTGTGCTTGTTATGTTGACCCCCATGGCTGTGTGTTTTTGTATTGTATGACGGTTAGTGCTGCAACACAGACAGCTTCATCTGTAAGCCTCTGACTTTTAAAGAATTAAACCTGCTTCTTTAGCCTGAACATAAATCATATCTGATCCCCGAGGAACATCTTCTTGTCTAGCAAGATGTTAGAGAACAAACTGTTTGAATTCTGCTCTTTATCAATTTTACAGCCTTTGAGCATTAGTGATGAGTTCGTTTTCTATGGGGAAGGGGCTGACTCACTGCTGCCTCTGCTGGACATCAGAGGAACTGCAGGTGTTGGTGGTAGAACCAGTTTGTGCATGTTTCAGTTACAGCCAGAATAAACTCATAGAGATGCTGTCGCTTTATGTTTCGTGTGTTTGGATGTGTTGGAGGATCTCCCAAAAAAATCAGGAAGAGAACACAGGAAAAAAAACAGCTTCCAAAGTAAACAAAGAAGAACAAACAGCATGCCCCAATTTAGCTGGAACACCTGAACAGGTGTGCTGTTTACTTGACAGCTGCATAATTACTCCTAATGAGGCCTGTGGTAATGTGAGATCTAAAGGCATGTCTGGACATGACACTCACCACAGACAGCTGAGGGGTGGACAGAGTTACAGGAACACTCTGAGCCGTGAGCAGTGGAAGGTACAAGTTTGATTTCCACCTGATTTTTGGCACATTTATGAAGGTGACACATGTCCTTGTGAGCTTTTTGAGCAAATGCCAAAACTGAACTGCAGACGGGATAAAACAGGCGATACCTGCAGTTGCAGGGGCACTTCCTGCTGTGTTATGGGAGAAACGATTCATCCAGGTGACGTTTACAGCGATCCGCAGCGCTCTGGGAATGCTGCTGATGACCACTCATTAACTCTCATTATTATAATTTGCATTTGCATTTTAATGACCATGAGACTGAGCATGTGGCCCATTGTTCATCAACAGTGCTGGTTACTGTCATTATGGAAATGTTTCTAAGGGTCAGCTGACACTCAAAGCTGCGTTTCACACTGAGAACACAACATCCAGACAAAGGATCAACTTCCTGGGATTTCCACAGAGAATTTTGCTGATGAGTTTCCATCTCGATAGCATTTCATTGAACACTCTTGAAGTCCAGATCAATAAATCTGGAGTCAAAACTCAAAACTAAAACATGAAACACTAAATGATCAACAAAATTATCTGTAAGTCTCCACCTCCTCCATCTCCTCCACCACCTCCCAGCATCTCACTGGGAGTTCTGGGTTGAAGGTGGGTGGTCTGATGGATGTCATTCCTCCATCAGGAGAGTTTAGAGCTGCCCGGTTTCCATGACTACCAATTACATGTTGAGATAGGAGGGTGGGGGTGTAACCTTGGATTTATGTTGCCATGGAAACAGGGCCCATGGTGCATGATGGCTGGAGTGTCAATGTACATGTATTTGTACATTTGTACATGTACAGGTGTTTGTGTGTGTGTATATGTGTGAATATTGATCAGTCAGTGTTGCATCCAAGCTGATCAATTCGTGTGATCAGTACAGACATGAAACATGCTCACACCTGAAGTGTGCCGCTAAAGCTGCTGTGGACCAGGTGGAATCAAATGTGTATTTCTGGTCATTCTCCAAAGCATCTGCTGTACAGGCTCATGTATTTAAACCTATTTCTTGCATGGGTGGATTATCAGTACTACCAGAACATTTGAAGGTTGCTCTATTCCATGTTGCCACCCTCTTTGAGGTCCAGACCGCCAAACAGGAAATTCCAAGCTTCTATATATTAGGGGGGAAGTGGGATCTTACCAAGTAGTTAGAAACAGAGGGGAGTTTTTCAGTCTTTAGTCTAAATCAGGGGTGTCAAACTCCAGAACTTCTATATATTAGGGGGGAAGTGGGATCTTACCAAGTAGTTAGAAACAGAGGGGAGTTTTTCAGTCTTTAGTCTAAATCAGGGGTGTCAAACTCCAGGCCTCAAGGGCCGGTGTCCTGCAGGTTTTAGATATCACCCTGAGGGTGGAGCTGCTAATCCGAAGGTTAATAGGTTAAGGTTAATAGTGCAGTGCATGATGATGAGATAATAATAATAATAATAATAATAATTATTATTATTATTATTATTATTATAACCACCAGTTTAACCACTACAACCAGTTTATCTCATTATATCATTCATTAATGTTTGATTCATGGTGACTAGAAAGATTTTAAAAGCAGAACCTGCAACATTAGAAAAAACAGAAATTCATCATTGTAAGTATGTGTTTTTAAAACACGATTAAACTTGCAGATATTCTTGTTAAACCCTGAGGGCTGTAAACGTCAGGAACAGCAGCAGGAATAAGGAGCATCATATTGAATCTATAAAACAGGACCAGGTTAGTGATGCAGTGTCACTGAAAGTCTGTGTCTGTCTTTGGGACTTTATATAAGTGCGTTTGATCTTTAATATGTCACGTGGCTTTTATTTGACATATTTTCTGTCTTGTCTTTATGCTCACAGTCCTCTGTACGTTTGGATTTCTTGATTAATTTAATGAGCCATTAACATGCAGGACTGCAGAGGAAAACAAGCCAGTGTGGTTAAACCTGGCTCATGTTCAAGGAACACAAACGTGAAAGACAATTGTGGATGTTTTCTCAGTAACTCATCATCTTTGTTTTTTATCCACATGAATAAAATAAACACGTAGAATCCTTTCTTGCTCCCATCCTGTGTAGATATACATCTTCACTGCAGCTAACAGCCCTCGCATATAACTCAATTCAACTTTATTTATATAGCACTAAATCACAACAACAGTCACCTCAAGGTGTTATACGCTGTAAGGTAAAGGCCCTGCAGTACTACAGAGAACCCCAACAATCAGACGACCCCCGATGAGCAAGCACTTTGGAGACAGTGGGAAGGAAAACTTCTTTTTAACAGGAAGAAACCTCCAGCGGAACCAGGCTCAGGGAGGGGCGGCCATCTGAGAGACCAGGGGTTAGGGAGATTATTTGGTGTTATGCCCATCACAGCATGTGACCAGCAGAACACCAGCTCCTCATTTTAAGACACCAGCAGTGGAAAATATTAGAGCTGTGACTGAAAGCATTATCACCCACCAGCTGATTAACTCTGATCAGATCACTGATCATCTTTCTTTTCAAAAATGATTAAGATTAAAAAGGATTTCATCTGTCTGTTAGATTAGCAGCGCATAATCTCACTGATTACTTTATTTTGTGGTGAGGGGTCATGTGACAGCAGGTCATCAATCACAACAGGCCTGATAGCTCTGAAGCAAAAAGCAGCATCGTCCCTGAAAAAACACAATTAGATCAGATAAAGTTTAAATCGCAGCCTCAGACTCAAAAAGCGTCAACAGCTGGAAGGGTTTCATCCAACAACTAGAAACTTCCTGTTAGACTGACCGATCACACCTGAACCAGAACCGCCTTCAGCAGCTGCACACAGCCTTCAGATGAGGAAACATGGAGCTGCAAGACCTCCCAGCATGCACTGGGCCTGCTGAACAACAGGACCAGCAGACTGAGAGTCGGTCCATCAAAGCACGTTTGTTTCCTCCTGCAGCTGCTCCAGGCTCAGGCAGGCGTTCACTCATTGTCCCGCGTCTCGATCTGTTTCTGCTGCAGACTCGGATCCAT
Source organism: Neolamprologus multifasciatus (assembly GCF_963576455.1). Lineage (NCBI taxonomy): Eukaryota > Metazoa > Chordata > Actinopteri > Cichliformes > Cichlidae > Neolamprologus > Neolamprologus multifasciatus. The sequence continues at coordinate 26,187,537 of NC_140453.1, forward strand.
CATTCAAATAAAGATACTGAGCTCAAAGTCACCTGACAGGAGGACCTGTCAGGTGACTCTGTCTGTACTGATCACATGAATTGATCAGCTTGGATGCAACACTGACTGATCAATATTCACACATGTGCACACACACAAACACCTGTACATGTACAAATGTACAAATACATGTACATTGACACTCCAGCCATCATGCACCATGGGCCCTGTTTCCATGGCAACATAAATCCAGGGTTACACCCCCACCTGCTGACAGGTTAGAACAGGGCTGCTCAACCTGTAACTCCGGCTGCGATTCCATCCATCCATGTTTAGGGTTATGTTGACATCCACAGGTTTCCAGTTTTAAACCTCAGTTTTATTTTCACAGATCCCACCAATCCACATGATGATGATGATGATCATCATCATCATCATCATCACCACCATTATCCTCATCACCACAGAGAGCTCAGTCCTGATGCATGACCTCACTGCGGGTTGTTGCCTTTGTTTCTCTGTGGTTTAAGAAATCATTGTTGCTGTTGGGTTTCGTGCTGCAGACAAACCTGACCATTTGCCTCACTCATGTTGGTAGGAAAACAACAGGAGATCCATAAGGACGGTTTAGCAAATCTGAATGTGTGACATCATCTCTGTATGAGACAGGAGACGATGAGGATTCTGGCTCATCATCCCTGCTGTGACTTTATGTGTTAAAATGTGTAAAAAGAAAAGAAAAGAAAGAAAGTCTTTGTGATGGAATAAAATATTTTAAAATTGGAGTTATTAAAGTAATTGCTAATTCAGTTTTATCAAATAAAAGCAGAATTTACTCCACACCAGAGAAATATATGTAAATTTAACAAAGTCAACATTTTCTGTTTCAGCAGCCTCGGTGTGAGGCGTGAACACTCAGGTAGCAAGACCAGACGCAGGAGGACGGTTTATTAAATGTTTCAGATCAAACTGGACAAACTGGACCCAGCTGATTTCAGGCCCCCAAAGGTATGGAGGTCTCCCTCTGGCTTCTGCTCCGTGGCTGCTGGGTGACCCCTTGTCTGGGGCTCTCCTCAGCTCTTCCCAGGAGGGTGGCACAGATGCCCCTCCGATGGTCCTCCTTGGGCTCTCAGACTCTGGGGCCTCTGGATGTCTGGGGCCTGGATCTCCTCCATACCTGCTTCATGCCCTGGGGGACAGGGCTAGGTCAGTGCTGACAGGAGCCTGGAGGTGCACCCTGGGGGTGTAAAACTTGAACGTCCATGCAGATTTCTGCTGCACTGATGAACTGCTGACCAAAGATGATCTAAAACACAGGACCTGACCCCTGTGACCTCTCAAAGTGTTCACAGTATGAAGGTTAAACAAATATGCTGAAGTAATTGGATTAAACTAAAAGACATGAAATAAAAGTCAAAATCGTGACTCATTTCTAACAACTATAACAGTTAAAACTAAACATTGTCTTCAAAACCTTAGAAAAGGTTAAAAACTTTAAAGTTCAGATCTTTTCAGTAGAAACTCTGAGCTGCAGACACATACAAACACACAGACAAACACATTGAAACACTCACACACACACACGTGGACCATGTGCTGGTGCAGGATCGGCAGCTCACAGCTGGATTCGGGAATCATTAAATCAGACAGCGCACTAACTGTTTTATCCAGAAGTTCACTTTATTAACATCCACAATCTACCTGCCAACTGTTACAGCAGCTGGCAGGTAGAAGCCCTGACTGTACCTGCATATCAACAAACACCAGGTTAATTATTTCATTCTGAGGGATGAAAGGTCCTAACGGCTCTCTAAAAGCTTTAATTTACATTTTAAAGGGCCTGCATCCCCCAGCAGCAGCTGAGCTGTGCTTACAGAAGCTTCATATGTGCTGCTCCTGGTTTCTTGTCACGTTGTGTGTAAATTCTTTTTTTATTTTATTTTCTGGTTTAGGAACTTTATCCACAGAAGGAGGTTTTTTTATGTGATTTTTCTTTATTGAAATGTAACCTTAAACACATGTTCCCAAGGACTGGACCTGTGTCAGCTGATGTCTGGATGTTTATTTGCTGTACAAGTGGGAATCTCTGCAGGGCGGCCTGGGGGGGGGGGGCGCGTTGTCTACCTGACTGTCCTCACACGCTGCTTACAGATGGAAATTTCCTGTAGGGCAGTTAGAAAGGCTTGGTGCTGGGCGAGGGGGGGCTGAGGGCACTGGGTGAGGACGGTCGTTCAGCTGAGGGGGAGCAGTTTTGGTTTCAGACTTCTTTTACCTGAGAGCATCAAAGCAGTGCAGCAACAACAGTGACCTGTCACCCCTTGAGAGGCAGTGTCTCTGTCGGGCTCCTGTGTGTGTTTGTGGTCGTGCACAGGAAGTCCTTCATACCTGTAGCGTAAGCAAACACGGTTTGCTCAGTTTCTGATGCTGACTGTCTCTCCTGATGAGCTCAATGTTCTCCTGGGGTCCAACTGTGGTTCTGGAGAATATTATCTAAGCAGAATAACTGGAACTCCTTGAAGACTCCAGGAACCTCCCAGCCTTCCTAAAGGATTCCTGGGATGTCCTTAAGGACTCTTCAAGGAGCCTTAGAGGGCTTGCTAACTGAGCACTGAGCTTTTCACTCATTTAATATCAGAAACACATGAGATCCAGCTGTGATTGTTATTAAACAGTGAAATAAACCAGGCTTTATTCAATATGTAAGTGACCACCAGTTTGTTCACACTGAACCGTCTTTCATACACACACACTCACACACACACACAAACACAGTGGGAATATTTCTCTTTTGTCGATAGAGAGCCGCAACCATTGATTACTTTCACTGATTGATCTATTGAGAATGATTTGGAGTAACGTCCTGAGGCGGGTGAGCTAACACGCGGGGGAGGAGCTCTACACTGTGACTCGCTGAGGGCGAAGCGGAGGCGGGAAGGTGTTCTTGCAAAACAACGCTGATTGGTTGAGGGCGGGAACGACTTCTACTTCGGTTAAAAAGACGCCAGTTTGAGAGCTCGCGCACAAAATGCAGTAAGCGTGACTGAGGGGCGCGAGTACAGACAAACTGAGAAACTGAAGGAAACCGCGGGAACATCAGCCGGTCCGGTCCGGTGGCTTTCAGGGATTATTTCGGACGATGGGTCTGCACAAGGAGCCCACTGAGGCGAGGCTCACCGCCGGCTACCGTGAAGCAGCTGCCCCGGAGCGGAGCCGGACGGTGGGGGCCTGTGCCGGCAGCCCCTCGCCGCAGAAACCGGAGCGGTGTAAGACCGCCTCAGGCCACATCAAACGGCCCATGAACGCCTTCATGGTGTGGTCCAAAATCGAGCGGAGGAAGATCATGGAGCAGTCTCCGGACATGCACAACGCCGAGATCTCCAAGCGGCTCGGGAAGCGTTGGAAAATGTTAACCGACACCGAGAAGGTTCCGTTCATCCGGGAGGCGGAGCGCCTCCGGCTGCAGCACATGGCCGACTACCCTGACTACAAGTACCGGCCCAAGAAGAAGCCCCGGACCGAGGGGAGGTCGGCCGGTCAGTACCAGGAGAGAAACGACACACCGTCTCACAAGACCCCTGCTGCGGCGAAGAAGTTCCCCCGAGCCGGCAAGTCGGTGGGCGGGGCCGTCAAAGCGGGCAGTCTCCCCCCGCAAGACCAGAAGACGGACTCCCGCCACCAGCGGAAACCACAGGACCGAGATAACCCGCATCAGCAACTAGACCCCCGGTGCCAGCAACTAAACTCCAGGTACCACCTGAAACACCAGCAGCCGGACCCCCAGTACCAGCAACTGAACCCCCGCTATCAGCTCAGCGCCCGGCAGACCGATCACCGGTTACGGTACGTGCCGAGCACTATTACACCCAGCAAACGGGACTATACGGACAGAGAGGAGGAGGACAATGACGACTCATCCTTATCCTCCTCCTCCTCTGAGGAGGAGGAAGAAGAGCTGCCCTGCTACAGTATCACCAAGCTGCCCCCCCGGGATTCCGCTGTGGAACCTAGCACGCTCCCGTCCTCTGGCCGCCTCTACTTCAGCTTCACACGGCATAGCACGCCGGTCCACCCCGCCTCCCTCTCCCCAGCTTCCCCCTCCCGCTCCGTCTGCACCTCCGCCTCCTCCTGCTGCGGGGAAGACCTGGATGACCTCCCCGTGGAGCCGCTGGATTTCACCTCCAACTTCCTGGGCGGCCTGCAGTCCTGCTCGGACCCGTGGAACTCGTCGTCTAGCTCGGCCTCGGGGAGCCTGAGCCTGTCGCTTGTGGATAAGGACCTGGACACCAGCGGATGCACGGAGGGGGGCAGCCTCGGGTCCCACTTCGAGTTCCCGGACTACTGCACGCCGGAGCTGAGCGAGATGATTGCCGGGGACTGGCTGAAGGCCGACTTCACGGACCTGGTGTTTACCTGCTAGTCTGACCCTTCACCCCCGGTTCGAGCTCCGGTCAGGGAGCGGGGTGTCGCGGCTGCTGCTGCACGGGCTCTGAGCGCTGTGGCCGGCTGCGTTCTGGCGTGGACTTGGTGCTCGTGAGCAGATGAACCAATAGGGTTTTATGGACTCGTTTCTGCCGCTCGGGTCGGACCCGGACGACACTGACTGACTTTTTTTTTTTTTTTCCCGTTCAGGTGTGGATATTTGTGATATTACCGAACCGAGCATACCTCATCTTTTTAAGGAAACCAGATTAATATTTTCAAGCCTATTTTTGTACAGTCAAAGGGAATGTCAGACTCTTCCACTGCTCTCCTATGTGAGGGTTCAAACCCCCGTGGCCTGCCTTGTTTTAATGGTTACACACATTCAGGCCTGTCTGTACCTACCGGTGTGTAAAAAAGGTTTGAGGGAAACAAGAAGTTTGTTGCTTTTTCATGCTGTTGTTTGCTCATTATTTTTGGTGCAATATGAAGGAAAAAAAGGGAAATCCAAAAACCAGTGATTCTGTGCGTTATGATGGAGTGTGTATGTGAAGCTGAATAAATCAGCTGCAAACTGATCAGCGCCTCTGTCTCATTATTGATCCTCCTGGGATCTGATTGGCTCCTTTAAGAGCCCTGCTGCTTTATTAAACCTTCCATCAGTTTGTAATGTTCATGTTTTTGACTGAACATCCACGCTGGGGTAAAAATCTCTTTAAGATTTGTTCAGTTATCCAATCATCCGAAATCTATAATCTATACATTTCTCAGCTGTTTCTAAATATCTATATTTTTATTTATGTGTTAAAGGAAACTGCCAATTAAAATAAGGTATTTTGGAGCTTCTGCTCACCGGACTTGGGCTTCATCGGCACATGAGGTTTGGCTGTTTTTGAAAATGTAATATTTCTATCTGCACCGTTGCACGTGAGCCTTTAGAGGGTTCAGACTGGCCTGTGAGCTCAGGTAGATTTAAACTGATGCTTTCAGTGTCACATGATCTTCATTATGTTATGTAAAGTTCTTTTCACAGATCTTACACATTTTTATCAATTATGTATTTTTTAATTCTGATTTGCCTTTGAAGCAGTTTCCACAGAGTTTTTTGAGTTAAGTCAAAAAGGCTGATGAGCTTTCAGCTGTTCAGCATATTCAAGCGTTCCCAACACAAACGTGAAGTTTGGATCATTTTCTGTGAATTTTTAAAGTAAATAATAAAAATCAAATTCAAGAGAATCAAGTCTTCAGTAACATTTTTGCTCTTCATCGGGTTCCTGATGTTTCCAGATTTTCCACTAAATAATCATTAACTGTTTAACTACCATCCGGTCAACTATATTTTATATCTGTATGGAAGCCTCTTTGTGCCAGTCAGAAAATGCTGATTTTGAAATCGTACTTTTGATTTAAGAGCTCATTTATTTTAGTTTTTATGTAGATTGAGTTTTTTCTTTACTTGGTCTCTTCTGATTTTCAGTCATGTATATGCATCTATATATTACAGTTCAGTCTGTCTGTGAGTGCGATCCTGATTCTGGCACAAACGATCTTCGTATGTTTCAGTCATTGGACAAACTGAGTTATTCAAATTTGGATTTATTCAAATTTGTTCTGGTGTTTTTAGCCAAGAACATAAAAATGTTCATTTTTTTTGCAAATATGGAAGCCTGTTTGTGCCAGAAAAAAAAGACTTAATTTTTGCTTTAAAAATTGGAAAAAGAAACAATCTTTTTTAAGAATTCATGTTTTTGTACTTTTTATTGGCAGTAGTGATTAAAGCTGAAATATATTTGTATCATATTTTTGTCTCTTTATTCCTAAATTTGTGTTTATATTTTTTAGCTTCATTTTTCAGTTTTTTTAAACTGATAGTTTTTAATCTCATTCTGTGTTATTTTGATTGAATAATTTTGAACAGATTTTTATGACAGACTGTTAGGTTGTGCGAAGAAGAATTATTCATTATTTTGAAATGTGGACATTACAGTTGTTTCAGAGCAATCTGTCACGGGTGCTTTTCTCTATGCTAATGTCTGGTGTGTTGGCGAGGTCAGACTCCGTTTTCAGTCCACGTCGGGCAGATTTGTGCAAAATGATCTGCTGCTGTGGACACACGCGAAGTCATCGATGGTTACAGCCTCATACGGTGAACACAATTTGTGTCACAGACACAATGAGAGGCCACAGCAACATTTGGACTTTTTTCTCTAAATGATCAGTAACTTATTTCTAATTCATGCTGTGATCATTTTGAATTTCTTGAGATTTAACTTTTTAATCATATGTTATATATATTTATATATATGATTCTTCCATATGTTTCAGCTGGACAGCATAATTGCACCTGAGACATCTGAAACCTGTCTGTGTAAGTGAAACTCTGGTGTTTCTGAGGCTGTTTGCAGGCATGCATCACATTAAATGAGATTAAGCTTCCACACTTTGATGACCCCGTGATGTCTGACCTCTTCTGGCGTTTCCAGAGTGTGAACTAGTCCTCCCAGTTTATCAGAGCAAGGCAGAGCAGGGCATGATGTTTTCAGTGGTCACATGACTCATGTTAACAATCAGTGGACTTCAAAACTGATCATGAAAGAGTCAAGAAGTTAAGATTGTTAAGGAGTCAGAAAAGAGAAAGTGACATCATCGGAGGCACTGTGAGGGTTTTTCCTCACGCAGCTTTAAAAACAGGACCTTCTCTGACCTACAGTATTCCCAGGACCCTAAAACAGTCCCAAAGATGTTATACAAACATGGCCGCTACAGCACAACTCACTGGCCTGTGGACAGTCTGTTATCAGCCAACTCTTGATTATTGTACAGCCACCTGTATCACCATCCACCTGTCCGTCACAGAGACCACACCCCTAATAACGGAACCTTTAAATTAGCTATAGATACCAAAAGAGTTTTTGTATCAGGTGGAATTATATTTATTTCTACTGACTGACTCACTGCTACCTCTGCTAGACGCTAGAGGAACTGCAGCTTTTGTTCTTTTTCCAACTCCTGTTGATTTTTGGTCTGAACTTTTAAAAAGCTCTGTCTCAAAATGATGACCTTACAGGGACCTTTATCTAACCTTTATTTAAGCAGGAAGTCCCAGAGATCTATATTCAAACCTGTTTTAGAGGACTGGCCTGACCTAAGCAGCAACATGTTCATGCTTTTATTACACACTGTGAAAATGTGTGTTATCAGTAAATATACAGAGGAGGAGGGATGAAGATGGAGTTTGCTTAGATGGCAAATGGAGAGCTCAATACCTGCTAACCAGGTGTGTGTGTCTTGTCACACATTATGGTAATGCCTCTGGACAGTTATTTTAGCTAGTAGCACCCTATAACTTTAAAGCCAACGCTGGAAAGGTCATAAAAACTGCATGCACTGGTCGGTTTGGCCCAGTTTTAAGGTTCTCTGCAGATTACTCTTCCACTCACATCCACAAACACTCAAATGTTAACAGCTTGGTACTTCATTTGTTATATTGTAGAAATTAATAAAGAAAACACTTTTGAGTTTCATACAAATCAAGCCATCGTTTTCTTTTTTCTCCACATCCCAAAACTTGGTCAGCAGTGTTGATCCTGAACCAACATAATGATGATAATGGTGACGACACAAGTATATCAGATACATTATTGTGTAGTGTGCAGTAATGTCTACTCTGAGTGCACACCTCAAACTGTGATTGGCTCACAGGTACAGGGTCAAGAGTACCACAGATTTCAGACACCTTACTGGTGTCTCTTCTGAGAAGGTTGGTTTTGATTGGCTGTTGTTTGCAGAGCATAGTTTGTCTTTGTTCATTTGTTTGTTGGTTGTTAACTCTGACATCAAGGCCTGATAAACAGTCAATCAGAGAGCAGTATACTTTCCTTCAGCTCTAGGTTGTTAGAGAAGATCCTCCTTGGTTTTCACCTGTGCATACATCACAGAGGTCGGGAAACGTCTGGGATTTGGAGTGAGCTGACTTCAGCGCATGTCGCTGCTCATGGTCGAATCAGAGGAAACAGTCAGACTGCTGACCTCTCTATCCCCACTACTCTCTGATCAGACGTTTGGCAGCAGATTAAAGGCAGCCGGATCCCCACTGGCCTGATAAATCAGAAGGTTCTGCTTGGGATAATTGAGGCCAACACAGCGGCATTCTGGGTAATAAGAGGACGAGGTCATTGGGGAAGTAAAAATATATTTAAAAATGTGCTTTTAGCAGCAGAAAGAAGCAAAAGTCAGAGAGGCCGAGCAGTGAATCATATCAATAATAGATCAGTGAAGCAGGTCGGCACCAGAAACACTGTACAGAGAACTCTTCCCAACAAACATGTGAGTAATTAACCACAAAATAAATATTGTATAAGGAGCTTGGAAAGAAAACCCACTGGACTTCTTTATCACCTACGACAACTGAGGAAGTTCAGGGTCTCTCCAAAGATCCTCAGGATTTTCTATACAGGCGCTGTGGAAAGCATCCTCACACAGAACATGACATCGTGGTTTGGGAACAGCTGTGTGAAGGACCAAAAGCTCTCCAGAGAGTGATCCGTATAGCAGAATGCTGCTGCAGGATTGCTCTCCCCCCGCTTCAGGACACCTACACCAGGAGATGCCGGACTAGAGCAGCGCAGATACTGAAGGACCCGTCCCATCCTGGCAACAAACTGTTCCAACTTCTGCAATCTGGTAGAAGGTTCCGCATCATCCGGGCAAGGACAGAGAGACTCAAGAGGAGCTTCTATCCCCAAGCCATCCGGGCCCTAAACACACACACCCGCCCTCTCACATCATCTATAATTGACTGAGACAGGACTCTCTTCCAAACACTCTAAACCCAGACACAATGTACATTCCAAATTCCTTTAATTTTAAATATGTGTATATTGTCTATTCTGTAAAATAGTCAGATGTCTATTCATATTAATGTACAGAATTCACCTGCTTGCTGCTACTACTGCACATTCGCCCAATGTATATACTATATATATAATATAATGTTCTTCCTCTACCCCCCTCCCCCCACCCCCCTCCATTTTTGCACATGTCGAGGAGCGTGTCAGGCTACATTTCACTGTGTGTTATACTTGTATAACTATGCATGTGACAAATAAAGAACCTTGAACCTTGAACCTAGGTTTCTTGAAGACGTGTCGCCTCTCCTGCAAAAATCAGAGCTTCGTAAAATCAAAGGTAAAGCTCGTCTTCCTTGGGCCGACTACACCTCCTCAAAAACTTTAATGAAATTCAGCCTGGAGGTTTTTTATCACTGACGTCTGAAGCAAGAACAGCAGAGACAAACGAAAAGTAACCAGTAAAACATGAAGGGAAACAAACACATAGGAGCCGACGCCGGTACCATCACAGACCACGGTGACTGCAGCGCCCCTGTCAGGCTGGCAGGTGTGGCCCTGTGTTTGGTGAGTTGTGGAGGCGAACATCTGGGCTCTGATCCCGGCTCTGATTGGCTTCCTCTGCTGTGTTTGCATATTTTCACCGGAGCGTGAATCTTATCAACCACTCGCTTTTATCTGAAACATCAGAGCAGCAGATGCATTCACTGACACCCCACAGGGACTGCCATCAAGTTCATCTGCATAGCAATGCATTCACTGACGTGCATTTTTGAGCTTCATGTTTTAAAAGCATCTGGACTTCTTTAAGTTGCTTGAAGACATTTCACCTCTCATCCGAGAAGGTTTTTCAAATAAGAGGTGAAACGTCTTCAAGCAGCTTAAAGAAGTCCAGACACTTTTCTTTCTTCCATCACTGACGACGATGACCTGGATGACTGAGAACCTTCACAGACAAAGTCACCCAGACTTCTTCCTACGTTTCCCATCATGCTTCTCACCTTCTCTGAAGCTGATGGAGGACAGCTAACGGTCAACTGACTGATCAGCTGTGTTTACGTTTGTGATGTTTGATAAATTAACAACAATAACTCAAATAATTAAAAGAATACAAAATAAAACTTAACTAAATAAAACAAATATCTTCAAACAGCTCATCTGTGGCACCTGCTGGACAACAACTCCCATCTTCCACTCTGCTCCTGCAGTTTCAGAAAAGAGCAGCTGAAGAAGAAACTTGACAAGTCGAAAAAATTGTAAATGAAGAAAAAATACATTATTGAACAAAGTCAGCATTTAAAAATAAAAAGTGAAATAAAACTTTATCAAGCAGAGAGAAAATAAATCAGAATGTGGCTCAAAAGCACAGAAATAAAAAGCAAATAATTAATGAACATAATGAATAAACACAACTGCAGTTTACCAGATAAAATACAAAAAGAAAAAATTCAGAAAGAATTCAAATAAAAAACAAGGATATTCACACACACACACACATATATAGGTGTACATATACATATATACATACATACATACACACACACACACACACACACATATATATATATACACACTTACACACACACACATATTAAAAAAATGAATTAAATATGTGAAGAAAATAAAGTCTTTAAAGTCCAACTTTTTAAAATTATCCTAATGGTTTAGATTTGTTTGCCACAAATGTTTGTTTGCTTATTTGTTTGTGAAGTGGACACATCAACAGATTTATTTCCTCACAGGAAGTAATTGATGAACATCAGCAGGCTCATTTGGTTCAGTTCATTCCTACATTTCACATCATACCCTCACTTTTACCTGGTTGGCTCAAACCAGAGTCAATGAAGGGGAGAGTTGTGTCATTCCAGTCACTCCTGTGGACCATTTTTTGCTGTAATGGCAGATCATGGAGCGTCGCCATAGTTACAATAGTTAGCAGTCTATGCTAGTCATGTCCCAGACTCCAGGGCCGTGCAGAGATGTTTGAAAGGGCAGGTGCTCAAAGCTCTTTCACATCCCCCCTCCCCTGCATGTGTCTGACAGACTCTGAGGCATTTATAAAAGGTAAAAACATGTCTGTGTCATCAGCACACAATCCAATGGGCCGCTCAGCACTGTGGGAATTATGTGACGGCAGCAAATTCTGCCCCCTGCTGACACGTCTCTGATTTAACATTTAATCAGCTTCAGACTGTTTGATGAACTGCAGTTTTAAATAAAGCACTGTTAAAAACTTTAATTATCCTTCAGCTCCACAGACAAAGGACGAACAGTCTTCATCATCATCACATCTTCACCATCAACATGTTCACCATGTTTCATTGTTGCTGTTTCCTGCTATAGTCCAGGCGGATCAGAGTCATGTGACTGCAGGAGAGGCAGATGTTTGGCATCTTATCACCGTGATGATCATCCCCATGGTAACAGCATTCCGATCCTGCTGAAACATCCAAACCAGGACACACACACACACACACACACACTCACACTTGTTTTTATATCTTTGTGGGGACATCTAATTGAGATAATACTTCCCCTATGCGCTAACCCTAACAATCAACACAAATGCCCAATTCTAACCCTGAGCTTAAACCTAACCTTAACCTAACTGTAACCCTGACACTAAAACCATATTTTGAGTCTCAGACATGTCTTCAAACTCGTGGGGACAGACATTTTGTCCATTAAGGGCTGAAACTTTTTAAATATTGAAATGTAAATAGTTTATGAAAATATTTTTAAACATTAATTCTAATAAAAATATTTCTCCACTCAAATGAAAAAAGTATAAGAAACCTAGCATAAGTTTTTGGATTTTTCCCTTTAAACTAAGGAAGGCCAAAAGTTAAAAAATCCAAATGAAATACTGAAATAAAAAAATAAACACACAAAAATAAAAAATGTCTTTTAGAAACTGTAAATATTTGTTTTTGCTTCTTTATGTCCAATTTCCTGTAAAAGTTCCTAAAAAAAGTGTTCAGCAGAACAAAATAAAATTTTTAAAATGCTCACTACTGTGTTCACTCGTTCAATAAATGTACTCGGATACTTTCAACATGCAGGTTTTTTATTTTTAGTTCACAGAAACATTTTTTCCATTAACTTCGTCCTGAGACAGGTCACATGATCACTGAGAGCGCGAGACACAAACGACAGCGTTACAGAAACATGCTTTTAGAATCTAACACTAAAAACAGCTATATTATTCATTATTTATTTTGAAGGAAACATTTATTTTTGTTACTTTATTCTGAAATCTTAAGATATCTGGATAATTTTGGTATCTTCATTTTCATTTCCTGTTGTTCATAAACTTCCGACAAAGCTCACGTTCACTGCTGATTGGTCAGAATTTTTTTCCTGATGATTGGAGGACGTTAAACTCATCGATGATTTCAAAGATTTTCAGACCAAACAACATGATCACAGATTCACGTCACTATAAGAGCACCACGTCAGTGTGACACCAAACACAAACAGCCGATTAAATACGCGTTCACAAAGATCATTGCAAAATAGTTAACAAGGTTTTTTCTGATTATAACTGACTGCAGTACACCTCAGCAATGGGTGAATAACCCATTTGTAATGCTGAATATCACCAGGGGCGAAGTGGAAGTCTGCGCTCACCTGTCCAGGTAATTTCTCAGGGTGCTAGTTCACTGTTTGATCAGTTAGAGCAGGTGTTGTTCCAACTCTTTCTCCTGATTGGTCCTTGAAGGATCTTCTACTAAACAATCAGGAAGCTCTGCTGATGTTTCTGGACTCACAGGAAGCTGGTGATTTGTATCACCATGGAAACCTTGCTTTAACTGATGAAACACCAGATCATTCCCATTGGCTGGTTTGACCCTAAATAGGTTAGGTGTCTGTCTCTAATTGGCCAATTAGTTTGTGGTGTTCTGACAGCAGGAAGTCGCCTCTCTCGCTGTTAAACAATTGGATGCGATGTCAGTGGCGATCGGTTTCAGGGGCGTGAACGATAAGCATCAATAATGAACTCTGTCACGATGTAAACAGGCTGGAAGCGCCCAATCACGTCAGAGCGGGACAATAACGACATGCAGCAGCTTCACGTTACGTCTCTACGAAGCTTCATGTTACTTACAGACTACAGGTGAGCATACACAAACATCTACCATTAACACTGAACTTGAGGTCCTCCAGCAGCCACTCTTCTTCTTCAGCTCAGATTTAAAGTCCAAAACTTCTAAACATATTTTTCTTCCTAATTTCAGATTTTTGATAATTTTTCAGTCAAATTGAGCTTTTTTTCTTTTTCACTGATCAAATGGTTTTTTTCTTTGTCAAACTCATCAAACCTTTCTAGGGTCCTGATTGGTTGCAGAAGTTGAAAGGCGACTCTCGGCGGACCCTTGGCGCTCTCCCCCTCCTCGCTGTGAGGTCACAGGATGCTCTCACGCTCCTCGCCGAAGGTGACAGTGTCGGAGGACACAGTGCAGATCTCCGGCGGGTCTCCGGGCTTCAGGCCACGCTTCAGGTGAACTACTCTGACGTTCTCGTTGTTTGGCCCCGGCCGAGTAGAAGTTGAGGTGGTTGTGGTGGTCCCGGAGCTCGGGGGGATGATGACCTCGCTGGTGGAGGAGGTGGAGGAGGAGGGGTTGGAGGAGGTGGAGCCCTCTGGGGGCTGGCGGGTGCGGTTGGCCTGCTGGGCATTGGTGTTGTTGTTGAGGGTGACATTGCTTGGCGTGCGGTTCAGGTTGTAGCTCCTGGACGACGGCCAACTCTCCTCCGGGCTGCTCGCCAGCAGGCTGCATTGATCCTCGGAGCAGATGGACATGCGCGCCACTGCCGGGTCCTGCAGGCCGCTGAGGCTGCTGGGAAGGCCACGCTTCCGGGCTAGGCTCTCTTCATCCAGCTCAATCAGGTTGGCCCTGTCCAGCTGCGACAGGTCCGCCTCCTCGTCCTGCAGCGAGTGGTTGGGCGAGCTCTCATTGGACCTCACGCCAGAGTCAGACGAGTCTTTCTTGTCCAGCATGGCATCAGAGAGGTAGTCCTTCCCTTTCAGCGCCAGTGAACCACCGGGCAATTTGGGGTCCACCACCTTCTTGCCATCTTTCAGCAGGGGGGCGTGATCCGACTCTTCAGACTCCTCGTCATCGCTGGTCAGCTTCTGGTAGCGCAACCCACCACTGGCCTTCAGCTTGAGATCAGCAGCGCCCTGGAACAGCCCGCCTCTTTCAGCTGAGGACTTGCGGGTGAGCACTGACTTGGAAGACCCGTGGTCACCCTTCTCGTCTTCTTCTCTGATGGGATCTAGCGCCTCACCATTGGAAGCAAAGTCAGTGTTGTCCGCTGCCGGTTTGCTGCTGCTCCTCTTGTTGAAGGATTTGCGTCCATCCTGCTCGGTGCCATCCTTGCTCTTATCCTCAGATGATGACGTCATGAACTGTCCCGGTTGTGGTTGGATGGGCTTCTCCCCGGTGATGACGCCCAACTCCAGCTGGGCCATCTGGGCAATGTATTCCTGGTAGGCATCGCGGTACTCTGCCTGCTGCTTGTCCGTCAGCTTGGAGATGTCATTGGAGGACTCCTGCGAGTTCAGACTGGTCATGCTGGCAGTTCTGTGAGCGCCACCCTGAAGACAGACAGAAAACAACATTCTTCAGCATCAGACCCCTCACATCTGACATCACAGATCCCATGTTCTATAGTTACCATCCATGGCATGTTTCCGTGTCGCTGCGGGTCATCCAGTCCCACCGTGCTCAGCTCCTCGAAGCTCAGGTTGAAGCTGTACATTGGTGATGCATCTGTGTTCGGGGCGCCAGCGTGGGGTGGAGCCATCGCTCGCCTTACTGGCTCGATGTGACCGCCAACTACGCTACCTTGCTCGCTGGCAGTTTCCTCATGTAGCACCTGGCTCTCAATGTGACGCATGTCCAAAACCTTCAACAGGAAGGAGGAGGTGGATCTTATTTTAAGTCATTACATCATTAAGCAGTAAACCAAGATGTGTTTTATGTGGAAATGAACCCAAAAGCTGCTGCAGGTCACTGAAAACTGTTTTAATAAACCCAAATTTTTTGGTTTTCCACTGGTACAGGGGTTCTGTTTTAGAAAATTCACCTATATGGAGATAATTTTACGCTATTAGTCAGTAATGCATTCACTGCCTGGACTGACCGTTGCCCTGAAGAGCTGCCAGTCTCCAAAGTTCATGTTCATTTCCTTCTTCAGCTCGTCGATGTTACACTGAGACAGAACTCTGCCGTTAACATTTGCCTGAAAATGAAAAACATTTGTATTTCAGTCTCAGGTCCCAGACTTTCTGCTTTCCTGTGAAGTTGTGTCACTGACCTTCCTGATGGTGGCGGTGTACTGTCCTATCATGCTCTGGTCGATGCCTTCCATATGCCGCACACGCTCACAGACAGCCTCTGTGGTCATGGAGCTTAGGAGGATGGGCGGAGTGGCAGAAGCAACGGAGGCGGAGCCCTGAAGACAGATATATTTCCCAGGGAAAAATATCCAACATTTTTTAGATTTTAATAACAAATGTCATTATTTTCAGATGTGACATCCAGCTGTGAGATGAATGGCTCAACATTTTTCTTCAGTGACTCCACCAGACTAAAAATATAAACGCTAACTCAGGTAAAAGTACACCTGACAGACATGTAAAAGACGGATGTAGCTACTGTGAGATCGCCCACTGATCAGCTTCACCACTGTTAACTTGGTCTTTAGAAATCGGATGTGAGGAAGAGCAGCAGCTCTGAAAATCATCATGCACAATTGGAAAATTTTCTCTCATGCTCAGAATGACCAAAATTTATTGAATAACCTTATTTTGACCCGATATGAGAGACTAAGCAACATAAGGAAGGTATTTTTAAATGTCAGAGGTCATCCCACAGATTTCTATAGAACCAGAAGAAATTTTACAGTGTTGCCTCCTGGGGGCCATAAAAATCCAAAACAGGTTTAAGGCACTTCCGTGACTGCTTTATTTTTTGGACCCAGAAGCTACGTCCATGTTTTGTACTGCCTCCGATGTACAGTTTATCGGAATCTGGATAACCATGTCACGTGACTTAGCACAGCTAGCACAGGACTCATCTGTTTCTTTTAGGCCAATTTTTAATTTTAAGATAACTTTTTGCTGAAACGCGGCCTCAAACACAGAAATGTCCCCAATGACATAAACAACTACTGTCCAACAGATGTTTTAAAGCTTTGTGAGCACCTTTAACTCACAGTCAGGACATTTTTTTCACCGTGCAGAGGTGGGGCTGGGGGAGTTTGGGGTGGTGAGCAGCTGTGTGGGTTAGCAGTGAGGGGTCAAAAGTCAAGTTAAAGTTTCTGAATAGACCAAACAACAAATTTTTGATCTATGCTACTACTACTTTTTGAAGCCACATGCTAGTAGAGGCAAGGTGCATGCTGGGAGGTTGTAGTGGTTGGAACACTTCCTCCTTTGGTCCACAGCATCCGGCTCAAGTCCGGCTGAAGTTCAGATCGGTCACGGCTCAATCACAGGC
Source organism: Neolamprologus multifasciatus (assembly GCF_963576455.1). Taxonomy (NCBI): domain Eukaryota; kingdom Metazoa; phylum Chordata; class Actinopteri; order Cichliformes; family Cichlidae; genus Neolamprologus; species Neolamprologus multifasciatus. Next base: position 26,204,287 of record NC_140453.1, read on the forward strand.
TCATGTTCATGCTTGGATCTTTTTTTCATTTCGCTGTAACTACAAATCAGAAATTTTGCTCCTTAAATAAAAACAGAGCATGCTCAGTTGTGAAGCGAAATATTTTAATAAAAAGTCACTTGTTATGTTTCAAGTGTTCCTTGTGGGAACCTGTTGTGTCTGAAACATCCTTGAGAACCTCACAGAAACCTTCTGAGGCCGATTTGTCAGCTGGCTGAACGAGAGCAATCAACACCAAAACACGCGGACGTTTGCTGTGGACCCTTCAGGAAGGAAGGAGGGAAAGAGACAAGGAGGGTCATGTTAGGTAAGGTTAAATACCTGCTTCCTTTTCAAAGACGAACTCTTAGACTGCAGACAGACAGACAGTTTGGGGATGAAAACATGAGGAAACACAGATAAATGACAGGACAGCACAATGATTTCTACTGAAGGCACAGTTTTAAGAAACCACCACTGGTTCAGTGTTTCCAGAAATCGAAGAAGAGGAGAATAACAGCAGCAGTAAAAGAGGGGAAAACAGAGGAGCCCTCAAAGACCACAAGCAAAGAAAACTAAAACTCTGACTAAGACTCTTTCTAGATTTCTAGAGGAAAACCTCTGAGCAAACAAACGTCTGGTGGGCGGAGTTTCAAAAAGACTTAAAACCTAAAATATTTTATGTGTTTCTTCTTCACCAGGTAATAAAACGAAACATTTTAAGTTTCAGATTCAAAAACTGAAAACAGACAAGTTTCATTATTTTTTCACATTTTAAGACGAAATATCAGAAAAATAGAAACTTGTTAAAAACGTTCATGTTGAGTCATAGCTTCCAGCTATGGCTGTACTTACAGGAGCGGCGGCAGCAGTGGCATCCCTGCTGGAGGAGCTTTTAGGAGGTGGTCGTGGATGGAGGTGTGGTGGGAAGGAAGCCACGAGTGGGCGTGGCAGCTGGTAAAGGTGGTGGGGAAAATATGGCTGAGGGGGAGGAGGTGAAAAATCAAAATAATGTCGGTGGATGTGATGAAACATAAAAAAAACCCTGTCAAATCAAAGAGCGAATCCCTGCCGCCTGACACCCCGTCAGCGTCAGCCAATGTCAGACAATGACAAGAATAAAACAGGAATGTGAAACTTTGAATTTTTATTTCAATGTGTTTCATGAACATTTATGTGTTTTTTGTCGTTTCTGTTTGTATTTCTGTGCTTTTTTTGTTATGATGTGAAAACTTTTGACGCATTCAAAATAAAAAAATCATCATTAGCTGAAGCTAGCTGAAAGTTGAACTTTATTCAACTCTCTGTGAAGCTTTCTGCCCTGGCTTTCTGTCGACTCCTTTTACTCTACGAAGCTGGATGACAGCCTGTCAGCTGATCGGTGGGCTGTGTGAGACAGCAGGGATTCAGTGAAACAGGAAATGAAATCAAATCAAGCAAAACAACACAAACGATGAAAGGGACTGAGCCGGGACAGTCGTCACGTGAACCGATGACATCGCTACGCTACCTGCCGCTCAGCCACCTACAGGATTCAATGACATCATGAGGTGTGGGCAGGGACGGGGCCTTTACTCACTCTGTTGTAGAAGGGATGTTGTGTGCTGGCCATGCCGCTGTAGTAGCTGCTGTGAGGTGGCGGGGAGACCACGCCCCCCGCCGGTGGGTTGAAAGGCCCGGTGAAGGACGCGGAGGGCGAGCACGTCGACGACACCTGACTGTAGACTGATGTGGGGCGGGGCTGAGCTTCCTGCAGGGGCAGGGGCGGGTACGTGACTCCACCCATGTTCATCTGCTCACGGGCAGCGCGAACATCTGTGGTGAAGAATCTCAAACTGATGATGTCATCAAATCATGCCACGCTCATGAGAGCAACAGGAAGTACAGTCAGCAATACACTGAGCAGTATTTTCAGCAGTACTGAGCAGTACTCGTACCTGCAATGATCTCACGGAGTTTGGGGTCCAGGTTGACGGTGCAAGGCAGGAAGGTGCGAATGTCCCTCGCTGTGAGGACGGGTGTCCGTGATGACAGGAAGACCTCGAAGCTGCGCACATCTCCGTCGATCTCCAGCAGCGGCTCCACGTCCTTTGTGGTTGGGATGTTCTTGGACACTCTGAGGGAGAGAGGACACACTGATCAGCTGACACAGCGTCGTTTTACACCTGTGGAGGGAGGGTGACCTCTGACCTCTCATAGATGGTCTTGAGCGTGGCGTGGTCAGGGACTCCGTCGGTCTCCTCCAGGTACAGGATGAGCCAGGACGTCCTGTAGGGCCACTGCTCCGTCAGGTTGATCCACGACGCCAGGCGGTCCCAGTTAAAGCTGATCTGATTGGCTCGTAGCAGACGGCCTGGACAGGAGCAGGTGGGGTTAAATACTGCATTATTAATATAATAATAATAAAAAAGTTTTTTTAATGTAAAAATACTGGAATGAACCAACAAGATCAGCAGGAAGTGGCAGACGGGCTGACGGCAGTCACACTGTGTCCTGCTAATAATGAAGGTGATGGAGGTCACCTGTGACGGAGACGATGTTCAGCAGCCTCCTCATCGTCTGTGGGCTGATGTCGCTGAACCAATCCTCTGTCACCATCAGCTTCGTCAGGTCGAACGACATCTGACGCGTCACCGAGCGCTGCACCTGGCGGCGCCGGTACGTTTCCTGCAAAGTGCACCACACAGGTCACATGACCACACGCACGAGGGATGGAGTATATTTACACAAGCTGTCAATCAAGAAACAGCAGCTCATTGACACAGCTCTAAGTCAATAAACGGACCTGATCACAACTAATTACACCACACCCTTTTCAAATTAAAATCTGAAAAGCAGCTGGATTTAATTCAATCAGAGGAAACATGAGACCGCCTACAAGTCATTAGATTAACACACACACACACACACACACACACACACACACACACACACACACACTCACCCGGCGGTTGAGCGTCGTCTTGCTACCAAACTTGGTTAATTCTCCCAGACTGTGCTGAGACAGCTTCCTGTCTAGCTCCTCATGCCACCCTGCTGACACACAAACAGATGTAAACATTATGTCGTTCTGTAACCACAGACAGAGGTGAGTATGATGTGTGCAGATATTCTGGGGTTACAGAATAGCCTCTGCACTCCTGCTCCTCTAATTCATACTTTTATCTTAGTAAGAAAAATAAAACCAGTCAATGGTTTATTTTCAGGTCCAGACTGAATCTGAGTGAATCTCTGTGAGACTTCATCGAACATGATTTCAGAGCAGACGCGGTCACGTGACAGCAGAAGGATGTGACAACAGGCTGCTGATGTCACCTGCACGCTTCATTAATCAGCTACGATAAAAAGCGATGTAACTGCAAGTCTCGTATAACGTAGTCATTGTATGTGTGGATACCATCGGCGGTGGTGGCGTCTCCGTTGGTGGGCGCGGCAGTGCACATCTTCCTGGCGCTGGAGAGCCCCCTGCTGTTGAGAAAGACAGGCAGGTGCACGATGTTCCTCATGTAGTCGTGCCCGTTGATGTTGGAGTCGCGCAGAACGCTGTTCAGGTTCTGGTTGATGGCCTTGATGATGATGTGCGGGTCGCTGGCAAAGATGGAGATGAAGGGCCCTTTGGAGAACAGCACACGCACCTGCAGGAGGAACATGCCCACACTGACCATCTGAGGCAACTTCCTGCCCTTTCAAAGTAAATCTGACCCACGTGATGAGAGCTGAGCTGTTCCAACTGATCACATTCATCTAATGAAAACACGAGTCAGCTTGACTAAGTCTGTGATGTCACAGCTAACGTTTGCATTAAAGATGACGATGAGGTCAGACTGTGTCCATGCTTCTGCTCCGCCATCTTTAAAAACACTGACTGAATGAAGCCGTGCGAGCGTCTCACCGTGTCGAGCATCTGCAGCACTTTGTCCTGTTCGCAGGAGTCCAGCCCGTCGATGACCACCGCCAGCCTCGTCTGGTGCTGCGTGAACCCGTCGATCGTCTTCGCCATCCTTGCCATCAGCTCCACCTCGTGCTTCAGGACCTGCAGGAGAAAGTGTGCAGAAGCATCAGAATGCAGCTCAGACAGACACTTCAGTCTCTGAGCTCACACTAACAAACTCAAATGACCACCCCCATGCTCTTATTCTGAAAGTTCACCACAGCACATGAGCTACACATGAAGCTTTTTCCTGTGTGCAGAACCAGCCAATTACGTTCAAGGGCTCATTCAGAACCAGGAAGACTCCTGAGCTACACCCTTGCCCCCACCTCGTTTCCCTCCATCAGAGACGACAGAGGATTAAAAACACTGAAACTAAAGACCCTCAGCTCAAGGAGACCCCCTCGCCGCCCCATAGACTGTGTCCTCTCCTCACCTTCATGAAGCCCTCGCTCTTCAGCTTGTGCATCCTGTTGGCGGCACTGTGGAGCCTCTTCCTCTGCGAGTTCAGCACCGAGTCGGTCACCTGCCACCACGTCCTGCAGTTGAGCAGCAGAGCGAGGCCAACCACGCTGCCGATGGCGATCAGCACCGCGTTCACTGTCCGGTTCTCGCCATCCACCTTGAAGACGGCCAGCAGCGCCATGCCGGTGACGAGGCAGGCCAGCACGACGGTGAAGAGGATGAAGGACGGCACGCAGCATGTCTTCTTCCACTTCCTCTTACCTGAGAGCACCGAAGAAGAAGAGATTGAGCCGAACTGGACTTGGGTCAGGTGAACTCAAGAAGCGCAGGCTGCCAGACAGGACGTGATGCGTTACCTTGCGTCTCCTCGGTCTTAAACACTCTAAAGAGTCGTGTGGCGAGGAAGCCGAACTCTCGCTCGCAGGCGTCCGACAGCGTGGCGATCATCTCGGCCATCGATGTTTCTCCTCCAACGCTGGACAACCGGTTATAGTCTGTGAACAGGAACCTGCAGGAGACAAGTGACATCATCATGACATCAGCGTGACATTACTGTGACATCATGACATCCCTGTGTGGTGGCGTTACCTGACGGGCAGCGCTCGCGTGCTCTGCTCCGGAAGCTCCGGCGGGTTCACGAACATCAGCTTCAACAGCAGCTCCAGGTACCCGATGTGCCGCGCCAGGCGGGTGCTCAGCAGCCACGCCCACGTCCAGTTATCGCCCTCCCTCCGGCCGCCAAAGTACACCACCACTACAGAATGTAAAACGTTATGTGAAGACCAGTGGCAGTACAGGAGGTCATGTGTTAATGTGCGGCATAACATCGAGGCGTTTCTCACCAAAGAAGAGGTAAAGCAGGGCAAGCAGGCTGAGGGAGACCGCCATGGCAAGCTTGGGGTCCACACTGAAGCCGAGGATGATGGCAATGGAGCCACAGAGCAGCAAGGACAAGAAGACGACGAGCCAGGAAAACTGAAACAGCGGCTCAATCTGCTGCCCAGCAAAAGTCTTCATCTCATCTGAAGAGGAAGAGGAGCGTCAGTACGTGTTGGCCAGGTGTACGTACCCTTAGTGTAACGGGCGTGGTGAGCCTGGCGAGCGTGGTGAACACGAACTCACCCTCCAGCTTCTTGAGCAGGAAGGACTTGCCGCTGCCCCACTGAGCGTACAGACCCACACAGATGGGCGGCTGCATGGTGGGCTCGCTCAGGATGTCGGCGAGCGCCGAGCTGTACAGGTCGTAGCCCAGCATGTCGCCGTCTGTCTCCGAAGGCGACAGGTGACCTGCAGGGGGTTGAGACACAGAGTGTCTTTTATTCTTTTGATTTGAGGATCCCTGAGGACAGAACAGATAAAAGTAATCTGCTCTGGCGTTGTAATCAGACTTCTGGAGTCGGAATGATTTTGGCAAGATGAGCTGATCGATTAACACGAGCCTGCGGAGCAGTCCCAGCGTGGCTGATTTCACTCTTTGTATCAATTTACAGCAAACACCAAGTCTGAATGAGCAGAGAGTGCAGAGGGAACTCAAGCCTGCAGCTTCTGAACTTCATTTTCTACTCATGACATTATTTCCTGTGAGTGGGTGTAAATACGTCAATATGCTGATGATACTTTACTGTTCATTCACTCACTCTGCACTCAGTAACCATAAATCAGCTCTTATTGCAGATAAACTACAAGTTTTTCCTTCATCTTTGTTTTTTTTGTTTTTGACTGTCCCGTTTGGTTCTTTAGCCATCAAAATTGTTGTCTGAAGGCCAACAAAGATACCCAACAGATTTACTTTACCAAGTGGATCATCACAGCCTTGCCGTATTGGTCCATTTGATTGACCTTTGGTGTTATTATTTATTTATTTTATTTTATTTTCAGTTGTTACAGATGGGACAGACATGGCTGGGCGATAGGAAAGGGAGAAAGAAAGAGAGGAAAGAAAACAAAAAACAAAAACAAAAAAGAGAACAACATAATAAACACAACACCATCCCATTAATCTAGCTAAGTGTAAATAACAGTAAACACTAAATATTGAATGTTGTGGTGCAGCACGCAGGACAGACAGTGCACAATGTGCTTTGAGGTAGCAGCCAAGAAAGGTGTAGTTTGTGTCAATGAACACTGCACACCGGTGCACATGGGTTAGAAATATGAACATGCTGCAAAAACCCCCCAGAAAATTTAATGAAAATTGTGCTTTTAAGTAAACGCTAAAATAACAACAAATCAAAACAAGGAGGTTTGAGTCAGGCAGCTGTGGCATTGCTTGAGGAATGGAAGGAATAAACTGTGCAGGCCCTTCAGTGTCGTACTTTGCCTTGAATGTCCCAGATTCAGATTGGGATCAGCTCAATCAGATTGCAGCTTAATCAGCTCCATCTGAATCTGCATAGGTGCAGTTTCCATATCAGCTGTAAATGAGTTGCAAAGCAGCTTGAAATTCTCTTTTCGTGTTTCAAAGTCACCAAAGCACAGTGTGCTCAGTTTATCAGCAAAGCGCGCATTTGGGAACACCGTTGCGCCGACTTGGTTCAACATTACTTGGCAACAGAGAAAGTGAGGAAAATTGCACTGGTGCATTTGTGACTCCCATAAGAGCAGCTTCACCTGAAATGCCTTCTGAAATGTCAACTTTTTTCACTGCACTTTGCCGGTGCTCCATTTGTTGTAAGTCCAACAAGTTTGTCTCGGGGAAGTTTCATGTCGGTTACACTTTGACATACGTTTTCAAAAATGTCTTTTCCTGTCATTGTCCCGTGCATCAATTTAATGTCCAATATTTCCTCTGTAATGCGCAAATTGAAGTCCACTCCACGGATGAAGATGGCCAGCTGTGCAATGTCCATTATGTTTTTACTTTCATCCACAGCAAGAGAGTATGCAATAAAGTATTTGCTTCTTTCACTCATCTGTGTTCTTAAATCAGTGGGCATCTCACAAACCCGATCAGCAATCGTATTTCTAATCAGGCTCACGTTTGCCAAAATCTGCGTTTTGTCGGGTGCACAAGATGTTGCACACCTTCATCATGCAGCTCTTCAGAAACTCTCCCCCGGAAGAGATCCGACCGAGCCATGGGCACCAGGCCCCGCCAAGCAGCCACCGGGAGTGAGCTGGTACATACCTGAGCGCCCAGCCCTGGACACCAAGAACCACCAACGCACTGACTGCTGAGGGCATCAGGCAGTGTGGTGAGGGTAGATAGGCCTCCATACCTTGAAGGGCCTGAGATGTTCCCAGAGAGGTGCAGTCTAAGACCCGACCTGACATACAGACACAGACGAACAGGCACACAGAGAAACAAACATGCATTCCCACCCTCATGCACACATATACAAATACTCAGCACTCACCCAACGGGAAGACAGACACAAATGGACACTGTACACACAATCACACTCCCCAAACATACTCTATACCCCGGGTCCAGGTACCTTCGCCCGTAAAAAGCAACTAGACCCAGGAGATGTTATCCTTTCTCCCGGGATGGAGACAAGCATAGCGCCCTCGGCTCCGCAGCAGCAGGGAGGCCCCGCATCCGGGACCCCAATCGGACGGTCAACACCTCCTCCCAGCCCCTCCGCCCTGATGGCTAACAGAGAACAGGGGTGTGTGAAGACCCCATACCTCCCTTCACCTGCTCATGTGTAGTGTTGCTGCATTTAGAACACGGGAGGGCACGGTGCTTCCTGCCAGAGAGCAGCAGGTGTCAGCACGGCCCCTCCCAAGAACCCTCAATGTCTACATGCATTTAAAATTGAGAGGTGGGCACCGGCGCCAGAGGTGACATTGAATACACAGACCATCCTCTGGACGCTGTATAACGTGCCCACTCCCAAGGCCCTATATGTATGTGTTATGAGAGCGTGATAATGTGGATGTCTAAGTTGTGGAATAAAATTGAGGCACAGGTCGCCATAAGGGGACAGAGGGGGAATGCCTCCCCTGCACTGTGGTGGTAACCCAAGCCTCCAAGGTCCAGCCAGGGCCCCAGCCCGGAGGCAGAGCACCCCCAGAACCCCAAGCCCCCACGCCTGCCCCAGACCCACCCAGGGGCAGCCAGGCTACCAGGCCAGTAACCTACGTCTCCCAGCGCAGACCCTCCCCCAGCCCTGCAGCACGCAGCCACGAGGGAAACACCATCTAAGAGCCACCACACCCCCTAACCATTTCATGACCACAACCCCCGGGTTAAGCCCTCCAGGGAAAATGTCCCTAAGTACAGTGCAGCGAGGAATGCCGAGACCTCTACATTGGAGAGACCAAACAGCCACTTCACAAACGCATAGCACAACATAGAAGAGCCGCCTCCACGGGACAAGACTCAGCTGTCCATCTGCATCTAAAGGACAAAGGACACTCTTTCGAGGATGCCAATGTTCACATTTTGGACAGAGAGGACAGATGGTTTGAAAGAGGAGTAAAAGGAGCCATTTATGTCCACTGTGAGCGACCATCTTTGAACAGAGGTGGTGGTTTACGACACCAACTGTCTGCCATCTATAATCCAGTTTTGAGATCCCTTCCCAGACGCCTTAACACCCACTCACATCCCGGGCCATGTGACCTCAGGAAATCACATAATAGGGTGGGGCTAGGTTTCACTATGAGCTCACCCGAAACCTTGGCTGATTGTGACCTACATCCGTTTTCACACATTGGCTCATGTGATTAGGTAGAGGATCATTAGGGGGTCCTTTTGTCCCTCCCGGGGGATACTCCCACAGGGCTTAAATCTGGGACTCTCCACCTTTTGACCCTAGAACTGAAGAAGCTTCTCCGATGAGAGGTGAAATGTCTTCAACCAACTTAAAGAAGTCCAGACGCTTTTCTTTCCAAGCTCCTTAAACTACGATGACCTGGATGACTGAGAACCTTCACAGACATGTCCCTAATGACTCTCCAGATGCCTAAGCCAATCCCTACCTCCACATCAACCACAATAGCGAAGGCAGGACCAAACTACTAGCTGCTGCTAGTGGTTTGATAAAAATTGGGGATATTGTTTAGAATAATCCACATAGTGAAGCAGTCTCACAGCTTTTAAATATGAGAAAAACTAAGAAGTTTGGTTTCAGCCGAGGCTGTTATCACTGTGAGCTGTGCACTGAGGCCAGGCTTTGATTTATTCATAACACTCTGATCTCTGACTGCAGACTGATCCAGTTATGTGTAACAAGCTGAGGATATCCAGTCTGGCTCACTGAGCAGCTGCAGCCTACAAAAACACAAAGCACCATGTAAAGCTGCCTCATTACTTCATACTTTCCAATTGCAGCTTCTTTCAGCTGATTCACTCTTAGGTTTCAGCAATGAGATCGGTCCAGGTTCATTTAAAGGTTGAAGGAGTGACGAAGAGACTCAAAGCTGAGCAAACATCGACCATAACACTGCGTTTGCGTGCAGTTCAGGCTCACTTTGAGGTGAGACAGAAAAAGACGTACGTGCTCCAAAAATCTGCGTCAGGATGCTTTTCTGGTGGCTGCAGTCAACGTTGTACGGCGTCTCGCCAGCCTTGTTGGGGCGGTACAGCAGGCGACCATCTTTGGGGTTCCTGAGGAGGAGCTCGGCCAGGCGCCGGCTCCGCCCCCGGATGGCAATGTGGAGAGGAGTGTCCCCTTTCTGTGAAAACAGGTGTCAGCATCAGGTCCTCTGTAACCTGTTCATTCATTTCACTCTGTGACAAATCTACAGACTAAAAAACAAGCTAAATATTTAAACCTGCTTTTACTTTGAAGGGCAGGTAGATACATGTGATGCTTGTGTCTATGGACTGATTGGTAAATGGTAAATGGACTGATTCTTATATAGCACTTTTCTACTCTCAAAAGAGTACTCAAAGCGCTGTATACAACATGCCTCATTCATTCACCCATTCATACAAGCACTTCTAAACTCAAGTGCAAACTAACCAACATTCACACTCCGATGAACGCATCGGAGGGCAACTTGGGGTTAGTATCTTGCCCAAGGATATTTGGCATGTAGAAAGCCAAGGATTGAACCACCAACCTTCCAATAAGTAGCGCATCTGCTCTATGACCTGAGCCACAGCCACCCCTAGTCTATCTGGCTCTCACCTTGTCCACAGCAGACACCTTTGCTCCTTTGTCAAGTAGTAGCTCCACGATTTCTATGTTCCTCATCTTGGTGGCTTTGATCAGCGGAGTCTCTCCATCCTGAAAGCAAAACTCAGGTTAACCACAGAACCCCACCCCCGACTCTGAGACAGGTGTTCTCAGGTGTGCTGGGCTCTCACCTTGGTGCAGGTCTCCGTGTCGGGGTTACACTGCAGGATGTCTCTCACCATGGTGGCGTTTCCTTTCTCCACGGCCCAGTAAAGAGCCGTCTTATTCTCCTGGAGGCAGAGCAGAGAGATGACATTAGCAACATCACTTTACGCTGCATCTGATTGGCTCTGATCCTCAAGTTCTTCTTTACTGAATGCTCGCAGAGTAACAGCAGTGTGAAGCCCTCAGTCGTCCTTCTCATCAGAATGTTGAAGACACCAGCAAATCAAAACAGAGACAAAACTGCGGAGGGCACGAAGTGCCAAAACAATCAAACCTAAAACTGCAACTGAATTAAGTAATGATGACACATTTATAAAATATCATCTGTGTTAGTCTGACTGCAGCGTGCGTGAAATTAAATGGGAAAGATTTTTCATGTTCATAAACATCTAATGAGCTAAGAAATGAACTCAATGTTTAAATTGTGATAAAGGAAATGTGTCTCCAAAACCTCACCTGCCCTCTGATGTCGATGTCAGCGTATTTGTGCAGCAGAGCTCTGACGATCTCCACGTGTCCGCCCCTCACAGCTCCGATCAGTACCGTGTCGCCGCTCTGGAACACACAGGACGCCGTTTAGTTTCCCTGTTATTGAAACCGCGTGTGTCATGTGACGATGCCTGTTGGTGCCTCACCCGGTCAGGGATGTTTACATAGGTGCCGGCATCCAGCAGATCCTGGACGATCTCAGTGTAGCCCTCCTTGGCGGCAATCATCAGTGCCGTATTCCCGTCCTTGTCGGTCATGTTGACGTTGGGGTTCCTCTTCAGCAGCTCCTTCACCACCTCCGTGTACCCGCCCCTCACCGCCACGATCAGTGCTGTCATCGAGTTCTGGGGGCAGACAGGAAGTAGTTAACAGAGGCGGGCGCGTATTATTCTGGCATGCCGGCAGTGATGGTGATGATGAAGGTGGTGACGGTGAGTAAGGTCGTACCGCCCCCTCCTGGTCAACGTCAGCACCGTTCTCCAGCAGGTGCATCACGCAGTCAAAGTGTCCTTTCCTCGCCGCCCAGATCAGAGGGGTGGTCCCGTACTGGAACACACACACGAAACACACACACCATCTCTGAGCTGCTTTATTGTGAAATATGTCACAGTGTTTGGTGTGTGCTCCTGTGTTGTGTCACTTCCTGTTGTTGTCCATCATGCTACTTATTGTTGTATTGGTGTTATTTTGCAGGACGTTTCCTGTGCAGGTGTTTTTACTTTCTTACTCTCGATTTACTCGAGCCCACAGAGGTTAATTTATTTGATGTCAGTCGGATGTTGTGTTGCACTGTTTCCTGTGGTTTCTTGCTGTTTCAGGTCAGGTCATGCAGGTGTGTGTGCTCTCTGTTGGGCTCTCGCCCCCTCACCTTGTCTGAACAGTTGACTTTGGCTCCATTTTGCAGGAGCAGGTTCACGATGTCAGCATGTCCTCGACCGGCGGCCCAGATGATTGGATACACACTGTACTGCTGCGAGGGACACAGGAGGACGTGTCAGCGCCATCACTGAAACACTGTGGACTGAAACAGTCCAAAACACAACAAAATCTTCCTGCCAAAATCAATTCTCTCGTCCGTGTGTGTTACCTGTGTTGTCTGTGTGTTACCTGTCCTGTCTGTGTGTTACCTGTGTTGTCTGTGTGTTACCTGTCCTGTAGTGTTGGGGTTGGCCCCATGTTCCAGCAGCAGTTTTGCAACCTCCACGCGACCTTTATAAGCAGCCCATGTGAGAGCTGTCCAGCCGCCCTGGGACACACACACACACACACATATGTTAACCCTCGGTTTGGCTACTTCAGTCTCTGCACTAAATTTCCCATGAGGCTTTGCTCCCACCATATCCCTGTGCTCGATGTAGGCACTGTTCTCCAGCAGCTCCTTCACCACCTCCACGTGACCCTCCTTGGCTGCGGAGATCAGAGCCGACCAGCAGTCCTAAAATACACACAGACAAGGTTACCATGGAAACAGGAGCCGGCCACCTTGCCCACCTGTCTCCTAGCAACCACAGCACTGGAGGATGGGGGAGGTTTTTTTTCTCATTGGTGACAGAGCACTCGTTTCGCTCACCACATCATCCAGGTTGACATTGGCTCCTCTCCTGATGAGCTCCTGGACGATCTCCAGACTGCCCTGCTCGGCCGCCAACATCAGAGGAGTCTGACCATTCTGCACACACAGGCAAGTACACAAACAAACAGGTAAACAAACCAGAAAAATAAAACAAGCACTAAAGAATAAAAGTCAAATAAAAAGTGACCAGAAATGAAAATAATATAATACAACAGCATTAATGAACTGAATTCACAGAAAAACTACAGTACAAACAAGGAAACTGAACATGAATGTCATTAAATACAGTTAAAGGAGGAATATCTGTGCTCAAATGCTCTAAAATGTCTTCTGACTGTGAAGCGAGCGCTGCCACCATCACAGCGCGATTACATACATCACTGCGTCCATCCACTTCCTTGAAGCGATCCAGGTGAGCCTTCAGGGCGGACAGGTTCTCCTCCTCCACGTAGCTGAACAGGTTCTGGATGGCCAGCGTGGTCATCTTGATGGACGTGGTAGTGTCCATGTCTGCGGTCTCTCACGGCGCCCCCTGCTGACACAACAAATACGGCAGTGAAATGCTTGGCCTGCTGGGTAAAACTAAGCTGAACTTCTGAGATGAAACTCTTAGATTCACTCAGCTGTCGCTCCTCTAACTGCAGCCAAACAGTGACCTTTGAACCTACTGCAGAAACATGCCGTCCTGTGGTATAAATCAAGCTGCCCCCGTAGCTGCCCCACTCCACCACCACCACATTCCCGCATCATTAGTTTTTATTTGAATTCTGTTTAAAGGACAAAGACGTGTTTCTGCATGTTGTTGTTTGTGTTTATAAGACAAAGAAGATTTTAATTACTGATAAAAACAATTAGCTGTACTTGAGTACTTCCTGTTTGTCAATAATCACACTGAAGTGTCAGTTTTTCTCCTGGTTTTCGGGAGCTGAGCAGCCTGCAGGAGGCGCTGGCAGGTTTAGTGAGAGGCAGCTGCAGCCTGTTTAAATCTCTGTGACATTTCTGTGGTGCAGACATCAGCCAGTGTCTGAAGACAGTTTTCTTTGAAACAAGCTGACCTGAGATCAGCTGGCGGCTCTGCTCTACGCCTGATAAAACAGGAAGTCATCATCTAACGGACAAACCGCCATGAACAGACAGCCTGAGGTCTGTCCACATGAGCGAGCGTTTCCCTCTAATCAGCCACAAACACGCCCACAGCTTTCTGCCAGGAGCCGAGGGATAAAAACAACCCAGCTGAATATGTTCCAGGATTTCTCCAGTCGTGTGTCCTCACTTTTACACCTTGACTCATCCTCTTTTACACTAAAACCCCACTTTCTCCTCATTCGCTGGCTTCTGTAAGCCTACTGAGGGGCACGGCACAGATCTGCTAATCTGTAACATCCAAATAAAATTTTAAAACTGGAGTTTGTTGGACAGTCTGTCTAGAGGCCAGAGGTCACACAGAAGAGTCAGAAAAAGGTCAGAGCTGCTTCAAAGTTCCAGAACAAAGATGGAGATGCCAGCATGAGCAGAGTCACAGATACTGAAATCTTTATGGATTTAAACTGAAAAGCAGACAATAACTGTGTCTGAGGAGCAGCTCCAATATGTCACAGAATTCATTAATGTGCTAACAGTGACGTCTTCGATAATCCGACTGTTTACAGCTCAGGACCAGCAACAAATAAATAATAGATAAATAAATACATGTAGATAAATCAGACAACTTTAATCCAGTCACAATAATAATGATCGATTAACTGCGGAGTTTTTTTTTATCTGTAGTCATATTGATTGATCAGGTTTTATTGTAAGCTGAATAAGCAGGTACCTGATGACGTCATTTAATGATTTATGTTATTATGTTTGTTATTATATTGACTCTCTTGGGTCCAGTGTTAATAATAACCACACTCTAAATGAAGAAACCGCCATGTTTCCGTGCAGTGGTGTATCTGACCGGCCCGGCTGGTCCCGGTGAGGGCAGTGGACTCTCGGACTCATTACCGGTGAAACACCGCCGCCATGTCGCCTTAACAGCGCCGTTATCTCCCGCGGTAACCGGGATAACCTTCACCCAATCACCCCGGAGCCCCCATCCCTCCCACCACCCCCGAACCATATTACACCGGTAGCACTCAGATTTTATGTTTTACCGTCGATACGGGGGCGGAAATCAAACCGAATCACCCTAATCTGATTTTTCTGACCGATCCGGCGACGTGTCAATCAAACAGCGATCGATGGCAGGAAGGATGCTGTAGAGAGAGCGACGGGAGCGGAGCCCCTCTACCTTCAGCGGAGAATCAGAGTGAGTTCGGGCGGTCCGGGTCCGGGGTTTGGCTCCCGTAGATCAGCGGGTCGGTGCGCGTATCCTCGGCCTGTGTTCGGATGTCAGCCTGAGCTCACTCTCCATCCCCGACAACAGCAGCCATCTTGATCTGATCAGAACAACAGCAGGAGGCACGGAGACAAGGCAGCCAATCGCAGTCCGCCGCCCGTCAAGCGTGCCAAAACCAGCTCGCCGCTTCCGCTCTCGGCTGCTACGATAAAAGCACACATGACAGCAGTTTCCTGTTAACTTAAAATTACTTAAAATAAAACACCTACACTCTAAGCCCAGTGTGTTTTTCACTTCCAACGCGTCTTCATCACACATCACCCCCGACCCCCATCTCCACCCAGCCTGCACTCTCTTCTTCACCTCTGCTTAACCTAACTTACACACCTGGTTCCCGTGTTTTCATCACTCTGTACTTCCTTCAGCTCTGCATTTCACCATGTTCTCGAAACTCAGAACTTGTACACGTCTTCTTCATTTTCATCATCCGCTCAATTTCCAGCCTTGTGCTGTACTTTTTAAACAGACTGTTAAAAAGTGCACCACCTTCTCTCCCCGACCTCCCCATACCTGCACAAGTGTCGTCTGGACCAACCTCCTTCAAGTCAAATCAAGTGGCTTTATTGTCATTCCAACCATGTACAGTGGTACAGTACACAGTGAAGCGAGACAGTGTTCCTCCAAGACTTTGGTGCTAAATATAACAGACAATAAAGACAGGACTACATAAAGTGCAAGTGTGCAAAAATTGCAGAACAATTGCAAAAGAATAAAACAAAACAAAAACAGTGCAACACCAGACAAAGCACAGCAATACAGACACAAGACAGTGCAGTAGAAAAGCAAAACAATGACAGTGGGTTGTGCAAAATGACTGAGCATTTTGCAAAAGTAACTCGATGTATGAAGGTATACCTGTGTGTGTCAGTCCAGTCACTGAGTGTTCAGGAGTCTGACGGCTTGGAGGAAGAAACTGTTTCAAAGTCTGGCAGTGAAGGCCCGAATGCTCTGGTACCTCTTGCCAGAAGGCAGCAGGGGGAAGAGTGTGTGTGAGGGGTGTGTAGGTTCCTCCACAATGCTGGTGGTTTTGCTGATGCAGTGGGTGCGATAGGTGTCTGTGATGGAGGAAAGAGAGGCTCCAATGATCTTCTCAGCTGTTCTCATTATCCATTGTAGGATATTGCAATCCAATACGGTGCAGTTACCGTACCAGACAGTGATGTAGCTGCTCAGGATGCTCTTGATAGTCCCTCTGTAGAAAGTGGTAAGAATGGATGGTGGGAGATGGGCTTTTCTCAGTTTCTGCATGAATTAGAGATGCTGCTGGGCCTTCTTAGTTATGGAGCTGGTGTTGAGGGACCAGGAGAGGTTTTCCACCAGGTGAACACCAAGGAATTTGGTGCTCTTGACGACCTCCACAGAGGATCCATCGATGTTCAGTGGATAGTGATCTCTCCGTGCTCTCTTGAAGTCGACGATCATCTCTTTTGTTTTGTCCACGTTCAAAGACAGTTGACTCTACACCAGTCTGTTAACTGTTGCATTTGTGTAGCACTTTTCAAAACACAAAGTTGCAGAGTGCTTCACAGTTTCAGTAAATGCCACACATTAAAGATAAATATACATATTTCAACATACACACATGCATTCATGCAGGGTTGCAAGCTATGGCTGAAAATTAAGTGGAAAAGATTAAGGGACAGCTAACCTATAAAAATGAGTTTTTAGCAGTCGTATAAAGAAAATGAAAAAGAGTTATCCTGACTGCAAAAACCTCAAAAGCACAATCTTCTCTGGTTTTAAAATCAGTTAAGAGACCCTGGTTAGAGGGTCAGAGGCCAGCTGCCGTGACAAGGTTTCAGAGACTGCTGGATAAGCAGGGGCGAGTCCGTGTTGACATTTATATTTTGGTAACAGAATTTTAAAGTAGATTTTAAATTAATATGAATTGTGCAACATGAATTCTGGAATATCTGTAGAAGCTGGTGAAGGCATGCCTTCACCAGCTTCTACAGATATTTTCGATCAAAAATGATGATATTTCGATCAAAAATGATCAAGGTGAGAGAAAAGTGTGAACTACAGGTTCCAGATGATTGAATGACAGTAAAGGTTAATTTTTTTCAATATTTCTGAGGTGAAGGGAAAAAGACTGGATGAGCTCCACTGAGGTGTTAGAGTAAAAGTTAGTCAAAGATGATGCCAAAGTTTTTAGCATATGATTTTATGTTATTGGCAAGGGGGCAAAGCAATGGCTAGCCTCCTTAGAGAAACTGTCTGGGCCGAGCAGTAGAACCTCAGTTTTACTGGAACTGAGATGGAGGAAATTTGAATATATACACTCAGTAATGGCAAAGAAGCATTTGTTGAGTCAGGAGACGCTGTCGAGGTTGCTGGGCTTTACAGAAAAGTATAGCTGTGTGTCATCTGTATAGCTGTGGTAGGAGATTCCATTAAAACCATTAGACAGGTGACCCAGGGGTAATGTATGTAAAGAAAACAGAATTGGTCCAGGGACTGAGCCCTGGGGGACTCTACATACGAGTGATGAGAACTTACACTGCAGCAGAGCTTGGGGAGAGTCTGTGCTGGCGGACGTGGGTTACTGGACTGGTAGTCTGGTTGCCACTGGGTGGCAACCAGGCTTGGGGGCTTGTGGATGCGGGGGTGCTCCTCGTCTGGGCTGGGGCTCTGGCTGGGCCTCAGGGGCTTGGGTCCTGAGGGTGGTGTGTCACTGAGGTTGTGGATGGGTGTGTGCATGGGCCCCAGCCCTGGCATGGGGGGCCTCTGGAGCATTTGCGGAACTGAGGGTCCCTTCAAATGGCAGGGAGGTTGTTACATCCTTGCAGGTCTCTGTTCTTCAGGAGTTCACTCTGCAGGTGAGGGAGAGATATAGGAGAGGTGGAGAATGAACTCAACCTGGGTGTCTACTGTTTTATGTAGTCCGGAAGATAATTGGATGATGGGGTGGGGGTAGAGCCCCGGGCTCTGTGAGGCTTGGTGGTGCTACTGCTGTGGGTCCCGGTCTGGATGGGCCTGGACCCCCTGCCCTTGGTGGATTCTGGGGAATGGGGGCGCCTACTGGGATCAGCAGGGGACCAGATAAGTCGAGCGGGACTAAAATAGAAAGCTCACCTTTATCTGAGTGTATTAGAATATCGTTAGTCAATAAAGCTGGTTCAGTGCTGTGGGTATATCTCTAACCGGACTGGAATTTAAACGATAAACGACTTGACAGACTTTCTCAAGGATTTCAGAAATAAATGTGAGTTTGGAAATTGTCCTGTGAGTATCTGAAACAGTGGGATCTAAGTAGGGTTTTACAGCAGAGTAAAGATGCTGGCTGTAATCTAGAAGGCGGCCAGATAAAAAGGATTGATTCATAGACAGAATCTGAGGGAGATGAGGCATAATGCCTTTGATGAATTTAGGAGGGATAATGTCCACTGGGCGGGATGACAGCGTCCATGTGTGAGACTATATTGAGAAGATCTGTCGAGGAAACCGGTTTAAAGTCAAAGAACAGGACGTGAACAGCAGACTGACGAGTCTGCTGATGGCGTCAAACAATAACCTTGGATGGTGTTTCTTGTTAATCAAATCAGCAAAATAAGATGTTCTCACATCTTTTATAAGCTGGTTGAGGATAGTTAGTAACTCCTTCACATGGGAGGGAGTCACTCTCACCTGCTGCACATCCTTTTCAGCTCAGTCTCTCTGCCTCTACAAGTCCTTCTCTCCTTCCTCAGAGTCCAGCCTCACTATAAACCTTACCTTTGCCTCATAATCACATTTATCTCAGTGTGATTCTCTCAGTGTTTAACATTTTGAGCATGTCAGGCTGTGCAACTCATTATTATGACTGTTTGTCCTTCAGTCATGACTGTACTATGTAAAGCACCCAGATACTTACTGAGGTTATACATACTGTAACAGACTGCACCTCCTGTACAAAAGCCAAAGTTAGTGCAGTGGAACATTTGCTTAACTCAGAATTAAGGAAGAAGCAGGAAAATGCAAGCTCAGGCTGAAAGGCCGGAGTGTGTGAGGATAGCAGAACATCTGGTGTATTTGATAGAAATCCACTGAGTGATAGCTTTAAATAAAGTGTTTGTGTGTGCATGTTTGTGGGTTTAATGCTGTGCTGGTGAAATCTCTGAACCACAAACATCACCCAGCGACTTTATGACCTGATATTTTAGGAATTATTAACAGAGTTGTTCTCTAGTTTGATTCCTATCAGCCTGCCAAAGTTTAAAGTGCAGACTCAAACTTCCAACCATCCCAGCAACAATCACACATGTTCACCTGGTCAGGTGTCAAAAATCAGCTTTATTTCACATTTACAAAACCATGAAGCCCACAGAGAGGTGTCTGTGTCCCAGAACCACCAGGAACAACACTGACACAAATATGGCAACAGGAAACAGAAATGTGTTTTCCTCAGTTTACAAAAACACACAGCAGTAAACGCATAGCACTTCCTGTCGGGACGTCCTCCTAGATCCGAAGACCAGACTACAGAACCACGATGAACCCAACCCGAAGCACTTTCTTTATTTTCTTACATAATATTAGCATGTGTTCATACGAAACATGGCCCAAGGTCAAAGTAATAACACTAGCATGTGAATGTAATCCAGAGTAATCTAAAGTAACCCAACGTAAAGTAATCTAGTCTCAAGCCTGCTCTTAGCACTCAGCTTCAACGCTGTTCTATATTTTTGTCATTACATTAGATTTCTTTATGTGGTCATCTCCTGTGGGCAGCACAGCTCACAGGTACAGAGTGCTGCCCCTCAGTGGGTTTTCAGAAGCTGGCCAATCAGAAGGAAGTAAGATTTTAAAGAAGGATGACTTTAAAGAGAGAGGAGCTAAAAGTGTTTATTGAGCTGAGAAGCAGAAGAAGAAGTTAAAAAAAGTTGGGTTTTTTTAAAATTATTTTTGAATCATAGGAGGGTAAAACAGCTGATTAGAGCTGCAGGTTAGCTCAATGGTTCTCCTTTAACGTGAAAGATGATCACATGACCCTTACTGATCTTTCAGTTCATTTAATCTTCGAGCTAAATCTGCAAACACCTGACTGCTTGGAATGAAATGACATAAATCACTTGATTCAGACATCTGCTAATGTAAACGTGATGCCACCCTCTCCAGGTAACACCTGCAAAAACCCAAACGGGTAAGGCTGCTGAGTGGACCTTTATCGGCCCCTGTGAACACTGTCATGCTGTGGTTTAACCTGCCTGACTTCCATTTGTGCATGCTTCACTCATCCAGCCACTCTTCCCATCCCTCCTTTGTTCTTCTTCCTTGCAGATGAACAGTCAGCAGGTGTTTAACCACAAAGAAACACTACACAGGTGATCATGAGAGTTTGGGGCAGCTCGGTTCCCACACAGCAGCTCCATGTCAACTTACACCGTATGTATTTATACACATGAATCCTCCGTCACCACACATCTGTCTGAATCTGAGCAGTCACGAATCCTTTTGAAGACAACACGGGGCCTGTTTCCATACCCCCCCCCCCTATGACTCCAAGTAATCGTCATCATGTTTCTGTACCCAGCCAGCAGGAAGCTCCGTCTGCCCACTTTCTGTACACGTCCATGTAATGCATGATGTCACATCATTGCTCTCTGTCCTCTGTCTCATGTGGTTTTCTCCTTCTGGCTGCAGGTCCTGTCTGTAGCCTCTAGGTGGCGCTGAAGCGATTCCTGCACTGGGCTCTTCTGCTGGTCTTTGAGAGGGAGATTCCTCCGTTTGACGGGCAGCACAAATGCGACCAGAATGCAGCCGATGTGGAGGCTAAAGTACCAGGAACTGCAGAGAAGATGAAAATTCAGAAATGCTGCTATGAGCAGTCAAAGTTACACATGAATTAAACCTGGGTTAAACAAGGTTTAAACCTGGGCTGCACCAGCAGTAAACCTGAAATATATCTTAGTTAAACCTGGAATAACTTATATTAAACCTTGGAAAAACCTGATATAAACCTGGGTTAAAGCTGTGTTAAACATGCATTAAACCTGGATTGAATCTTGATTAAACTTTGGTCAACCCTTTCTGACTTACTGACCTGTAGAACTTCATGGATGGACCCACAGACAGCAGGACAAAAGGTATCACCGTGTAGCAGATGGCAATCTGAGTGGCTGCCCACGTGATGACATCATAGACCAGTTTGTGTACGGAGGAGTGCAGGAAGTATGGTCGAACGTTGTGTCTGACCTGAGGATGAGAAGTTAACATGGATGACTGCTAAAATGGACACAGGTCTCATTTCAAAGGCTTAGCAGCAACATCAGTTAACAGATAACAGCTAACTGCTAACAGATAATGGCTAACAGCTAGCGGCTAATAGCTAACAGCGGCTCACCGCTCTGGCTGCCAGCGTGATGACGATCCCTGTGAGGAAAGTGAGGTAATATCCTGGATAGGCTCCGTGCCACATGGCTGACAGGATGAAGGTGGCTGCTGTCGGATGGTAGGGACATCGCTCATAACACACCCTGTCAATCAGAGATAAGGGGTCAGAGGTCACAAACAGTCATTTTTACACATGCCAGGTACAGATTCCAGATCAGGTAACTGAGTGTGACCTTTTGAGCCAGTGTGCTGTCTGAATGTTCCAGTTGTCCAGGAAAACTTTGAAGCTGGTGGCAAACTGGAAGCAGACAGAGATCCGTTAGACTGATGTTATCAAACCATTTTAGTGACTCGTAAACTTGTCCAGGTCTGTGATGGTCCTGACCTCGATCTTCAGGATCCTCAGATTGGAGATGAGGTCCCAGCGAGCAGAGCCGTCGCTGTCGTAACCATTGAATCCAAAACCGGCGGCGTTGTTGATGGCGTCAGCTGTAGCACAGATGTGACTGGTCAGAAATTTAGGTATGAACAGTGTGTTTGTGCTAACGGTGAACCCAGCATTTTCATTTCAGCACAAATGATCGGTTAGATTTTGATTTTAATCCAATTTCTCTACAGCAGCACATGAAGGTTTATTTGCACAAAGCAGATTTCAGCCACCCACCAAGCGTCCAGACGAAGTAGTACTTGGGTCTGGTAGTCAGCATGGACAGGTACAGGTAAACCACTTGAGCATAGAAAGGTGTGTTGGCAATGAAGTCGTCGTCGATGTTTCGCTCCACTGGGAAAACCTTACACACTGACAGAAACACCAGCAGGCAGAAGAAGGAGGTGGTGACCTTACGTACGACCTCCATCTGTGGAGAAACAGAGTATTCATTCAGGTTCAGTATGTCTTAAATTCAGTCAGCAATCATGAACAAAAGAAGAAATAGATTACGCTCCTCAGTTTAAACGTCTCAAAGGTAAATGTCTTAAACCTGCTTTCTGTTTAATGTCAAGCAGGGGCGACTGCTCATACTGTAAATACAGGTATACCTTAGTCATGCGACCTACATTTGGGGAGGGCTCACTGTGCCTCAACTTGCTGCTGGACTTCCTTTCATCCTTATAGTCTCTGCAGCGTCGAGGGTCTCCCTCGATGAAGCCGATGTAGTCGTTGTAGGAACAGGTGGGGCCAGCCAGGATCCCCATGAAGTTACAGTTGTAGCTGAAGTACTCCAGCAGACTGGGCATTCTCCTAAATAAATAGAGGGTTAAGACCATTTCACCACAATGCTTTCTATTGGCGACTCCTGTGAATGTTGTATGCTATGGAAACGTGCTCCAAAAGAAGGCATGGAGGACTATTCAATTTTCAATTCAGTTTTATCTATACAGCGCCAAATTACAACTACAGTTGCCTCAAGGTGCTTTTTACAGTAACTTACAAGAATACAAAGAAAACAGAGAAAACCCCAACAATCACACGAGCCCCTATGAGCAAGCACTCTGGTGACAGTGGGAAGGAAAAACTAAATTTTAACAGGAAGAAACCTCCAGCAGAACCAGGCTCAGAGAGGGGCGGCCATCTGCTGTGACCGGTTTGGGTGAGGGGAGGAAGACAGGACAAAAGACACGCTGTGGAAGAGAGCCAGAGATTAATAATAAATGAACCTTAAGTTTGATATAAAAGATCTGTTTTCACACGCCTTAATTTCTATCACTGTTGGGATTCTGTTCTGCTGTGGTGGGCCATCAGAGTACTTGCAAAATGGCTTCATTAAATTCTGTATGTCAATAAATAATGTTCAGTTTCTTGTACTAATCTCTTTTTATTGAACCAATGATTTAATGCGAGAGGTGTATGAACACATGAGTGACGTGAGTTAAGAAGAAACACCCAGTGCATCATGGGAATTCCCCAGCTACCTTCACCTATTGCAGCATAACTAAGGGAGGATTCAGGGTCACCTGATCCAGCCCGAACTATATGCTTTAGCAAAAAGGAAAGTTTGACGGCTAATCCTAAAAGTAGAGATATTGTCTGTCTCCTAAATCCAAACTGGAAGCTGGTTCCACAGAAGAGGGGCCTGAAAACTGAAGGTTCTCCCTCCCATTCTACTTTTAAATACTCTAGGAAAAACAAGTAAGCCTGCAGTGTGAGAGTGAAGTGCTCTAACAATATGATACTATAAGGTTGTTAAGATAAGATGGGGTCTGATTATTCAAGACCTTGAATGTGAGGAGCAGGATTTAAATTCTGGATTTTTAATGGAGCCAATGAAGGGGAGACAGTAAAGGAGAACCAGAACACAGAACAAAGAGCTAATGTGATTGGCATAGTGAGACTTGTAGTAAAAACCTCAGTTAGAAAAGCTCTCTAAAAGTACATATCCATTTATCATGTCTGATATTTAGCTAACATCTGCACAGACAGCATGCTAATGCTAAGCTAGCCAAGAACTTAAGAGTGATGAAAGAGCGGACTATATGTAGACCCCAGCCAGACCCTGAACTACAACAGGTTAACAAAGGCAGTTCTACCTGTTCATGTTTCTAAAGCAGAATCACCATGACGACTGCTCTGAAGTCTGTTTGGCTGGTTTTAACTTTGCTTTTGTTCAAACTTCAAGAGTGTGTGTGTCCTTATTAGCACAGAGATCTGTGTCAGTGTGCGACTGTAGCTTCAGGTGTACACTGTTCATTGATAATTATCAGACTGTGCTTCAGGTTGGAGTGACATGAAGGTAATGTAACAGGTTGTGTAAGAAATTACTTTCTTCAGTGAGTAATTAAGTAACATACAACACTACTTTTAATATAAGTAACAAGTAATGTGCAATAGATTACTTTTTTGAGTAACAACTCTAACACTGTCTTGATGCATGCTAAATCACCCAGGTAAGTAAAAGGTTGATTCTGTTCATCTGGATGTAACGTTTTTAGTGGGGGAAACATTTCGTCATTTATCCAGGCGACTTCTTCAGTCTCAGTTGACTGCAGGTTTCCCTAATCTTATAAACAGTAGATTTGCGCAATAATTGAAACCAGCCCACTGATTGAACAATTTGCTGGGAGGTTGGTTTATGATAATTAATATGCAAATATTCATGACCACTAAGATGGCGAAAGATGTACCCTTAGGCCCCCTTCTTGATTAAGAGATGGTCTTTCCCCTTTCACGTAAATGGCCTCCTTGACTCAACCAGCGCTCCTAACTGTCCAGGATGTTTACATCTTCATCATTGAAAGAGTGTCCACTGGCCTGTAGGTGTGAATAGACTGTGGAGTCCTGGCCTGACAAGTTAGCTCTTGTGTGCTGTGCCATCCACTTAGCCAGAAGTTGTTTAGCTACCCTGATGTATAATGGCAGTCCTTCTGGCACTTAACAGCACACACTACATTACTCTGTTTGTGTCGGGGGACCAGGTTTAACCTGAGTAGCGAAAGACCGTGGGGGGTTTGAAAACGATGTGCCGGGAGTTCGCTGTTCTCGCCGACTCTAGTGAGCCTTGACCTCCCGTTCACCTATCAAGCTAGTGGGAAACTAGTCTCTGAAAATGTCTGAGCATTTTTGCAAATATGCGATGTCTTGATAAATTGAGCAGATATTTGAAGTTCACACAGCTACATTCTCTGAAAATATCTTAAAAGTTTATTTTGTGAACCAGAAGGAGCAATAAGAGTGATATTAAAACTAAGTAGCTGCCGCCATTGTTGGAAACTGGAAATTGGCTGGGCCACGAAGGATACACCTGACCCATCCTTCAAATCTGGGGAAAAGCAGGACGCATTTGTCGACCGCATTTGGAGGAGTCTTTGAATTGGGACAGCCTTTGTCGCGTCACCTTTACGTACTTGGCCTACAAAAGTGCAGCTGTCTATTGTAATTTTTTAGTGTATGCTAAAATAAAAATAAAAGTGTTCCATATCACCTGTTTGTTTTTATTCAAGCATACGTGTATACTATTTTTATTGATAGAGAGATTAAGCTTGTGTTTCAGTCATGTAGTGACTGTGCTTATTATGAGGCTTATTAGACATTATAAAACAGATGATACATAATTTTGCCAAAGTGCTTAAGATCGCATTTGGAGGAGTCTTCAAATTGTGACAGCCTTCGTTGCGTCGCTGTCACGTAATCGGCCTACAAATGCGGCTTCCGAAGATATGGGTCGTGTCCAAATTTATGGGCTGCATCCTCCTGTGGACCCAGCCTTCGCGGTCTACGTGGGCCGGGTCCTCAGAGGGTCGGGTAGGCTGGAAGTAAACGGCTGGGGAAATTGGACGGTCTAGCCTTCTGATTAGCGTCACCGCTGTCTCGGTGGAGTTTAAGAAACTCAGCCGTCTGCTCCTTGCTATCTAAAATATAACAGGACACTGGCGTAAATTCTCGACCATCTTATACTTCTGTTTAATCAGTTTTCTATTTGATGTTTAGTCAGCTGTGTAAAAACCAAGGAGGAACCCACCCGGGGGATTAATAAAGTTTTATTTTATCTAATCTAATCTAATAACTTTAATCTCAGCCAAACCGATTTACTCATGAACAAACAAAACACTGAAAAAAGCCCAACAATAACATTTTTAGGTTGTCTAAGTGACTTATATATTACGTTTAACCCGAGTAGCGAAAGTCCGCGGTAATCTGAAATTGATGTGCCGGGAGTTGTGCCATTCTCGGCCGCATCGAGCTGGTGGGTAGCAGACGTCTCCGAAAACGTCGAAGCACTTTTGAAAATATGCGATATCTTGATAAACCGAGCAGATATTTGATGTGTAAGTTTATTTTGTGACCCAGAAAGATTAGTATGAGTAATTTTTAAAACTTAGTAGCGGCCGCCATTGTTGGAAACTGGAATTGGCTGGGCCGCGCTATGAATTCTGGGATATGGTAGGCCACAAAGGACACACCCGACCCATCCTTCAAATTCGGATTTGTCGGCTGCATTCGGAGGAGTCTACGAATTTGGACAGCCTTCGGCGTGTCGCTGTGACGTAATCGGTCTACAAATGCGGCCTCAGGAGGATGCAGCCCATGAATTTGGACACGACCATGCAGTCCCTGGCTGTATCCCAATTCAGGGTCTGCAGCCTTAAAGGCTGCATTTTAAGGCCGATTACGTCACGGTGGCGCGCCGAAGGCTGTCCCAATTCAAAGGCTGCTCGAAATGCGGCCCTCAAATGCGTCCTTCATTTCCCTGAATTTTAAGGCTGTGGCAGTGTAGACTTCGAGGCCCAACATATCCCACAATTCATAGCGCGGCAGTCGGTGTGGATAATTTTGCCACAGACGGCAGAAGCGGAGCGCCCGAAGAGTAAACTTTAAGTAAGTACTGAATATTATGTCACTTATTTATGTGCAAATGTTTAATAACGAAGAACATTAAAACATTACTGTTGGCCACATGTCGGCAAAGTTATGTGACATTAGTGACGTTTGTACTAACTTGGTTTTAAAGCCTTTACTTTAAAATATACGCCGTTCAATAGCTGACCTTAATCTTTCAGACAATGATCAAAGCTCATGTAGAAACAAACAAACAAATGAACAAAAGATTTTCTCCTTCATTTCTGTCAAACAAAGCTGTATGAAAGGTTTCCAGCTGTTAGTATCATGGTTGCTAGGCAACCTGGGCGGCTAGACCGTCCCATTTTACAAGCCTCGCACTTCCGGCCTTAGCGGTCTTTGAGTACGCGGCCCTCGTGGACCGTTAAGGCTGCAGACCATTGACTGTTTTCTGCAGTCAATGCTGCAGACCCTGAATTGGGATACAGCCCCTGAATCTGGACACAGCTATGATACCGAAGACTGCTCCTTCTTCTTCTTCTTTGGCGTTTAACGGCAGCTGGCATCCTTGTAGATGCATTGCTGCCATCTTCTGTTTCAGTCCGTTATTACACTCTTAAATCCTACTACTTATTCCTGTGTCTTGCAGGATCTTAAAAAGCTTCAAATGATGCATTGACTATTAAATTACTCTGCAACGATTTTGATAGTCGACGTAATCGTGACTAGTCGACTAATCATGGCAGCCCTACCTTCCTTGTGAATTTGATGTGTTGGTCCATCGAGTTAATGTGATCCATGAATTGTGGTACGTCCCGTGCTGAGATTTGATTTTCACCCAGGTGTCATCCACATATCTGAACCAATGACTTGGTGGTGTTCCATAGTTGGATAAAAGAGCCCTCTTTTCCACTTCTTCCATGTACACGTTGGCCACAGTGGGTGAGAATGGGAGAATGGGAAATCCTGGCACACCCATGTTTCTGACTGTAGTACTGACCCTTGTATGTGAAATAGGTGGAATTAAGACACAGTTCCAAAAGTAAACACACTTGGTCAATGCTGAGAGTGGTCCTGTTGCTAAGGTTGGGGTCATCCTGTAATGTCTTACGAACTACCTCCAACGCTTCAGTGACTGGAACACAAGTGAAGAGAGATGTAACATTATATGAGACCATTGTTCATCTGCCTCCATAATGACATCTCTCACCTTCTCAATAAAATCCAAGGTGTTCTGGATGTGCTGTTCAGAGCTGCCTACCATTGATTGATTAATGTTCAAGGAACTGACCTCACAGCCGATTGTTCATTTAGTGGCTAATTTCAGTTATTGTGTAAATGTACTGTTTGTAAGGTTGAGGAAACATGCAGTCAGCTGAGACTGAAGAAGTCACCTGTATGAGTGACGAAACGTCCAGACGAGCAGAATCAACAACTTTGAACTCCAACACTGCCGATAACGTGATGAAAAATGAAGGCCACAGAATGAGGATTGTTCATGCAAAGATCTACTAAGAGCAGGAAGAAGACCATTCAAAGGGTTCCACTATGTCATGAGTTTTGAAGGACTGATCCAGTAAAAGTGACTCCTCCGAGTATTTTTTGTTTTTAGTTTAGGTGAAGCTATTTTTTCATACTAAACCTGTTTTGCATGAACAGAAGTACAGCTGGAAGTTGCATCACTTTTAGGGAGAAATATTAGGGCGGAGATACCTTTGATTGACAAGTGTCTACCATGGAGGCATGGATTTTGTCTTAAGCTCCACCCTCCTGCCTGAACATGGTGATTTCTGCTCCAGTAAATAATGTTTCTACCGTGAACAAACCTTATTGCCAGAATCTTCTGTCCCGCCGTCAAATGTTCCTCCTTCCGAGCCATTCCTGTCAGAAACACAGAGTGGACAGTAAAACCTGCAGGATTTACGGAAAACAGCCCGTCTGAGAGTGCAGCTCACCGTCATGGATCTCAAATGCCAGACTGGTGATCTTCTGAGTGATGACCATCATGGGGCTGCAGAGAGGGCAGAGGCAGAGATTAGAGCCTGGACACGGGGAGGCATTTAGGAGTGAATGGGCCACAGAGCGGAGGCGTTACCCTGTGAAATCGGCGGTGTACATGCCGTAGTCAAAGACGTACACTCGAGTGATCTGACACAGGCTCAGGTATGTGAGCGCCACCACTAGGCAGTACCTGGAAAAACACAGAGAACAGGCTGTCATTCAACTTGGGGTCGGCGGTCCTGACGGCCTCACTGAGGTCTGAGGACCTCTGTGATGATCTGGCTCACTCAGGTTTCTGGCTGTAGCTCATGTGAAGCTCCACGGATTTAAGACCTTCACCAGTCTGAAGTTTGCATCCTTTTGAGGACAGAACACCTGGTGCAGTCATGTTTGTTTGGCTGAAAGGAGCACATTGTTACTTTTACAACATCAGAATCTGTGGAAGTCCTTTTGTGCCAGTATTCATGACCTAATGTTCACAGAGCTGGAAATAACAGAGGTCCGACTGTGAGCTGCTCTCCTGACATCAAAGGTGATAAAAAGTTTCCTCATTAACCCTGAGCTCATTAATGGCTTGTTAGCAGCGTTTTAATGCATGTCGCGTGTGACGCTCACTTGTGCATGTGTTCGACTCCGGTGAGGATCATGATGCCGTAGGTGAGTCCGCTCTGAACCAGGAAGTGGAGAGCATACCTGTAAAACAAGGAGAACACAGAGCATCATCTTAAGACACCAGCTGACCAGAACACGTGATGTGTCTGCTGCTCCTGTGACGGATGCTCACATTAAACATAATGAGCTTGGTGTACAAACAGTAATCTCTGTGAGCCAACGCTCAGGCTGCCCTCAACACTCAGTCAGTCACAGCATTTTTCCCTCTGGGATCTGGATGATGTCATAGAGAGTTTGTTTTAGGGTCATCTGACACACAGAGCGAATCAGAAGAAAGCTTTCTTAAAGGGGGGGAGCTAAAAGTTGTTTCAGATGGCGAGAAAATGAAAGAAGGATTATTATGACTGTGAGTCATGCAAAGCTGCTCTAACAGCGGGTTCTTATTTAGTCCAGTCACATCTGATGTTTTCTGCTCCTGACAAGTCATTATTGTGTAATTTTTCCTTTACAGGTGAGATGAGCGACGCAGGTGTGACCTCTATCAGAGCTCTGATTGGTTCAATTTTAGGATAAGTCAGACTTTGGAGAGCTCAGTTTTATTGATCCTGAGTCGTAGTTGGTCTTACCAGCCGAAGCAGAACATGGCAAAATAGAGTCCCAGCAGCGTGGCCACCACGTGCCGGATGATGGGACTGGTCTTACTGGGATGGAGGAAGAGACGAAACCAGAAGGCGGAGATCAGAGCGCAGAGCTGGCACGCTACGAAGTTCACCTGCAGGTGAAGCAAACAGACAGCACGTCATTGGTGCTTCAGTACATCCAGGTGAGAGAGGGCAGACCCGCCCACCGTTAGACTGCTCTGCCTCCCTCAGGCTGACCCCTCACCTTCTCTAACACCTTCACAGAGGGGTGCTGCATGCTCATTGGCTAATCCTGCCTGCCTCCTGCTGAGGGGACCAAACCTGAGCGCCACCGCCCCCTCCTGGGTGTGAGAGAGGTGTCACATGACTCTTTCAGAACCAACACAAGCACAAAATGGCTGCCTTTTTCTCCAAGCAGCTCCTCCTGCAAGAAGGCGAGGAGGAGGAGGATCTTCATCATCATTAGCACAGTAACAGCCATGTTATTGTCCAGTCACCGTCTACTACAGACTAATACCAGAATACTAAGAAAATAACATCAGAGTACTATCTGACTAATATCTGTAGTAATGTCAGAGTATCAATAGTGCTGTCAGTTTTTGTAGTATTGTGTGTTTGTAAACAGAGCAATGATATCACCACCTGCAGTACTTTGTGTCTCTTTGTACTTGAAAACTCAGAATTAGAACAATCAGAGTTTTTTTACAACACTGTGAAGTCGAAGTACTCATCACTGAGTCACCATCACGAGGTATTTTCTTACAGTCTGAAGTTTTTATCAGAGTGTCCTGAAATATAAGACGTTACAAGACGCCTCGAAGCTACCTAAATGATACTCAGGCAAGTTTTACTGTGCCTGTCCCAAAGTACACATCTGAGTCAGGACGATGGGAATAAGGAGCAGCGAGATCTCTGGCTTTGATCTTTTACAGGTTTGAGATTTTCATGTTTGAATGTGTGAAAAAGGCCTGAAAGTTTGCTGATGCAGCAGTTTTCAAACAGTTCTCTGTAGTACTCTCTGTTGTACTGTTAGAGTATCTACAAACTGTTTAAAGGTTACAGCGGCCGTGTGTTCACACTATGGACCATAAATATTTATGAAAATCAGAGACGGTCGAGCAGAAGATGAAATGTGCTGTTTGAGATGGAGCGACCATGGTGAGGGTCGCACCCCCTGGCCTCCTTCTCGGAGCGCCTCTGGCAGTCCCCACTTCCTGCCTCGGAGGGAAGTGACACCAGAGCCTCCACTCAGAGGCGTGAAACTTGCTGTGTGGTGTAGAAACAGGATTTTTCTCTGAAGACTCACACACAATGACATCAGCCCACAGGAGATACTGGTATCATCAGTACTTCCCTGTAAAACTAGTAAACTGAGGCACCTGGTCACCTGAACCGGTTCCAGAGGCCTGGCTGTCAGCCAGTCAGAGGGTAGGTGTGTGCAGCAGCTCACCAGGATCACCTGGTGAAGGTCCACACAACCACACTCTGATCTACCATCTGCTGAGTGAGCAGCTGCTCCACCCCCTCTGAGCTCTGGACTGAGGAATGACCAATCAGGAGCTGACGTGGAGGTCATGGCTGTGCCTGGTTATCACCTGAGCCACACCTGCGTCAGAGAAGCTCCACACCTGACCCCAACGCAGACGAAACCTAAGAGGAAAGGTGGAGCCTCAGGAGCATCACGGGTGACAGATCACCCCCCCCCTCCCCTCCCCCCACCACCACCGACATGCCTTCCCCCTTCATCATCATCACAATAGTCCGCACAGCTGCACTCGTACATCCCCTTCCTCCTCCTCCTTACGTGAATGAGCAGCATGAAGCCTGTCCTCCATCACAGCTGCAGGAGTCTGCACGAGGCCTCCGCCCTTTACTTTTACGGACAAAGCCCTCCTCCCTTCCCCGTCCTCGCCTCTCTTTGTACCCCCGTCTCGGACCTCCGGAGCGGCGGCCGCCGAGGTCCGGGCTCCGGCGGCTCTTACCTGGTCCAGCGGCAGGTCGGTGAGCTCGCTGAGCGGCTGCAGAAGGCTGGAGCCTGTGCAGGCCGTGGATGGAGCTCCGTCGTCAGCCATAGTTCCGATTTTAGGCCGACCGTACTGCTTCTGATACCGGCTGCAGCTGCGCAGAGGCGGCGGAGGCTCCGTGATCCACCGGAGGTCCGTGCCCGTGCGTCTGCGCGTGCTTCTCTGCTTTCTGCTCCGCCTCTCCCCCTCCGTCTGCCTCCTCCTCCTGCTGCTTTCTCTTCAGATCAGTCTCAGAAACATCTGTTGGCATCTGGCTAAAGAACACACACACACAGCTCACCGCCTCTGAAGGCAAAGTCTTTTTTTTAATCGTTTAAGTCTTTAAAGATAAAACTGGCAAAACAGGAAATCAATAACTAATAAATTAATAAATTAATTCATTAAAAAAAAGTTTGTCGGTCGCACTCAAAACTGATGGACTGAATGTGTTTTACTGTATATGAGAGCCATTCCTGATTTGATCAGAATCAGAATACTTTATTAATTCCTAGGGAAATTATATGGGTTACAGTTGTGTCAGTACAGTAGCATTAACAAAAACAAACTAGACTATTTATCAATACAGTATGTTAAGATATGAGAAATAGCATAATATATACAATACAAGTCACCAAGTAATAAATATTCAGGGTTGACATATGTGATTATAAATAAATATTAACAAATTGACAGAAACATTACAGAGTAAGAAAGACTGTGTGCCAAAAGGATGTAACTATTGTAGTGTTTACATTGTATTAGAAGGAGGAGAGATGGCCACAGGTAGGAATGATTTACTGTGGCGTTCATTGGTGCTTTTTGGTCACTTTTGGTAACCCTTTTGTATGCAGTATTCTGTGCAGTACAGTGCAGTATTTTTACTCACTGGGGATCTTATGAGTCTTCTGTTTTATTTTTTGGCCCCTCTGAAGCTTTTTGTAGCAGACGTGCAACGACTGCAGTTATTAATTTAATGTGAAGACAGACTCCGTTTGGAGATATAATAAATACAAGGTCACAAACTAGCTCAGAAACTTAGAAATCATAAGATAAAATAACCTTTATTAGTCCCACACGTGTGAAATTTGTTTTGTCACAGCAGGAAGTGGACAGTGCAAAGGTTATGTAGCAAAAATTAGAATATAATAAGAATAAATACAGTACACAACTGTACAGAATAGAATAAAATAAAATAGTATATAGAGTAGAATAAAATAGAATAAAATATACAATAGGATAAAAATAGAATACAAATTCTATATACAACTGAGTAAAAATACAACGATGCAAGAAAAGAGAATTGCACTTAGTGTTATTGCACATGTGTGGATGTGTGTGTTTGATCAGTTGGAGTCTTTGTTGTACAGTCTGACAGCAGTGGGGAGGAAAGACCTGCGAAATCTCTCCGTCCCACACCGTGGGTGCCGCAGCCTGCCACTGAAGGCTTAAATGTAAAAAATAATAAAAGTGGAAATAAAATGAAAAACGTGAGGCTGAATCCCTCTCACGGACCGTGAACGCCGTTTGTTAAACAGGTAAATTATCCAGCTGTAGTTCCGACTGCAAGCCAGCAGATGGCATTCAGGCTGAACTAAAGAGCAACAGAAGAAGAAAGGGCGGAAGTTGCGTCACGTTGTTTTGGCGTGTTGTCCTGGCAGCAGCAATTAGCTACGTTAGCACCTTAAGCTTCAGACAGAAAAATGTCAGCAGCCGAGGACGACACGGAACTGCGGGACCTGCTGATCCAGAATCTTGAGAACAGCGGAGCTCTGAACAAGCTGAAGGTGAAAGGTCACGTTTAACGTGAAACGCCCTGACGGCGGGATAGGCTACAGCTACTCGCAGCTAACGACTGCTAGCCGGCTGCTCAGAGACTGTTTCAGGTTTATTTTATTTAACCCAAGAGGAGAGATGAAGTTCTGACTGAGTGTAGAGGTTCAGCAGCTGTGTGAGCTCTGTTGCTGCTGTTGTCGATCAAGCAGGATCTAACCTTTGAAACCGGTTTAAACATCCGCGAGAGTAGATGAGACATTTTATTACTAATAACGTGTAACTGCGGCTCAGCATAGAACCTCAAAGCTCACAGCCAGGAAGAAGAAACCTCACAGAACAAATAAAAATAGTTTTCCTTTTTTATTTCCTTTCACGCCCTGTTTTTGTCATGTGACTCGACAGCGTCAGGTGAATTGAGCTGAGAAAGACTCACCTCCAAACCTGAAACCACTCTTATTGATATCTGATCAGTTTGTGACTGATATCTGATCAGTTTGTGACTTATATCTAAACTAAGCGCTGTGTGGATGGTGCAGGTCTAGTTTCGTGCGTGCTAACTTCAGCACAGTTGGAACCCATCAGCCTAAAATGTGATCCAGGAACCAGGAAGATCCGCGCTCATATAAAAATAATGTGAAATACAGCAAATGAATGAAACGCTGTTAGTCCTGCAACACGCTGGTGACCCGTCCAGGTGTGTCCCGCCTCTGGGAGAGGCTCCACCCCCCCACGACCCTGTATACTATGACTGGAAGAAAACTGATGAATGGAAATGAAATAATATTTAGGAAACCCTTTTAGTTTGAAATATCTGTCATGAATGACATGTATGAATTTACTGATCGGTTTCAATAACTGCCTGTATTGATGACATGTTCCTGCAGGCGGAGATGAGAGCGGCGGTGTTCCTGGCAATGGAGGAGCAGGACAAACTGGAGGTGAGTGATTCACACAGAAGTTGATCAGTCAGTGCTGTCCGTCATAGTCCAAGATCAGGACAATGCCAGACAAAACCTCCCACTCACTCTGTGACATGCTGGCCAGTCACAACGAGAGCATGAGATTATACGTAATGCAGCACTGAACAATTCCTCCATCTAATGCACAGCACACACTAAAATATCTGCACATAACAAGGGCAATGTTAACCATATATATTTAATTTGTGTAGCATACTGGAATATTTATAATAAGAGCTATTTTGCTATATTTTAACTTTAGTCAGTTCCAGGTTTAAGTGTCTCGGAGCGACTATTACTACGTCATTAATAAAGTATTCAAATTCAGGAATACGTGAGACAGCAGGTTCATGGTGTATTTAGATTAAAATCTAAGTTTGTAGCCTGGAAAAGTGAACAATGAGGTGGGAGGAGTCAGGAAGTTGGGAGGGGTCAATGATGGTCTTGCTGTGTGACTGACAGCTTTGACCTGCTCTGAGCTCTCGCCGATGTTTCTCCTCAGAATAAAAGTCCGCTGGTCAACGAGAGCCTGAAAAAATGTCTCAACACCAAAGACGGTGAGTTCCTCAACTTCCTCTTCTTGCCTGCCTGCAGCCGGTTGCACTGAGCAGCAACATTTCACGAGCAGGTTAGCAGTGATGAAGGTCATACTGCTTCATGGCTGTTATTTTACAGTTTTACTAAAATTAGTCCAACAGAAAGACTCATCAGCGAGAGAGTTCATAAAGGTTTAAATAATTTCAAACCTGCTCTAAAGAATCCCTCACTGACCCAGCAGCTTTCACTAAGAGTGAAACCGCCCGTGAGCACCATGGCGGAGCATCCGCAGGTTCATCATGCGTTTCTTTCTTATCCTGATGTCATCGCTCATCAGACTGCAGTATTTGTTACAATGGCAACAAGTAATAATAATCATATTAATAATATATTTTATTTGAGGGCGCCTTTCCAAGGTCACCTTACAAAGAGAAGAAGATATCAATAAAACAGTAGATTAAAATAGATTATAATAAATTAAAATACAAAAAACACAAAATACAACCACAAACAACAAATTTAAAAAAAAAACACGATTTGACAGCAAGTAAAATCTGTATTAAAGCGAGTAAGCCAGTTTAAACAAGTAGGTTTTGAGTTGTGACTTAAATAAGGAAAGGGAATCTATATTTCTTAAGGCTGAAGGAAGTGAGTTCCAGAGCCGAGGAGCAGAGCGACTGAAAGCTCTGTGCCCCATAGTGATAAGGCGAGCAGAAGGAACAACAAGATGAGTGGGGATATGAAGCAGATCACAGAGATAAGGAGGGTAAGATAAGGAGGTTATGAATACACTTAAATGTGAGAACTAAGATTTTAAAGTTTATCCTGGCTTCTATGGGCAACCAGTGAAACTGTTGAAAAATTGGGGTAATATGGTCTCTTAAGGGAGTACAAGTTATCACCAGAGCTGCAGAATTCTGAAGAAGTTGAAGTTTATGGAGGGACTTATTAGGGAGACCAAATAAGAGAGAGTTGCAATAGCACTCAAAACGTGCGGCTATCCTAAATGGGCATTCTTAAAGTCAGCAAAGAGGCACAGAAAAGAAGATCGGACACCAGCGAGGGAGGATAAGAAGGACAGACGCAACAACATTGTCATCCCCTATGTAGCCGGTGTATCAGAGAAACTCAGGAGGGTTTTCTCCAAGCATGACATCCCGGTGTACTTCAGACCCAGCAACACACTCAGACAAAAACTGGTTCACCCGAAAGGCAAAACGCCAAAACACAGACTTAACAATGTGGTGTATGCCGTACAGTGCAGCGAGGAATGCCCAGACCTCTACATTGGAGAGACCAAACAGCCACTTCACAAGCGCATGGCACAACACAGAAGAGCCACCTCCACAGGACAAGATTCAGCTGTCCATCTGCATCTTAAGGATAAAGGACACTCTGTCGAGGATGCCAATGTTCACATTTTGGACAGAGAGGACAGATGGTTTGAAAGAGGAGTGAAAGAAGCCATCTATGTCCACTGTGAGCGACCATCTTTGAACAGAGGCGGTGGTTTACGACACCAACTCTCTGCCATCTATAATCCAGTTTTGAGATCCCTTCCCAGACGCCTTAACGCCCACTCACTCCCTGGGCCATCTGACCTCAGGAATTCGCATGATAAGGTGGGGCCAGGTTTCACAATGAACTCACCCGAAACTCTGGCTGATTGGGACCCACACCCAGTTCCACACCTTGGCTCAGGCGATTAGAGGATCATCAGGGGGTCCTTTTGTCCCTCTGTGGGGGGACACTCCCACCAGGTTTATATCTGGGACTCTCCACCATTTGACCTTAGAACTGAAGAAGCCTCTCGGATGAGAGGTGAAACGTCTTCAAGTAACTTAAAGAAGTCCAGACGCTTTTCTTTGCAAGCTCCTTTGACTACGATGACCTGGATGACTGAGAACCTTCACAGACACGAGAGTTGCAATAATTGATCCAGGAAGTAATAAGACTATGGACAAGGATGGCAGCAGTAGGACTGGGCAATATATTTTATTTTATTTGTTTTTGTCTTATGCTTTTATGATTCTGTAAACTTCTTGCTTTTATGTTACTTTTATTCTACTGTGTACAGCGACCTTGAGTGTTTTAAAAGGCGCTTTCAAATAAAATGTATTATTATATATCGAGTTGGTTTTTTTTGTTGTTTTTTTTAAATATTGATATATTTTTATACGAGATATAAGATGTGACAGCATCGTTTATATCGATATGGTATATGCAATAGCGGTCCTAGCCTGTTTGGCGCCCCGGGCGAACACTCCCTCTGGCCCCCCTCCCCCGCCCACACACACACACACACTAAGGATTGTAAATGAACATAAAACTGTTGTCGGAACCATACTGAATTTCACCAGAGAAACACACACACACACACATATGAAGAGAGAGAGTATGCATTACATGCAAACGGCTACTAAACAGCCATCATAATTCGTCATACAATGAGAGCAGGACAAATTAACAATTGACAATGACTAATTAATATTAAAATCTGTAACCTAATGTATTTTTTGGAGTTTAGTCTGTTACTGTTACTATTTTTACCATTTCTTTTTGGAGCAACTGTAACGCACATAATTTCCTTAGGGATTAATAAAGTATTCTGATTTTGATTGTTTCAGGATGACCTGCCATTATCCAATGACACATCTGCTTACCTGTATCTTTTGCTCGTTTCTCCTCCTCTTCTTTTCTCTTTTTTCTAAACTGAGCACCTGATGGCTTTGAACTTTTCTTGTCCATCTTCCATTGGTTTTAATTTTGCACTCCAGTATGAACACAAATCCCCCAACTCGAGGATCACCACAACATAACCTAATAGACCTACACCTTAGTTCACAGATTCACTTTGTCTAAGGTTTATTTCCGAGATTTCACACAACCCAGGATTCAAATCATGAATACATATGGGCTTATATATTCAACATTATGAATGAAATGTGCTCTATTTGGAAGCAGCCGGCCCCTCCCCTTTCGACGGGTTGTGTGTGTGGCTTTAAATAATCAAACTGTAAATTATAAATTTTAAATTATTATTGATCCTTTTATCCCTAGTCCCCGGTCTCGGTGGGGCGGTGGGGAAGCTGTGGCGGGGGCATGGTTTGCTGGCCTGCTGCAGAGGAGGGGTGACACAGGCTGTATCCCAAATTTAGGGTCTGCAGCCTTAAAGGCCGCATTTTAAGGCCGATTACGTCACAGCAACGTGACGAAGGCTGTTTTTTTTTTTTTTTTAATTTTTTTTTCTTTTTTATTTGCACAGAAATGCACAACAATTATGGCAATCTCTACAAAGATTCTATTTTCCAACATGAAATATTATCAGAACAGGCTGAATTTCAGCATATATATGATAGATAATGAACAGGAAGTACAAACAACAACAAATAAATAAATAAAACCAAACCCAAACAGAATCAAAACAAAAAAACAAACAACAACAACAACAACAACAACAAAAAAACAAATAAACAAAAAAAAAAGGACATTATACGTTAGGGGTTTTCTAGCAGATCTAGTTCAATAATCATATGATTCAGAACCAGAGCTTGTTTTTTGTCCATAAATTTAACAGATGAGAGGAAGAGGCAGAGTTCTTTGTGAAAAGTAAAAAAGGATGGCTTTGTTTTCAGAAAACGACATTTGTGAATGAAGAATTTCCCCATAATAATTATTACATTTAAAACATTGTCAAGCTTCTTTTCTTTTCTTTTCTTTTCTTAGAGAACCAAAAATAATATCATTTTTAGAAAATTCAAGTAAGTTTGGAATCTTTGGAAAGAGCCAGTAGTGCACATCGTTCCATAGGGCTTTACAGAATATACAATCATAAAATAAATGTTCTGTTGATTCAATATCCCTATCACAAAAAGAGCAAGAATTATTATCAATAGCAAAGCGACGTCTGAGAAATTCTTTGGAAGGGTAAATACCAGAGAGTATTTTGTAGTGGACCTCCTTAGCTTTGGGAGGAATGGGAAGTTTTAGGTAATTTTTTCTGATCTCTGTCTTTTGATCACCGGAGAACAGATGTGAGATGGAATTTGGATTGCATCTATAAGGGAAAAAAACATTAGTAAATAATTCCCTAATTTGGGAATTTTTCAGACTGTTAGCTGTAAAGTTATGCCCATTTACCAAGAGTTCAGGGAGGTCAGGGGATCTATAGTCAGGGTTTTGAAAAAGATTATATGCTGTACACAGAATGTTTTGAGGGATAGCCTTAGTAATTTTTTTAAATTCTTTGTTATTTATTTGCAGATTATAATTGGTGGTGAAATCTTCTAATAAAATTTTACCTCTATCATTTAACAAATGCATCACTGACCAGATGCCCTTATCGTACCATTTTTTTATAAAGATTGATTTGTTTCCAATGTTTATGTAGCGACAGTTCCATAAGGGAGTGTTGTGTGGGCTGTAGTTATGTTTGTATATTAATTTCCAGTATAATAAAACTTGCTGGTGAAAGGAAGAGAGCTTTATGGGGAGTTTTTTTTATGTCAAAATCACATCTAAGTAAAAGATTAATTCCGCCTAGATCTGAGAATATTTTGCTTGGAATGTGAAACCAAAGACTATTTTGACTTCTTAAAAATGACCTAAGCCAATTTATTTTTAGGGTGCCATTTAAGCTGTCAAATTCAATAGCTTGCAAACCTCCATCTCCAAATTGTTTGACTAAATTACCTTGCCTGATAAAGTGGGTTTTGCGTTTCCAAATAAAATCAAAGTTTAGCTGGTTAATAGATTTGATTGCTGATTTAGGCACTCCTACCGCATATGCAGGATATACTAGCCTGGAGATACTTTCCATTTTGGTGAGAAAAATTCTACCCAGAATCGATAAGTCTCTCTGAGCCCAGTTATTTAACTGAGTTCTACAAATTTGGATTTTCTCCCAAATATTAAGGTTATCTAAATCAGTCTTATTCCTGGTTATATACATACCCAAATATTTGACAGTGGATTTAACAGGAATATTAAAAGTGTTAGAAATAGTACAATCATTTAAGGGTAAGATCTCACACTTGTTTAAATTTAGATTTAAGCCTGAAGCTTTTGAGAAAGTTTCAATAATCTGCAGAATTTTGGGGATTTCATTCAGGTTATTTAGGAAAATAGTTGTATCATCGGCTAACTGGCTGATAGAGAGCTCTTTACCCAGGATAGACATCTTACCAAACTCAGCATTTTTAATCAATATGGAAAGCATTTCTGTTGCTGCAATAAACAGCAATGGTGAGATTGGACATCCTTGTTTTATTCCTTTGCAAATCCTAAATCTTTGTGAGGTGCCACGTGGAAGACACACTGAACTGTTAGTATCTCTGTACAGTAATTTGATTACATTAATGAAGTTACCTCCAAAACCGAACAAATCAAGGGCTTGAAACATAAATTCATGCTCTATCATGTCGAAGGCTTTGTAAAAATCTAAAAATAGAACAAAACCTTGGTTTTCAATTAGGTAGTTGTAGTCAATCAAGTCCAAAATAAGGCGGATATTATTATGAATTGAGCGGCCTTTTATAAATCCAGACTGAGTGTCAGAAATAATTTGATTTATGCCTGATTTTAACCTGTTTGCAAAAATATGTGTTAAAAGTTTATAATCATTATTTAATAGAGTAATTGGTCTTAAATTATCAAGAAGAGTCGGATCTTTCCCAGGTTTTGGTATGAGTGTAATTACCCCTTGTTTCATAGTGTGTGTGAGAGAACCATTTTCTACTATTTCTGTAAGCATTCCAAACACAAGGGTTCTAATATGAACCCAAAAATGTTTGTAAAAGTTACTGGTCAAACCATCACAACCTGGTGCTTTATCTTTGGGTAAAGCACTTAAGGCTTTATCTAACTCTTCAATGGTAATTTTGCCCTCACAAGTCTTTTGAAAATTTTCATCAATTTTTGGAATCAGGTGTTTGATAGATTGAAAAAAAGCCTCAGCCAATGGTCTAGAGTATGAAGAGGAGTACAAATTACTGTAAAAGGTAAAGATTTCTTTAGCTATTAAATGAGGGTCAGTGCATAGCTGACTATCAATTTGTAGACTATCTATGGCGTTTCTTTCTTGTCTTATCTTTTCTAATCTACAGAAATATGCTGTACTTTTTTCGCCATCCTCGATCCACTTGGCTCGGGATCTCAGATATGCTCCTTTAGCCTTTTTAATATAAATATCGTCTAAAGAAGACTGTAGAATACTTCTACGCTGTTTGTCATAATCATTAAAAAAGGGTTTCGAGCAGATGTGATTAAGTTCTCTGATAACTTCAGTTTCTTTTTGCTTGTTCTGATGAGCTATTATTTTACTGTGTTTAATTGAGATTTGACGTACTTTAAATTTAAAGAATTCCCACTTTTCTGTGTAAGAACTTATGTTTTCATTAGCTGAAATAAGTTCTAGTTGTTGAAGTATTTCGTTATTAAAATTTTCATTGGTAAGCAGGGATGAGTTAAACTTCCAGTAACCTTTATTATGAGAGTTTTTAAGTTGAGGAGTGACACTGAGATTTATCACACAGTGGTCGGTTAAAGGTGCAGCTGAGACACCCACATCTATACTATTCTGCATTAAACTGTCTGAGATTAGCCAGAAATCGATACGTGATTTCGCCGAACCATCAGGCTTGAACCACGAAAAGGACTGAACAAGTGGGTTTGCTAATCTCCAAGGATCTATTAGGTTAAGATTTAGACAGAAGTTGTGTAAAAATGAATTTATATGATGGGAATGGAATTTAGAGGGTGATCTATCAAGCCATTCATCATAAACCATATTGAAATCTCCACCTAATGGTAAATGGACTGGTTCTTATGTAGCGCTTTTCTACTCTTCTGAGCACTCAAAGCGCTTTATACAACTTGTGCATTCACCCATTCAGACCCATTCGCACAAGCACATTTTTCCTAGGTGCTTTCTAACTGACATTCACACACATTCATACTCCGATGGATGCATCGGAGAGC
The DNA here is from genome assembly GCF_963576455.1 of Neolamprologus multifasciatus. Classification (NCBI taxonomy): domain Eukaryota; kingdom Metazoa; phylum Chordata; class Actinopteri; order Cichliformes; family Cichlidae; genus Neolamprologus; species Neolamprologus multifasciatus. The sequence goes on from NC_140453.1 coordinate 26,246,491, forward strand.
AATATGGGGTTAGTATCTTGCCCAAGGATATTTGGCATGCAGACTAGGGGAAGCCAGGAATCGAACCACCAACCTTCCGATCAGTAGATGACCTGCTCTACCACCTGAGCTACAGCCACCCCACTAATATAAGATTGTTTGTGGAGTATTTGTGAGATAGTTCTTTTAGGTGACTGGTAATCTCAGTTAATAAAAGTTTGTTCTGAGCTACATTGTTGTAACCATAAATATTACATAAGATCAAAAAGCTATTATCCACTTTGAGTACACAAATTAGCCAATGGCCCAGACTGTCTTTCCTATGAGTTTCAATTTTATTACCAAAGTTTTTAAATAGTAAGGCCACCCCAGCTGATTTGTTAGTACCATGACAAAGAATTATTCTTTCCCCCCACTGACTAGACCAAAAATTTTCATCTGCCTCCACAGAGTGTGTTTCTTGTAGCAGTATACAGTTCGCCTTTACATTTTTACAGAACAAAAATATTGATTTTCTTTTAACACTGTCTCTTAAGCCCCTAGTATTTAAAGACACACAGTTAACATTGGAACTAAGGAATGACATAAAAGGGAAACGAGAAAGCAAAATAAAAAGAGGTTGACTGTACTTCAAGTACCCAGATAGAAGTAGAACTCTATAAAATTGGGAGCACTTAATCCCTTAAAACTGAATTCACAAAGTGCAAACGACCTCTATGAAAAATCCTTACAGTAACGTACCAAATAGGTAATATAAACAGTAAGTATTGAACCTGCCTATTTAAAACTTTTGGCATTCTTAGAATTGAACGTGACCTAAATAGAATTGTTAGCAAAACGCATTGTACTCAAAGAGTAATATGCTGACTGGTTATTTGGAATAGTTCGACAGTCACCCAGGGAACACCCGAACTCCGTTGATGTAACCGGCATGCCCTCGGTAGTAGACGTTCTTCCCTTCAGCTCTGGCTCGCTCCATTTTGGGCCAAACTGCAGCTCTTGCTTCTCGGTCTAGTTTGCAGAAATCTTGCTTGAAGTAGACGCCTAGCTCCTTGCACACCTGGGAATCCTTAGTCAGTTTCCAGAAAGCGTCTCGGTAGTGCCTCATAGTGAACTGAACTATTATTTGTCGATGTCTACCCGCTTCTTTTTTCCCTAGACGATGGACGGTGTCCACAGCGTTGCCCAGTGAAGAAGCCCAATGTGGCGCGATCTTAGCCAAGATGTCAATAACTTCTTTGCGAGTATCTTCGTCATTTTTTTCTTTCCAGCCCTGGATTTTCAAGTTCCAGCGACGCATGTATCGTTCTAGTTCTAACATTCTCTCTTTCAGCTCAGCGTTTTCTTTGTTTAGAGCAGGAATGTCTTTTTCCAAACCAGACAGTTTAGCCTTACAGTCTTTTATATCTGCTGCGTTCATTTCAGCCAACATGGCAATGTTAGCCACCATTATCATGTTGTTACTTAGCTGCACGCCGAAGTCATCGATCTTGTTTGTTAGCTTGTTAATGGCTTCTATTATGGAGTTGTTGGTTTCCACACTTTGGGACACAGTACCCTGGCTAGGGGGTGTGGGTGCTTTGGTGGGCGTAGGTGGAGTTTTTCTTTTGGCTGACGGTGTTGAAATCTCCATTGCATATTCGTGCTCTTGGAAGCTACCGCTGGCTTAGCTGAAGCTTCTGCTTTTTCCCGCGTCATCTTATTCTCCATTTAACGGCAGATTGGGTCTGTTCAATAGGTTTCAAGAGGTGAATCTAGTCCTTAAAAACTATAGGCAAAAACAGCAACCTACTTGGTATTCAAAAGTAGAGGTCTAAACAGGTCCACCGGGATTAGTGCACGACGGCTTAAAAGAAGTTGCCTGCCCCGACGGCCATCTTGCCGGACCACCGGCTGTTCCAATTCAAAGGCTGCTCAAAATGCGGCCTGTTGCTACCCGATCCGTACCGGAAACCCGATCGGTACTCCGCATGCGCAAATCTTACGTCACTTCCTCTCTTTGCCAAAATTGCAACATTCAATATATTTGAATGACACGGTTAGCGCCCAGTTAGCTCTTAGCATTTCTCAACAGCTCTGCCTCCTTTTCGACTACCGGGACATTTAAACAATGGATGATCCGTATCCGCAACAAATTTTTGCTTTTCTCCTCAACAGAGAGCGTCCCCCGATTGAACAACAGTGCCGTAAAATAAGAAGAATGGTGCCTAATGACACTATATACTGGACTGTATGTAGCGTAGATGACAATAAAGTTTTACTTTGACTTCAGCAGCAAGCAGGCGCACCGAGGGCTCTCGCGCTCACTTTTCACGTTTCGAAAAAACATTGGTGCAAATTATAAATCTGTATCATAATGTCTGGTGTTTTCGTGTTTGTTGTTTTGCTTTTATTTTGTTTTATTTTGCGAGCTGGTTATTAGATGCTACTCCAGCCAGAGAATCCTCCGCCGCCCCGCCCTGTCCTCCCTGTGCCGCAAGGAGCAGGCGCACCTCGCTAACGGAGGGCGCCCTTACTCCCAGCAAATGGGCGATAGAAAACCGATCGGTGCCTATGCCATTCCCAGTACGCGCTGGCTGATGCCGGGGCAGCATGAGTACGAGCAATGATTTTTATCTGCCCCCCACCACGATGCCGCCCCGGGCAACCGCCCGTGTCGCCCGTATCAAAAACCGCTGCTGGGTATATGTTGCGTTATAATTATACTTGTGGAGCCTCAAGTTTGCCTCTCTTTTGTCTCTACTCGGCCTCGCCTCTCCTTCACTGAGCACAAGTCCCCCTCCCCCATCGCTTCACCTGCAGGCAACAACAAGCAGTGTTGCCAACTTAGCGACTTTGTCGCTATATTTAGCGAGTTTTCAGACCCCCTAGCGACTTTTTTTTTCTAAAAAAAAGTCGCAAAAAAAAGACGTGAAAGCGCATATCGCTTTTACTCTCAACAAGCAGCGGGTGAACTGTAACGCAGTCAGTTCTTCTTTTACTCTTTTACTCTTATGCTGTTTTGTGGATCACAAGGTTTAAAACTACTTATAAACACACACACACAAAGTAACTCCACCAGAGTGCCTATTTCGGGTCACTTTTGCCGGTCCAAGCCCGGGTAAAGGAGCAGGGTTGGAATTGTGACATTAAAAAAAACAATAATTGCTCAAATAAATTTAATTTGTAGTTCTAAATAAATTCTAAATGCATTTAGGACGTTTTTTACTCACTTTATGTCTCTTCCACGATGTTATTTCTCTCTCCAACAACATAGATTACAATAACATTAGCATGACCGATTATGCAAATTAGGTGATGACGTCATTTAGCGACTTCTAGCGACTTTTAGGACAGCCAATAGCGATTTTCCTTACTGAGGAGTTGGCAACACTGACAACAAGACGGACACAGCAAATCTCCGTTACCGCGGATCGCCCCGTGCGTGGGGCTGGACGGCATCAACGTGTTAACGAGCTAACAGCTTTCTCAAAAGTTGACAATGCACCTTATGTATGAATTCTGGATGTTCTTACTGACCATGAACCGATTTTATGTGGTACACGGCGCTCAGCAATCTGTCAAAAATGTTTTAGTACGACTTTGGTAAGCTACGAAGCCGCACCGCTTGATGGATGATGTTGGAGCATTACGGCTACCGTAGTCTGGAGCCTCGCGGAGCCGCCCGGAGATGACAATATAAAGAGACAAGACGATGAGGCTCCAGTTACAGCAGTGCAAGTAAACAAACAATATATATAAGAAGAGTAAGAAAATAAATATACACTTTAGGACCAGGGGTAAAGGGATCAATAACAATTTTAAATTTACAGTTTGATGATTTAAAGTCTCACACACAACCCATCGAAAGGGGAGGGGGCCCTGCTGCTTCCAAATAGAGCACATTTCATTTATAATTTTGTAAATCCAAGCCCATTATGTATTCATAATTTGAATCCTGGGTTGTGTGAAATCTCAGAAATGCACCCTAGACAAAGTGAATCTGTGAACTAAGGCAGCGGTCCCCAACCCCCGGGCCAAGTCGTTTGGTACCGGTCCGCGAGAGTTGAGGCTCGGGTGTGAAATGTATGGTTTTCTGGGTTTTTATCGGTTTTTAGCGCTATTTAGTTATTATTTTTTATTGTTAACTCGGTTTTCCTGGGTCTTTTCACATGTGTTATGAATAAATCTTCTTTTTTTCGGTACCGGTACTAGTTTTATGTTGTTGTATTCATCCGCGACACCTTAAAGGCCGGTGTTGTGCCAAAAAGTGATTGTCTGCCAAAAACTGATTTCCAATGTTTCTGTGTATTTTTTCTGTGTAATATCTTTACGTATGTTCGTAAATACACTTCGGTGAACAGGGTTTACAAAGGGGTTATATAGAGAATTAAAAAAATTATCAGTTTTTCAAGTATCTTTACAACTCTGTGTTATTGTACTTACATTATAACCAATCCGGTCCTTTATCCCCACTTAAAATATTTTTACAGAACTATTGTAATATTTGCTGCCATTTCTGCTGTCCTCTTGGCCCACTTACTCTTACAAAAGACATTTTTAATGTTAATGAGATTTTTTTTAACTGCATAAATAAAGGTTATATAAAAGTCGCTGCCAAAAACTGATTGCGGCTTCTACCTTGTTACACGAATGTTGTTTGTGGCTCAAGATGACTTTATGTCATCCATAAGCGATGCATTTGACATATGTTTCATATATTATAGCCCAACAAGTTACTTATAGCAGTTTAAATACAAGCAATCAGTTTTTGGCAAATACCGGAAATCAGTTTTTGGCAGACAATCACTTTTTGGCACAACACCGGTCCGTGAAAATATTGTCGGGCATAAACTGGTCCGTGGCGCAAAAAAGGTTGGGGAACGCTGAACTAAGTTGTAGGTGTGTTAGATTATGTTGTGGTGATCCTCGGGTTGAGGGATGGGTGTTCATACTGGAGTGCAAAATTAAAACCAATGGAAGATGGACAAGAAAAGTGGGGAGTGTTCGCCCAGCCCAGGGCGCCAAACACTGTCGCGGAGTAATACGTACTGTGCTTCAACGTAATGTTACCGTATTTTGTGCGTATAAGGACCTTAAATGGCTCCTGTTAAGAGACACGGTTACACAGAGGATTTCAAGCTCCAGGCTGTCTGTCACGCAGTAGAACTTGGGAACAGAGCAGCTGTAAGATATGTCTCTTTGTTATTATACTCAGCGTCTGTTAGTTTACATTTTGACTGTACAATTGTGAGCTTTTTGTTATGCACAAAAACAACATTGTTTTCTTTTATTTATGGAGCAATATTAATAAATGCTGATAATTTATTTTTGAGTAATTTTTTCATGTATGTTAATAAAAGTGCCTGTGTTACATCTGGGACACAGCTTTGACTAAGGATGGGATGAAGTTGGTTAATGTTACGTAAGTGAAAAGTATGCAGACCGGGTTATGAAATGAGAGAGTACTGTCAAGTATGACACCCAAACTCTTTACCTGCGGGGAAGGAAGGATCGGGGAATTTTCAATATTAAGAGAAACTGTTAGATTTGGTTAAGATAGAGGCTGTGCCAGTGAGTAAAACTGTTTTATTACTGTTAAGTTTGAGAAAATCGGAGGAGAACCATGATCTGATCTCCATAAGACAGTTCAAGCGGGAGGTAGGTGGAAGGGATGAATTAGGTTTGGAGGAAATGTAGAGCTGGGTGTCATCAGCATAACAATGAAAATTTATATTATATTTTCGGAATATTTGGCCAAGAGGGAGCATGTAGATAATGAATAAAAGAGGCCCTAATACTGAACCCTGGGGCACGCCAGCAGAAACAGGATAGAGACTTGAAGAGTGTGATTTAAATTGGATAAACTGAGTGAGGTCTGAGAGCTATGAGGTGAACCAGGCAATGGGGGTGTGACTAATGCCAATAGATGCTAATCTGCTCAGGAGGATATTATGAGAAATTGTGTCAGATGCTGCACTAAGATCGAGAAGGATGAGGATGATTAAAAGACCAGAATCAGCTGCCATCAGAAGGTCATTAGTAATCCTTAACAAAGCAGTTTCTGTACTATGATTGGGGCGGAAACCAGACTGAAATTGTTGGTAGAGATTATGGTCATTCAGGTATGAGTGAAGCTGGGAGGCAACAACTTTCTCAAGGAGTTTCAAAATAAAGGGGAGGTTTGATACAGGGCAGAGATTATCAAAATTATTGGGATCTGCACCAGGCTTTTTGAGAATTATAGTGACAGAAGCAGTTTTCAGGGATGGAGGAATAATTCCAGTGTTAAGGGAAGAGTGGATAATACTAGTTATAGGAGGAGCCAATGAAGGGAGACAAGCTTTAACTAACACAGTGGGAAGAGGGTCGAGCTGACAAGTGGTTGATTTTGATTTTTGAGTAAGATTTGGTACATCAGCTATGGAGGGAAGAGGAAAACGGAAAGTCTACTTCACAGCTAGAAGCTCCTACAGAGTTAAGTTGTTGGTGGATATCAGCGATTTTATGAGTGAAAAAAGATATAAGAGAGTTGCAAAAGTCAGCAGAGTCCATATGAGAGGGGAATGAGTCCGGAGGTTTTGTAATTTTACTAAACAATGAAATGAGAGACCTGGAGTTACCTTCACTAGAACTGATTAAACCAGAATAGTATGTAGATTTGGCTGAAGCAATGCAGTCCTTATACAACAAGATATGATTGACACATACATGCACACAGACATACACTCGTTTAAACCACTGAGGTCAAACTGGAGGCCTGCAGCTGAGTCCTGGTTGGTCTGTGGCATGAGTAGTGACCACGTTCAGTGGTGTGAAAGCCGAGCAGAGAGTTGGAGGTCAGGACGTGTTCGTCTGACCAAAAACGGTTGGTTGATACTGGTTTCCTAGTGACATCACAGTGCTCATCACAGTGTTCCCTGCTTCAGAGGCATGTGAAGAGTTTGGACATCTCCAGCAGGATGTTTTTCACCTTTTGGGATTACATTGTGTGAATAAGCGATGAGACGCCGATGCTTCGTGTGGCCTTCAGGAATTAAATGATGTTAAACAATGAGAAGAAAAAAGCTTCATGAAAATTAGTGTCAGGACCATTGGAGCAAAGTCACATCAATCAGATTTTAGTGTTTGATCAGTCTTACAGATCATGAGTAGTGAAATGCCAGGTAATCAATCAATACGTGAAGTGATTGATGAGTGATAAGGATTGGTAGATTGTCTCTGAACACAGCATCAGATGATCTCAGCTGCTGAGAGAGAAGTTTTCCCTCTGATGCATCTTGATGATGGTGATAGTGTTGATGTCATGCCCTTGCAGGTCGTCTGGTGGCGAGTCTGATCGTGGACTTCCTGCAGGTCTTTAACCTGGACTTCAGCCTCGCCGTCTTCCAGCCAGAGATCAACTCTGTGAGTACCAGAAGCTTCTCCTCCACCTCTTCCTCCTCTTCCTCCTCGTCATTGCCTCTGACTCCTCATGCTGCTTTCAGGTGTCATGAAGCTGTGAAGAAAGTGCAGCTGTATTTGCTGTTTGAGTGTTTGAGCTATGAGAGCTGTGGTATCAGTAGAGGATCCATAATAATACATATTAATAAATCAATAAATTAGAGGCGTGATGATGGCGGCCTGTGACTGGAAAGAAAATGTGAGCGATGATGTCTAAATAACAAAGGACCGAAGCAGCTCCTGAACGCCGTGTTCGACACTTGAAGCTCAGCGCCACACAGCGTGCGGTTTCCTCCTCCTGTAGCCGAGGACTCGCTGAGGCGCGCTCGCGACCACAAACTGACTCAATTTTCCTTCTCGTGGTTTGTGGGTTTGAAGCTTAGATCACTGGTTGGCTTCCCCTTGGTTGTGTGACGGTTTCTGTTCTCTGTTTAGTTACAAACTCTGGAAAGCTCACAAACCCTCGAGGACGATGCGATTCTCCCACGTTAGAACAAACTGCTCGGCCCGAGCAGAAAAGCATCCAGCTGCACCTCCACCTCTGCACCCCCTCATACAACCTTACAGCAGAGGTGTTTCAAGGACCAGCACAGATGGAGCTAGACGTGCAAAGAGCCATCGGTAACAGTAATGACTGTCAGATCAGCTGATGATGATGATTTTACTGGTATGCTGAGATTAAACTCTGTTAGGCCTGACTTTACTCAGCAGGAGCTTCCTGCTGTCGTTTTCAGAACACTTGATCTCTGACCTCTGAGGACACTAAGATTTAAGCTCCTCTGAGATTTTTAGTAGATACACTGATGGAGTCAATTTCAGGCTCCTGTGTCGTGTTGTTTTCAAGTTCTCACAGTTGAAAACTAGCGTGTTCATGCCGCCCTCACTGCATGGTGACAACAGTAAGAACTTTGTTTCTGTTTTAGATGAAGGGTTCACTGAGAAACTGCAGGGCAATGGAGGCCTGCTGACAGGTGTGCAGACAGCGCAAGTGTTGTTGGCAAGCTCAGGGGTGATACGTTCAGCCCACTCGCGAGTTCAGATTTCAACCTGTACGCTGTCAGCGAGTAAGGGTGCCGATGGCTCACTGATGAGGGTGAACGGACTGCAATAATGCAAACATTATTGCTGACAAATGCAACACGACCTTTAAGTGTCCGCTCCATGTCTGCTCAACGTTTAAATAAAGTTTTGTCTGTGTGTTTTTGGGTTTTTTCTAAACAAAGAAGCCAGTATCAGCCAATTAAGGATGTTTATGCTGTTGCTGAGCGTGAGGCCTGTGCCGGCTGGACGAGTTCTTGTTTAGTTTTTTTGATAAAGCTTTATTTGTTTCCTGCTGCTGTATTTGTCCAGGCGAGCTGTCTGGATGGGCGGGATCAGATCTCCAGGGAGCTCGGCCTCTCCGACTTGGACCTGAACAGGAAGTCTCCGCTGCTGCTGGAGCTTGTCAGGAGGGGGCGCCACCGGGACAAAGCGGCCTCCTTGGCTGAGGTGAGACAAACCTCCTGAGGATGATGATGTCAGTGAAGTGATGAAGAGTTATTGATGGAATGTGTGCGTGTGAGAGCAGGGAGACCAAGGAGGGAGCATTCCCAAGATGAGCGGACTTCTCCTTCACTGTGTGTGTGTGTTTGTGTGTCGGTGCGTGTGTCTGTGTGGGTTATTCTGGGTCATGATGTCAGTAGATGGAGGGTTTTGGTTTCCTGTTGATCTCAGGGTGTCCTAGTTTCTGCTCCGAACTCTGCAGCACATGCAACCAGCCCACAGTACTGGTATTACAGTACTGCTACTGACACTAGTACTGATAGTAACGTGCATGAAGTCTTCTGTTCAGTTCCTGGACTCTGCCACGGCAGCTTTGCATGATCCACATCAAGTTTGTTTAATTTTTGTGTAGTTTGAAGACATTTGGACTTTTATTCGTTTAAATACTAAAAAGGTCTGTGGATGACAGAAGCTAACCAATCACATTGGCGGTTACATGCAAGTAAACAATGAGGTGATCAGTAAGGATTATTTGAAGCAGCAGGTGGGCAGGGCTTCACCCCTGACAGTCAGGTGGAGCTAACATGAAAAACAATACAGACATGAAGAACAATACAGAAGATCAGAGCGACTATGAGAACTGAAATGGACCAAAATGTAAAATTAGGCTGCACACGTTTGATCCCTCTGAAAGAAACAGCTCAGCTGACACAAACATGAGAATCTGACTTAAAATGATTCATTTAACTCACTTCCTGCTGAACACTGACGCCATAGATGGATGAGTCAGAAGGAGCGTGGAGAGGAGGGGGGACTCCATGCTATTTCTGGAGCTCGATTGGTCAGTTTGTCAACCCATCCTCCTGTTAGGGGCATTTATGGGTTAGTGTGGGCATGGTCTCTGAACGTTTTTCCATCCGTGGCATCACTCAGAGGCCAATTTGAGTGTGAGATTAAATAATCCAGAGTTATCCCTTAACCCCCCAAGGTTTCTGTTCAATGTGGTTTAAATGTGTGTGTGTGTATATATAAGGCGTGTGTTTTGTGTGTGTGTTTGCTTGCACCGGTTTGGTTTAATCTGTGGTTTGTTTTCTGTGAGCTGCAATCTAATCTCAGCCAATATCTTGCTGAGAGAGGTTTAGCGTGAGGTCACAGGTTCACACGTGTCACATCTGATCCTTATCAGTAAATAAACTACTTCCTTCCCCTCGTTGTAGGAGCTGACTCAGAAACAGATCACAAATGCCAATAAGAAGTTTGACTTTTACGACAAGGTGAGCCCCAAACTGTACCTGTGTGTGATGTCATCAGCCATTATCCAACTACAGGCTGCAAGTATTGATCTTTTGTCTTTGACCCCCGGCAGGACCACAGCGGCTCAGTGCTGAGAGAAAATCTGAAAAACATCTTTACTGATTTGTTCCCCGCTGTGAACAAGTAAGTTTTACTTCCTGTTTCAGACAGTGCAGAGGGACACGGAAAGAGTCTGAGGATGATGACGATGATGATGAAGGTTAATCTGTTTGTGTGATCTACAGGAACTTGTTGGAGAGGTTCGTCACTGATGAGCTCAGAGCCTCAGAAAAAGACTTCTCTACAAGTAAGAAAACGATTTTAAACCAATCACACTGATCAGAAACTCTGATGGCGCTCTGACTGATCTGTGTCTGATTGATCTGGTTGATTTGATCAATACGTCTACAGCTATAGACTTCCAGCAGTTCCTCGGGATGTACCGACGGCTCTTCTCTCAGTGCAGGAGTGTGGTGAGACTCAATTTATGGTTTCTGATCACATTTTATGAGTTAATGTGAAACATTTAGAGTATAAATCTGAGAAAATGCTCTTCAGAGACTCCGAGTCTCACAAGGCCTCAAATTTGTTCAGGTGCTTCAGGACTCTGATATGGGTGTGGCTCATAGCCAGTTACCTGAGCAGAAAGTCAGCCCTCCACCTCACAGTAAGGTACGTTTGCTCTGTCATCTGACCGGTCAAAGGTCATTCCGCTTTACTTCATCTCCCTGTATTTAAAGCTGGTGACATCACAGAGATTCTGGGTTTGTATTTTTGTTTTTTTCCCAAACGCAACCGCCTTGAGGTAACAGCTGTTGTAATTTGGTGCTAGCTAAATAAAATAAAGAATATTTAAAACACATACAGAAACAAACATAAAAGTAAACAGTTCACTAAAGGTCAGGTTGCAGCAGACTTTAGCACATGTGTACATGATAGAATGAAAACCGTGGGATAAATAGTTTACAAAATAGAATTATAACAGTTTAATTTGTGTTCTAACACAGTTACAGCTGCTGGCACCAAGATGAAGATGCTGATGTTAGCCTGTTAGCTCTGAAGATGCTAATGTTAGCCTGTTAGTTCTGCTGGTAGCTGCATTGAGTTAATTCTAGCACTGATTTCAGCTTGTTAACTGCCATGTAGTGAAGATGATGGCCTGTTAGCTATGCTGATAACCATTTAGCTGTAATGTTAACCCGTTACCTGATAGCCATGTAAGAGCTGATATTAGCACTGATGTTAGCCTTTTAGCTGATAGCTGTGTAGCGTTGATATTAGCCTGATAGCTCTGCTGATAACCATTTAGCTGTAATACTATCCTGATTGCCATGTAGAGCTGATATAACCTGTTAGCTGATAGCCGTGTAGCACTGATGTTAGCCTGTTAGCTGATAGCTGCTATCCTGTCCTGCACAGATCCCCAGGTATAAAGGCCTCAGAGGACAAAGTCAGACAGCAGCCCAGGTAACACAATGAGGAGCAGATGAGAGACTCACCTTGTGCTATTGCTAACCATCACCATAAACAGCAGCACTTCTGACTAACGCTCCTCTCTGGCCTCCTCTGTCACAGCTCAGAAACAGGAAGCTATTCATGTTATGACTTATGTTCATCTTATAAGACATCAGCTATAATGATCACAGCTCTTCTGGTTAGGAAATAAAATGAAAGGCTCTAACTTTAAATCTTTTAATATTCAAACATCCCCAACTTTCCAGAGTACTTTTGCATCAGTCGTAGTTCAGAATAATCAGTTATCCGATTATGGGAAAATACGTTTTACCTCCTTCCCCTCACTGCTGTATTTCTCCTGATTGGTGGACTTCAGGAAGCCTGCTGAGGGGCAGTACACTAAGCCTGTGAGCGACAGCATCTGAATTCACCAGACACTATCACTGCCACCATAAACCTAGTTTATTCTGTGTTTGTGTGATAAAATGGCTTCTTCCTGTTCGCATCTTTAAGAATAAAAGCTGCAAAAGAGTACACATCTTTAGTTTTACTGATTAAATAGATTTGTTTATTTCTGAATGAAGACGTGAACATTTTTCTAACTTGTGGTGATGCCTCTTTAAAAGCTTGTATTGTGAAACATACAGGAAGTTCCCGGCTGCTGAACATCAGCTTTAGTTTGAGACCTGCAGCTGATTATGATCAAATCTAACTTTTCTGCTCTGAAACACTGTGACCTCGTTACTGCAGCTTTAATCAGCCTCCACATCTTCCTCTTCAACGCGTCTTCATCACCTGCTCACCTCCAGTCTGGTGTGCACGGTGTGATCTGAACTTGTCATGTCGCTGCTTAGGACTCAGAACGCTCTCTGAGTAAAGGAGATTTCCAGCAGGAGGAGATCTCTGCCGACAAGAAGGAGCGCCTGGACCTGGACCTGGAGGAGGAGGAAGACCTCGATGAAGGAGATTCTTTCTTTGACGACCCGTTGCCCAAACCGCAGAAGACTTATGGCTGGTGAGCTTGGCTGACCTTCGACCTCTGAGTCAGTGTGAATTTGTGGGTCAAACGTACTTCCTTTCAGCTTCAAACCACAGCAGTTATCCTTCCCCCTCACATTTACCCTCCCCTCCAAAATAAAAGGAAAATTTCCAGAAAATATTTGCTGAATCCAAAAAAGAAAAATAATTTTAAGATTTTCTTTCCTAAAAATTGTTTCAATAAAATAAATGTTGCAAACAATCTGAACATTTTGATACATGCAAACATGTTGTAATAGAAAACTGAATTTTCTGCATTTAAAAGAAATTGTTCCAGCTTTCTCTCTTTCATCTCACACCTGAATTTTATGGGGTTATATTTGTGCCACTATTTTGAGCGCATGTAAAACAAATTTGCATGTACAAGTGTTGCATTTTGAGGAGAAATTTATTTTGAGCAAAGAAAAGCTAAATTTGAGCGAACAAAATTCATTGGTGCGTGCAAAAAATGTATTTCAGGGTTTGCTATTACCCGTATACACATACAATAACAGCCCCTCTTGCTCAGTTTTTGCATTTGCTCTTGCTCAGATCTCTGCGGACCCGCTCGCAAAAGTGCTGATCTAACGTTTTCGGGGATGCCTGTTACCCACCAGCTGACCGCACAGCTGGTGGGTAACAGGCATCTCCGAAAACGTTTTTGCAAATATGTGATGACTTTATAAATTGAGCAGATATTTGACGTTTACGCAACAACATTCTAGCCTGAAAATATCTTAAAATTTTATTTTGTGATCAAACCCTGCCACTCTGCGTTCCTCTGCAACTGCCTCGTTTGAGTTTTTGACTAAATGCATTCTAGGATATTTGCCTGGGTTTGGCTACAGTAGCTAGTGAGCTGATTGGAGACCAAAACAGCCAATCAGAATTTTTGCATCCAAGTCTTTGATTGGTTGGTTTTGTGGCACAAATATAACACTGTACAGAAAGAGTTGAACACGCAGGGGCAGAGATGTGGAGAGCGCAAGCGACAAATTGCGAGTAGGTCCGCAGAGATAGTGGCAAATAGTTGCACAAAAATAACATCATAGAACTTTACCTGTCTGTGCTGTTCACACCTGTGCTGTGTCTGAACGTGCTCCCTGTCCTTCCTCTCCTCTTTCTCCTCCTTCTCCTCCTACTCCTCCTGTGGTAGTGCCGTCCCCGTGTTGGAGGAGAGTCTCTCTGGCTCCATCGTGTCCTCCATGAGACGAGGCAAAAGTCTGAGCGAGTGAGTGTGCACGTCCCGTCACGCCCAATCAGAGGAGCTGTACGTTCTTTATTTAAAGAACTTTATTGAAACAGATGCGCGGAGACCAACACAGACACATTTCACTTCACTACAGACTGCGTAAAGAATCATTGTTGTTGTTTTTATTATTATTATTATTATTATTTATAATTTATTTGTATTTGTTCTTAATGAGCAGATTTTCACTGAAGTGTCTCTGTGCTCTGGGCTGTTTCACTGACCAGCTGATGAATGCAAACATTCAGATTTATCCAGGATGATGATGATGATGATGATGATGATTGGCTGCAGAGTTTCCTCCATGGTAGGAGCGATCCTGTGTTTCTAACAGCTTGTCAGGCGGCGTTCAGAGCTGTGAGCTGGGGTTTGAATGTGGAGCAGGATCACGGTGTTGGTGTTCCCTAGATGGACTGGGTGTGGACTGAGCCCTCTGTGGGTGTGACTGTGCCCTCTGTGGGTGTGACTGAGCCCTCTGTGGCTGTGACTGAGCCCTCTGTGGCTGTGACCGAGCTGTCTTTGTGTGGGTGGCCAAGCTCTATGTGGGTGTGGCCAAGCTCTATGTGGGTGACCTCCTGTAGAGCGTGACGCAGGTCTCAGCTCAGCGTTCGTGATGAAAGTGGAGCAGCCGGAGTCTGGGCGGCACCTGAAACCATGTCAGTCTGATCGAACAGTTTTTAGATCAGTGATCGATCAGCAATGAGCAGATGTTATTGATCTCCCTGCTCCCTGTCTGCGTGATGGGCTCTGCACACTGCTGCCCATTAATAGCAGGGGGCGTCACACCCACAGATGGACACAGAGATACAGGAATGACACTCGTGTAAGCACCGCCTGACGGAGCGACCACATAAACATTTGCCGAAGATCTCCCAGCATGCCCTGCTCTTACCTGTGCCCGCCCTGCTGTGCCCCGTGTCACATGTTGGGGAAGGTAAACTCGGAGCTGCTCGCCTGTCCGCCTTATTACGCATGAGTTAAATCAGCATCCCTGTTAACGCCAGTCCCGTGGGCTAAGCTGTACTCGGCTCAGATTACAGTTTGATAGTGGCGATGTGAAACTTTAATGACGTTTGTGGAGAAAGTTGGTCACGGGGGAGCTCCAAGCTTCTCCTCCTCCTCTGCTCATGACTCCGAGGGCGTTTAACAGTTTTCATGGCTGATTACATCCTCCACACTGGAAGCTCAGACTTTGATGTTCACTGACTCCTTTCTTTCCTTCTTTTCTCCTCTTCCTCTCTCTCCTGGCTTTAGCCTGTCTGTGCTGGCTGCTGACTCAGAGGGCGAGCGAGACGAGCCTCTCTCTGATCCCTCTGAGCTCAGGTGAGCTGCAGGTGCACCTCTCTTCATGTGATTGGCCACTGATGAATCCTTCCAGGTGAAGCAGGTCAGCATCAAACCTCTAGGCTTTCCTCTCTGCTCTGACATTTTGGTTGCTCTCGTGAACACGAAAGTGTTTTGATAAACCGTTTTTATATTCCTGGAACTGTCTGATGTCAGAGAAAGGGGATCTCCTTACATAGTCAAATGATTTATAGGCTTCATTAAAAGGTCAGCTTTTGAGTTTCAGGGATGACTTTAGGAATCATAAAGACAGGATAAACTGATTAAACACCACGTTTTCTGTATTTATTTTTGCCTTGAAGCTGTTGCTGGCTTCTCTTTGTCATAAATCAAGTGCACCCCTTTCGGTTTTCAGTCAGACTCTTGCTGACTTAACAGGAGTGGTTGATCTGTGCAGAAAATGTAAAATCTACGAAAAGTTTCTGAGTGTTCGTATTACGACCACTAAGGTTTATCTCCTGACCTGGTGAAGGCCCATGCCCCACAGCATGGGAACCAGCAGTCTGAACTGTGCAGCTGTAGGCGGAGCTGATAGACCAGCCGCTTTACAACACTCCTCTTCTCACGCTGTTTCTGGTCCATGTTGAATCTGCTGTTTGATGCTGTCTGCTCTGGTTAGATGGAAGAGGGGATGTCTAATCTGGGGTGAAGTGGGGGGTGTCTGATCAATTTGACTTGCTGGACTGTCTGTCAGGGTCTTCAGTCTTTGCTGTCTCCTCTCCACAGGAAGGGGGAGGTGTCCGGATCCAGGGGGAGTCAAGGAGGGTCGCTGTCCGAGGCTCAGAGACCGGCATCAGGAGGAGGAGGAAAAGGACAAAGCAGCATGTCGGAGCCAAACCTCAGCAGGAACGGTCAGTTTGATTTCTCTCTGAGCGAGTTTGGGTCGAGTGTGTTTCTGTGAGGTCACCTGATCTTTAACAAACTGATTGTGATCCTTAACATGGCCGTTCTCTGTGAACTCCAACTGGTATAGTTGTGTGGTTGGATGTTTGTGTGGTTGGATGGTTGTGTGGTCTGGTGATGTGGAACTTCCTGTTTGATCTGGAGCAGTCTCAGTCACGCTGTTGGTGCTGACAGATAAAATGGGACTCGTGATTTCTCTGCAGGAGCATCTCAGGACAAAGACAGAGGCTTCAAGGCTCCAAGTGACAGAAGTGGATCTCTGCACTTAGGTAGGATTCAACGCTGACACGCACCAGGTTCAGATCACATAACACAGAGTACATGAAACATATATAAAACACGTTAACAATATATGACTGGACAACACCCGAACAAGGTCAAAACTCCTTTTTATAAAATGGTTTTCTAACCCGATTGGTTCTCTTCTAATATTGTCCCAATCTTTATGTTTTGTAATGTAGTCTGTTAACTACAAATATCTATAATGGTCCCCTGGGGATAAAGCATATTTAGCAAACTTGGGCAAAACTTTTAAAGAGTATTCTTTTCAAACAGCTGATTGACTGTAATCAGTCCTTTCTCCACCCACCTCTCAAAACTCCGATCTGACAATGATGGAAGGAACTCAACATTTCCATTTATGGGAACAGCTCGAGACATATGGAACGCCAGGACTGCCATAATGAATTAATTAAATACACCATTAAATAATTAATTAAATGTGTCAATAATTAATTAAAATGGGAAATAATTAATTAAATAAATAGTTATGACACATGTAATTAATTAATTATAGACACATTTAATTAATTATTTATGTATTTCACATTTTAATTAATTATTGACACATTTAATTAATTATTGACACATTTAATTAATTATTTATTGACACATTTAATTAATTATTTATGTATTTCACATTTTAATTAATTATTGACACATTTAATTAATTATTTAATGATATATTTATTTATTTCATTTTGGCAGTCCTGGCGCCTGGCTCTCATCATGAAATAATTTTATCTGTCAACCTCACCCATCAAACTCAGGGGGCGGGGTTAACGCTGATCGACTCAAAACCATTGCTTTGGCCTGGTGGCCATTGTTTTTAGAACACAACAACCAGCATGTGGAAACTAACAGAACTAAACTTTGAAAAACCCTGTTTGTGTGTGTCACCAAATACAGTTTTAATATTTTTTTAGCCGAGAATGTAGTGGTTTAATCTTCATGTGTCTGGTCGGTTTCTCAAGATACAGCCTCTTTGCAAAAGTGCTTCGATGATTTCGGAGATGTCTGCCCAGTCTCACGGCAAAGCGTGGATAGACCCGCTCGCCTCGCAAGCAATTGAGCTGTTATTACCACCGAAAAGGCTCAGGCCCCGGTACACAGCTGTAATAACCCCCGCTGACACGGACTTCTTTTACTGAGGTTATATTTATCAGGGTTTTATTTCCTGATGTTCTTATGTGTCCTACGTGTTTCAGTCGCCAATTCTGAATTATAACTAACATTAAAAACATGTTTAAGGAGGAGAGAGAGCAAATAAATTCGATTAACAGCTGATCTTTGGGTTTTTGTTCAGTAATCAGCGTGACCTGCGTATAAACGCATAAAAGAGATAACGTTGGTGTTTCCTCATGTAGTAACTGCTGGCTTTAACTGTACAAAGGTTGTTCGAAACTATGACACACATACAGACTTCATGATGTTCGGCTAATATTTTTATTGTGAATATTAATCATGAGGGTAAACGGACCTGTACACCACAGAGCGAGGTCAGCATATCCACGATATCTTCAGCTCTCTGAGGTAACACAGAGTTTCCCAGCTGACTAATCTAACTGTCATCTACGAATAATTCACGGGTCATATCAATATGATTTTACAGAAAAGCATCCTTAATACTGCCAACTATTCCAGAGACGTGAAAATCTACAGCATAAAGAACACAAAAATATAGCAGTCTAACGCAACACTGTAGATGAACCGTCAGTTTGTCAAAGTGGAATGAAAGCGATTGGTTGAACAGGTGTTCGTGATCTGTGTTTTCTGCATTTTCATCAGCGTAAGAGACTCAGCAGCAGATTAGAATAACAGTTATACATTTAATAAATTACCAAATGAACGCAAGAAACGAGCAACCCTGTTCCGACAATTTGAGTTTGTGTTCCCTCAGCTGCAGACTGTTTAAATGTTTGAGAGGAAGATTAGATATAAAGCAATCGTCAAACATAGACTCAGTCTGCGTTCACATTTGATATGAGGCCAGGACGGATAATGGCTGTGTCCTGTTTTAAGATCATACATGTAAAATTGTTGTCTGACCTCCGTCGATCCAGCCGCTCAGAGTTAACTGAAGTTAACCTGGATAAATTATAGTTAAGGAGTATCACAGATAACACCCACGTGAGCTGTGTGACTGTTCACTACTACACTGAAATCAGTAGGCTATTACTGAAATACACGTGCTATTTCATAAACTATGATGTAAAGTCCTACTAACATGTTTAGTTTTAAAGGACACCTTCCTGCCTTATTAGCAGTATTAGTTTTCTTCTAACATCCAGAAGTCTGCACCATGTGTTTCATAGTTTGTAACAAACCTTTGACAGTTAAACATAACATGACCGAAAAAGCAAAAAAATGAATAAAAAGAGAGAGAGAGAGAAAAAAATCACACAAATTATATGTTAACCTCATTTATTTTTAGTTAAGTAAACTCTAAAAATTCTAACAGATCGCTGGTGCTTAGAAAACCTATTAAAAAACAGATGATATAATATTTCTGTCCAGGTTGCAGTCTGCATTATGAACATGTAGTTGGAAACTCTGCTCCTCTCGGTGGAAATGCGCCTTCTCTTTCCTCTTTGTATAAAAACATTTTAAAAGTCAGTTTAATCTCAAAATATACTGTTAAATCCAAAACACACCAGATAAAGAAAAGCGAATGGTTCAGTCTAACACAGTGAACCATTAAACGTCTGTAAAACTGTGCAGTTCTGAAACGTAACTTTAACCTCAGCCAAACCGATTTGCTCAGTTGTAAATAAAACAGCGAAGTAAACGTGACCCGACAGACAAAACCTGAGTGAATTAAGTCCAGCGTTTAACACTGAGAGCTAAAACTCAGCTCAGGTTTCAAAGCTGTGTGCCGGTGATTGGACATCAGCCGCTGATAAAGTGGGTTCGTGCTCTGTTGGGAAACAAGCTCCAGCAGCTCTGCGCTCGGGAAAAACTATATTTACTTATCTTGTGCAGAAAAATGTGCTGAGGTTGCGTAATATCGAGCACCGGCTGCCCAGTTAAACTGTGACTATCACCAGGTAACGTGGGCGTGTTTCTTGAATTAGCAGCAGGTGTTAAACAGCTGACAGGTGAGGAGGAGGATGCATGCAGGTAAACTGAGGGCCTGTTGAGCTGATCGCTGGTTTCGTGAGAAAAATGTCAGCTCGTCCTTTATGTTACAGAAGCACAGAGACACAAGACCAGGTGGAAAGAGACGATCGTTCGGTGAAAATGAGAATCTGCGAATGCAACACATGGAACACGGAGAGTGGAATATGTAAACAAACCGGTTAACGTAACCCCCTCGGTGCACTCTGCATGCTGACTGTTAGCAGAGCTACTGAAATCTCTGAAAACATCTGAGCACCTTTGCAAACATGTTCTATGTTGACAACCTGACCCATGTGAAGATTACAGCGCGACATTCGCAGCTAAAACACAGTTAAAAGTGTAGTTGGTGACAGAAAAACGGGGTATTTTAAAACTACACCACCAACATTGCTGCCTGTGATTTGAAATGCATTCTGGGATACCTGGCTGCCCCAAGTCTACACAAGCAATCGATTATCTAGGATCGACCTGTTTTGACTTACTTTGCACGGCAACCAATCAAATGTTAGAGAAGCTGCATGGGCAGCGTTAATCCCGCCCCCTGCGTTTGATGGGTGAGGTTGACAGATAAAATTATTTCATGATGAGAGCCAGGCGCCAGGACTGCCAAAATGAAATAAATAAATATATCATTAAATAATTAATTAAATGTGTCAATAATTAATTAAAATGTGAAATACATAAATAATTAATTAAATGTGTCAATAAATAATTAATTAAATGTGTCAATAATTAATTAAATGTGTCAATAATTAATTAAAATGTGAAATACATAAATAATTAATTAAATGTGTCAATAATTAATTAATTACATGTGTCATAACTATTTATTTAATTAATTATTTCCCATTTTAATTAATTATTGACACATTTAATTAATTATTTAATGGTGTATTTAATTAATTCATTATGGCAGTCCTGGCGTTCCATAGAGACATGGTCAAATTCCCTTTTAGCATTTTTAACACTTGGTTCCAAATCTTTACAGTATGCTTGACCCATGGATTAGTTATTAAATTTTTTTTCCGTGATTGATGGTTGAGAAATGGGAGACTCCGAAGGGAGATACCTGGTAATTAATACTCTTCCATAGATACCCACTGCATTTCTGAATCATGAATAATCCAGGCAGCCATTGATTTTAATTGAGCTCCCCAGTACATTGTGAAGTTAGGCAATTTGAGGCCCCCTTTTTCTTTTCCATTAACATTTTGAGTCTGACCCTTGTTCGTTTATTCTGCATGATAAATTTAGATGTGATGTTTTCTAATAATTTGAATGCAGACTGTGGGATCAAAATGGGTTGGTTCTGAAATAGGAATAATAGGCGTGGAAGCGCCTTGTGGCGACTGTAAGCACCTTGAAGCGATTTAGCACTGTTTAAATAAAATTGAATTGAATTGAATTAAAGAATATTCATCCTTATACATTCAATCCCCCCCATAAGAGTGAGTGGAAGTAGGTTCCATCTGTCCAAGTCCCCCTTAATCTCCTTGAATAACCGAATCATAATTGTGTGTAAGCAACTGATTAGTTTTAGGAGTAATAATTACCCCCAAGTATCTGAAACCATGTTTAGAGTGTCTAAAAGATACAAGATGATCTGGCTGTGTCGCCCAGTTCTGACAATTATTAACACCTCAGATTTGTTTGTATTTGTTTTATAAACTGACACTGTACCATAATCTTAAAGGGCTGGGACAGAGGTGTCTGGATTCCCTAAAAATAGCAAAATGTCTTCTGTGAAAAGTGACAGCTTATGTTGTGTATTGGTTTCATCTCTAATTCCTTGTATGAGAGGGTTGGATCTGATCAGTTCAGCTAAAGGTTCAATACTGAGAGCAAATAAGGACGGCGATAACAATTCACCCTTCTAGTGCCGCGGCCCAGAGAGAAGTCAGAACAGTGGCCATTAACCCTTACCCGAGACTTGGGATTTTTATATAAAGTTTGGACCCATGAAATAAAAGTCTCATTGAAGCCCATGTGCCTGAGAGTCTGTTGCAGGAAGTCCCTATCTACCCGGTCAAAGGCCTTTTCCGCATCCAGGCTCAAGAACATTGATGAAGTGTCCCTTTCCTGTGCCATAATTTGAAGATTGAGTGCCCTTCTAAGATTATCTAAACCTTGCCTGTGGGAAATAAACCCTATTTGGTCAGGTTTCACTAGTTTTTTCGTATGTTTTTGGATTCGATTTGCAATAATGGCTGTAAGAATTTTAAAATCAACACAAAGCAGGCTGATAGGGCGATAAGACATGCATAATGTCGGGACCTTGTTTTCCTTATGGATGACACTAATAATAGCTTCAGACTAGGGCAGGGCGATATGGCCAAAAATATATATCACGATATATATTTGAAAATTTGCGATAACGATATAACTGACGATATAATTTCTGCAAGACAAAATACAACTCCACAACTTTACTAGCGCAAAAAAACCCCCATCCATTTATTTTACTTAAACAAGCAGCTGTTTTTTTATGTGTATTAAAGCTATATAAACATTTAACTGTGCAAATGCAAATTCTTTGCTGAAAGTTTTACCAAAAGGCATTTCCAGTAGAAATGGGCTGACATATCCTGAGCATAACCATGTATAATAACCACTGAAGTTAAAAAGAGGTGCTTTGCTACATTAAACTGCAGTGTGCCAAATAAAAAAGTCAAATATGTATTTTTCGGACCATAAGGTGCACGGGTTTATAAGACACATTAAGCGAAACAAAGCAGTCAGATGAGGTCAGATAAATCAAACTTTATTCAACTCATTCTTCTTTCTTCCTCCACTACTGTACCATTGATTCGTTAATGCTGTATTCTATCACAGCTGCTCTATTCCCATGTTGTTGCAGTATATTAATGACTAACCTCGTATTGTGGATGGATTATCTCAGTTGTTCTCCTGACTGAAGTTTGGTCCATTTACAGCATCCTGCCATGCAATTGCATTTGTCTCTAACCATCAGGAACCTTCACGTTAACTTTTATCGAGTGGAAAAGTGTTAGCATTCATCCTCCAGCTTCACTGTTCATGTTATGCTAACATAGCTGTGTCGCTAGCGATCACGTAGCACATCATTAAATACCAGTGTTACGGATTCAAATATTGGGGATGGATACAAGAGGAAAACCAAAATAACAACACCGGTCAAGTCAAACGATGATTTAATGAACACACGCGTGGGAGATGGACACCATACAGCAGACATCATCAGATCTCAAAATGGTGGAGCCTTGATCAAACTCTTATAGCCTCTAGTGGCCCCCACCTAATCATAAAAGCCTAAACATTCACATTCTTTCTCTCACACAGCGCCTAAGCTACGACCTTGGCTCCCTGTTTATCTGCTCCTGGTGAGATGGGGCAGAATGCTCTGTTCTCTTCTAACCAGACAAATAAGGCGATGACTTTCTGTGAACAGTATTTTCTTATAACTCAGCAGTATAATGCATCATAAAACAATATCATTCATTCACAATAAATCAACAGTCTAATGTAATGCAAATCAGTTTAACAAATGTAATAGTTATCACCTTCTTCTAATTCAGGAGAATAATGCAAACTAAAACTACCTAATAATTCACAATCTTTAATTAGGGGTCTAACATGGCATAAAATAATATTATAATCCAACACCAGCTAGCCCAACTTCAGTAACCTTACAAATGTCAGTGCTGTGTAGCTTCCTGTCTTCATTTATGTTGGAAGTGATAGCAGAGCTGTACGTTAGATTTTTTTTCAGAAATCTCTCAGTCTGAACTAGCGAGCTAACTTCCGCTAACTTCCTGCTAACTTCTAACTCCGTTAAATGTAATGAATTCTTTTTTCATGGATGCCTGGATGTTAAACATCATAGTTACACCTGGCAAAGCAGCAACGCTGATCGGTTTATTAAAAATGGAAGAATTTAGACAGTTTTTAACTCTCAGTGATGTTCGTTTGACTTTGGGACCCTAAAGGACAGAGTATAGGACCCAGATTACTCCCAGATTTACGAGCACCTTAGTCCGACAAATACAGCAATAACTATGGCCCGCTTGCATGTTCTACAAAAAAATGTGCTTTGTTGTGTATCTGACGGACAAACACCAAACCAGTTAAGTTGCATCATTTTTACAAACTAATTCTGGTTCCTCCGTTTCACTCAACAATCTGCTTTCCCCATTCTCATTCTCCGTTACCGCCGTGCTTTTTCGGCACTGCACATGCGCGTTTTACCCACATTCTATCGCGATATTTCATTTTCTTATCGTTGCCTAGCATAGTACCGGTATTACCGTGAACGCTATAATATGGCCCAGCCCTACTTCAGACCATGACTGTGGGTGATCACCTAAACGCATAGTTATAAACTTTGCATAACAATGGTGTTAGCTCTTTTTCAAAAAAATTTTAATACTCCCCAGGCAGGCCATCCACTTCGGGAAACTTGTTGTTTTTCAGTTTTCCAATACTATTTTTTTATATCTTCTTTTTTTTTTTTCTTTCTTTTTTTTTTCTTTTTTTCTTTCTTCTTTTCTCTTTTTCTTCTTTTTTTTTTGTTCTTATTTTTCTATCTTTTTTTCTTTCTCTCCTCAGAATCAACTGTCTAAGGGTGAGCATACTTGTACACAAGCTTGTACTGTTCCCAATACGCCAGCATACACTCTTGTAGATGGCACAGAAGCAGTCTGGTGACCCCAGCTCACCTTTCACCTTAATAGAGATTTTGGAACAAATCCCCCATGTGGTACTGTCTGAGCCAGTGAATTGCGTGAGTCCTAGCACATCCCTGCCCAACATCACTGCACATTGTGTCAGTTCACCGTAATGTTATTATCGTATGTGACGAAGGAATGGGGAGGAATTACAGTGACATCCAGGCGATTAACGGATAGTAGGTCCAAGGGATCAAGGTTTAATGGTTCCTTTATCCAACAGTTGTCAGATACAGAACGCAAACATTCCTTGACCATATTGAAAATGTCATGCAGCCACGATGGATTGGAAGAAATGTGGTGCATGTTCAACAGCCGAACCACAGAAACTCAACTAAAACTCGGAGTATTTTAGGCAACAGCAGATGGTAGAAAGACAAAAGGCTTTTTTTTCCTCGATGAGGCATAAATCTTTTTTTGTGAAAGGACCCTACAGTATTAATGGGTAATGTAGTCTTTGTAGGAGAGACTTTTCCCCTTTAGCAGTTTGTAAAAGATAAAGTATTTCAATCTCAACATTGTGAATTGTGTTTGTATTTACATTTGGCAGTGAACTTCCTTCCTTACTTCTCTGTGTCCTAGAATATCCTTGCCCCGGTCTGACAAGGTTGTGTCAGGCGATGTCCTCAGAGGAGCTATTGATTTCCCCTCCAACCTTTCATCTTTCCTGCTTGTTTGCAACACGGCCAGGCGATCACACGCAAGCTTTTTGCTGGGCAAAAAAAGAGCAATGATGCTCTTTTAGCACTCAGATTTTTGTGCACTTATCAAAAAGTAGTATTCTGTTCAAATGTCATCTGTTTGGCTTTTAAAACAATTTGTGCCAAATGAAAGAGAAATTGGAAATGGTAAATTTTGATTTTCAATTATTAGAAAAAGCTTCACACGTTGTACAAGTGGAATAAACCCATTTGTTTCAAAGGTAGTGACATTTGTGTGGTAAATATCTCTTTACTAAATCTTCACAGATTTCTAGATGCTTTCTTGTAAATACTAGTTAAAAATTTGCTTTTTTCAAATTTTTCTTGAGACTGCATCAACAATGACAACAAAGCTCACAATTAACACACAACGAGGGAGGAATAAGCTTTTTAGATGTCACAATCTTGCCTATTTGTTGCAGATATTTATGAAAATGAAAAACTGAAAGTCAAAATCTGAGTATTTTAGATATTGCCTTTTAGAATACCTTGATAAGCAGTCCACAATCAGACCTTGTTTCATTTGACAAACTGACCCTGATTAATCAACTGCAGACTAACAGCGAATGTCTTTTTATCTTTGGATATCAAGGTTTAGAATATATTTGATGGCAAAAAGGGAGTCGTTTCTTGTAGTCAGCTTGCCAGATGTCAAAGAAATTTACAGTTGTAAAGACCCAAATGTGACAATTTAGTGAAAACAAAACCCCAAAAGAAAGAAATGGTTTATTGTAGCACTGATGCTGTTAAAAGTATATACTGGCACAAATTCTTCCCTGTAGGCAGCTACATTCTAACATATTACAGCCTTTAAAAGCTCATACCGACAAAAACTGGGAACAATATATTTCTGTTTTGGTGATTGAGCGCTACCCCATATTTTACCCTGCTCCATAAACTTGGCCTGTTTTCATAAGAAAGGGTTTTGCTAATGTGATTGCTGTGGTCATGGGCAGCACTGATCTTCTTTTTATGAGGGAAAATGAGGTCTGATTGTTGGAAGCGTGTCTTGTGTCGAGGTCCCACAGCTAGATAGACAGACATACCGACTGGCCGACAGTAGTGAATGAGTGGCAGTGTGCCAAAGCCAATAAGAGGCAGCAGTGGGAGCCAGGGGGAGGGGAAACACTCATGTATTATTCATAATTATTAGAATAATCCCCAGACAGTTTAGTGTGATGGTCTGTGTGAGTACTCAAGTGTGTGACAGTGATTTTAGGTAACAAATAATAAATTGCCCGTCTTCTTCTTTTCAGAGGTAGCTGTTAGAACAATCTCGTAATTTATGATCAGTTATTTTCATCAACCGCAACAACATTTTGCACAAAATATAATTCTTTCTCTTTTCCATTGTGGTGTTCCTAACAGGTGAAAATTAAAATTATATATAAGGAAGCTGACATTAATGTAAACCAAACCCTCCCAGGTCATAGGTCACCCAGTATAGATCTCCTTTATATTTTATACTTTTAGGGAAAAACCTGCATAGACTTGACCTCACTAGTTTAAACAGTTCAAGTGCAACCAATAACAGAAGCATTGAAATCCAGCAGTCGCTGGGTAAAACAATGATCTTGGTAGATGATACTAAGAATTAGCATTTATTTTCTGACTCATCGAGCCCACTGTCTATAACTATGCTGCACGTTAGCCTAAAACTACTCAGAAAATTACCAGCTCTGAAATATCAATGTATTTTGTAGACATATTAACACACACAAGCTCTTTATTGATCAACCCAGTATTAGGTTTATTTTTTTATATCTTCAATGGTGATTGGATTTGGTATTAGTCCAGCCTCTTCCTGAGACAGTTTACTAAGATTGAACAATTTCTTAACCCAATCAATCTTTTCAATTTTATTTGGGGCATTTTCTTCTTTATATAATTAAAAATGCTTTTGCAACTTCCTTAGATTGGCACACAATTTTTCTGGAGTTTGGACATTTGATTTTATGAACAACCCTACTTGATTGCTCCTTACGCAGCCGAAATGCCAGCAGTCGGCTTGCCCAAATACCATGTTGGTAGTACTTCTGATTAGCAAAACGTAGTTGTCCCTCTGCCTTAAATGTTAGTAAATCATCCAACTTTTGCCTCTGCTCTTTCAATGAGTTCAAAGTCCCAGTTTCTTTAGTTAGCTGATAGACTTTTTTCTAATTTCTTAATTTTGTTTTCTAGTTCTATTTGTTCTGCTAATCCCTCATTTTTCAGTCTTGATGAGACTGCTATAATATTACCTCTCAAATAACGTTTTGCAATCTCCCGCAAGATTAAAGGGGGCACCTCATTATTATCACTGAACTGAATATATTCAGTCAGACTCTTTTGAAGTTCTTGTCGAGTTGTTTCATTATTCAATATAGATATGTTGGCTCTCCAATATTTAAAATGATTCTTTGGATTGATTCTTAATTTCAGACAAACCGGGGCGTGATCAGACATAGTGATTGCCTCTATGCCACACTGACTAGCCTTATAAAGGTCCTAGGCATTAAAACATATCTATCCTTGAATGGCTGCGATGTACATGTGAATAAAAAGTGAAATATTTTTCTTGGGGTCGCAACTGACGCTACACATCCACTAGGCCCAGTTCCTTAATTATTGTATTTAAACTATGAGATTTTTTGGATTTGGGGCCATTGTGTAACGGGAGTCTGTCAACAGCTGCTTTCAGAATACAAATGAAATCACCTCCCACCAAGATCATTCCTTCAGATTTTTCTGCTATTAATGATGGAGTATTCTTGAAAAAAATTGGACACTCCTCATTTGGTGCATATAAATTTAGTTAAGTAATTTTAGACCCGCCCTACAGAGCCAGTCACCATCAAATAGCGCTCCTCCCTATCCGCAAATATTTTTTCATGGTGGAAATATGTTGACTGGTTAACAAGAATTGTAACTCCTCTTTTTTCCCATCCTGATAAGTAGATCTATATTATTGTTCAACCCACTCTCTCCTCAACTTCCTGTGTTCCTTTTCAGAGAGATGAGTCTCCTGGAGCATTGCTATGGCGCACTTAAGGTTTTTTAGTTGGTTCAACACCTTTTTTCTTTTAATTGGACTATTCAAGCCCTTCACGTTATACGAGACACAGATTATATCCTTCATATCTTAGGCTCAGATCCTGTACAGACAAAACTAAATGATTATACTCAATGAAATAGTGGTCCACAATTGGTCTCAGGCCAAGATAAACAAAAACATTCAGAAGTAAACAAATAAAGAACATTAAAAAAACGATTTATTGATAAAGTTCAGATGAGCCTGAGCTCGCACACCTTTAGCTGGTACTGACAAACTTCCTGTTTACACAAGTGTCCACTGCAGGAACAGGAAGTGAGCAGCAGCAGAACATACAGCTAGCTGTATGTTCTTACTACTCGATGACAGAAACATAAATAAAACGCAAACAAACAAATAGGTCCTCAAACACCCTGACTCTGAGCTGGATGAAGGCAGATGATTAACGAGGTTTTCACTTTTTTCCCTCAGATGACGAGGTCGAGTACGACGACGACTTCAACAGGTACGTACCAGTGTGTGAGTTTCTCTCTCTCACACTCACGCACACACACTTGTTTTTATTCACATCCTGTTTTAACCTCGAGGATTCAGAGGATCTGATGTTCCTGTGATATCTGTGAGCCGAGCACTCACACTTCGAAGGTGCTGCTGGATCTGCTCCACGCATCGCTATCATCATCATCATCATCATCATTATTATTAGTATTATTATTATTGTTATTATTACATCAGAGCGTGTTTTCTACGGCACCGTGTTTGTACTTTATTACTTTAGTACTTTATTTGATCTTTCACTGGGAAATCCAGCCTGCTCCAGATGTCTGATGAAAGTCCAACCCCGAACACAGCTAACGTCAGTCATAGCACCATCTAGTGGCAAAACGAAGTTATGTTTCGTAAAAGCGTGTTAGACCAGAGTTTAGACATTGACAGGAAAAGTAGTTTGTGGTTTTTCTTGCGTCGTAATCACTGATGTGGATGATGGATTAAATCAGTGTTTAACGTCACAGCTGTGATTTTAACGCTTCAACGTTTTTGCTGCTCTCAGATTTCAGGGATTTTTAAATGTTTCTGCACAAAGCAAGCTCACATCCAAACAGGTTTTAACTGACTCTTATTCAAGTTTTGAACTAATGTGGTTTGAAGTGGGGCATCCTCGACTGACACTTGTCACAGCAGTCTACAGACCTCCAAAATACCATAAAGATTTTATCCAAGACTTTTCAAATTTTTTAGGAGGAATTGTTCCCGAGCTATGACCATATCGCTTCACTGGCTCCATGTACGTTTTAGAATCAATTAAAAAAAACCTTATTGGTGAATTATGAAGCACTGAATGGACAGGCTCCAGGGTATCTGTCAGACCTACTGCAGCCTTATACGCCCCCTAGAGCTCTTAAAGCAGGTGATCTTTTGCTCTTGGGCACACCAAGGTTCAGACTAGTTCTTAGAGGTGATCGTACATTTGCAGTCGTGGCATCTAAATTGTGGAATGATTTGCCTCTCCACATTAGACAGGCTCCTACCCTCAACCTTTTTAAATCCTATCTTAAAACACATTTCTACTCACTGGCTTCTAATTCTGCATGAGAGTTATTTACTTATTTATTTGTTATTAGCTATTTGGTATTAATGTTAATTGATATTGCTATTTTATTGTGTGTTAATTTATTGTGTAATTTGTCTGTTTGTACAGCACTTTGGTCAACACCACTGTTGTAATTAAAAGTGCTATATAAATAAAAAAATAAAAATAGAAGTAGTTGAAACCTTCCACACCTTTACAGCAGCTGTTCAGATTCAGCTTGAAGGAACAGAGGACAGATGTGTTGCTGACCGCAGTGCCACAGAGCCACTGTCATGTTTTGCATTAAAGTGATATCTGTCCTGCGGTCAGGCTGGGCAGGTGGAGGATCGTCTCACTTTTCTTCTTCTATTTGTTTAGTCACCGCTCTGAGTTCTCCAAGAGCGAGCTGAGCATCAGCGAGGAGATCGAGGAGGTTTCCATTGAGGGCCCCGACCACAGTGACAAGGTGAGACCATGCCCCTGCAGCTCCACTTGTAGCTCCACTTGCAGCCTCAGGCTCATTTCTGTCTCTGTCCACAGGTGGATGAATCCACTCAGGACGTCAGCATCTCTCAGCTCAGTCAGAGTCATGGAGCCGACTACATGGAGGACGTCGGCTGAGCCTCCCATCATGCACCTCTTCTTTGTATCCTGATATTTAAGCTTGTACAGTCTCAGTGAAGAATAAAGCTCTGTGTTCATAAATCAATACATCCTCCCTGGGTTTTACTGTGTGTGTGTGTGTGTTTGTGTGTGTGTGTGTGTGTGTTTATGGGGGAATAAAACAGAGATAAGTAAAAAGCAGAAACAGAGACTGTTTCTCATTACTCAGTGAAAATGTAGCAGGGTGAGAGGTTGTCGGTGCTCAGGGCTGATTTTATTGTTCAGAGGCATCGCGGCCTTTACAACTCTGGTTTACTCAGGGGCGGTCCTAGCCTATTTGGTGCCCTGGTCGAACACTCCCTCTGCCACCCTCCATTCCCCCCGACACACACACACATAAAACATATTAAGGATTGTACATTAACATACGTTATTATGGAAAACTGTTGTCGGAACCAAACTGAATTTAATCAGATAAATATTTTATATATATATATAGAGAGACTATGCAAATGGCTATAACATGGCCATTATATTTTATCACGCATTGAGAATAGCAGACAAATCAGCAATACACCTCTTCCAATTAATGGGTAATTAATATTGTGCTGAACACAGTCCAAAAGATTCAATAAGCCACATCAGTGTCTACTGTCTGTCTAGTTTTTACTATCATAGCCAAGTGGCTAACAAAGGTAAACAAAAGTTTTCCCAATCCCTACTAATGAATGTTATCTTGTTTCATGTTACATAATACCTTCCAAAGACACATCTGCTTACCTGTATCTTTTGCTTGTTTCTCCTTTTCTGTTTTGTTTCTAAACCGAGGACCTGATTGCTTTGACCTTTTCTTGTACATCTTCGATCAGTAATTTTGCTCTCCAGTATGAACACCCACAACATAAACTAATAGACCTACACACTGTATAGGTTTTTTTTTTCTTCCTAGAAATTCACATAACGCAGGAAAAATAATTAATGCATAATGGGCTTGGATTGACAATATTTTTGAATGAAATGTGCACTATTTGGAAGCAGCCCGCCCCCTCCCCTTTCGACAAGTTGCCTGTGAGACTTCAGCACAGCATCAGAAGCAAGCAGGCACACCGAGGGCCCTCGTGCTCACTTTTCGTGTATGTGTGGGATAGATTTTAGAAAACACATCACTGCAAATTATACGTTTATATCATAATGTCTTCAGTTTTTGTGTGTGTTGTAAGGCTGTCGTAACGCGTTAACGCCGTCATCACGATTAACGCGATTAGAATTTTTAGCGCAATTAATCAATTTGGAGCACTGAATGACTGAAAATCCCTGAAATGTCTCTGTCAACGTATTTCGGACCATTTGTCATTCTGCGCTCCACATGGGTTGATTGCGTTTAAAATTCTAATCGCTTTAATCGTGATGACGGCGTTAACATTGACAGCCCTATGTCTGTGAAGGTTCTCAGTCATCCAGGTCATTGTAGTCTAAGGAGCTTAGAAAGAAAAGCCTCTGGACTTGTTTAAGTTGCTTGAAGACGTTTCACCTCTCATCCGAGAAGCTTCTTCAGTTCTAAGGGTCAAATGGTGAAGAGTCCCAGATTTAAACCCAGTGGGAGTTACCCCCCAAACAGGGACAAAGGACCCCCTGATGATCCTCTACCTAATCACATGAGCCCAGGTGTGAAAGCGGGTGTGGGTCCCAATCAGCCAGGGTTTTGGGTGAGCTCATTGTAAAACCTGGCCCCACCCTATCATGTGATTTCCTGAGGTCAGATGGCCAAGGATGTGAGTGGGCGTTAAGGCGTCTGGGAAGGGATCTCAAAACTGGATTATAGATGGCAGACAGTTGGTGTCGTAAACCAGCGGTTTTCAACCTTTTTTGCACCACGGACTGGTTTATGCCCGACAATATTTTCACGGACCGGCCTTTAATGTGTCGCGGACAAATACAACAAAATAAAACTAGTACCGGTACCGAAAAAAAGAAGATTTATTCATAACACACGTGAAAAGACCCAGGAAAACTGAGTTAACGATCAAAACGATAACAAAATAACGCTGAAAACCGATAAAAACCCTGAAAACCATACATTTCACACCTGAGCCTCAACTCTCGCGGCCCAGTACCAAACGACTCACAGACCGGTACCAGTCCGAGGCCCGGGGGTTGGGGACCGCTGTTGTAAACCACCGCCTCTGTTCAAAGATGGTCGCTCGATGTAAATGGCTTCTTTCATTCCTCTTTCAAACCATCTGTCTTCTCTGTCCAAAATGTGAACATTGGCATCCTCGAAAGAGTGACCTTTATCCTTTAGATGCAGATGGACTGCTGTGTCTTGGGAGGTGGCTCTTCTATGTTGTGCCATGTGCTTGTGAAGTGGCTGTTTGGTCTCTCCAATGTAGAGGTCTGGGCATTTCTCACTGCACTGTACAGCATACACCACGTTGTTAAGTTTGTGTTTAGGAGTTTTGTCTTTCGGGTGAACCAGTTTTTGTCTTGAGTGTGTTGCTGGGTCACTGGTAGGTAGGGGCGGCCATTTGCCACGAACAATTGGGGTGAGAGATGGAAGACAAGATAAAAGACACGCTGTGGAAGAGAGAAGTGTGATTCAGTGCAGAGAGGTCTATTAACACATAGTGCATCATGGGAATCCCACACCTATTGCAACATAACTAAGCGAGGATTCATGGTCACCTGATCCAGCCCTAACTATATGCTTTAGCAAAAAGGAAAGTATGAAGCCTGACCTTAAAAGCAGAGATGGTGTCTGTATCCTAAATCCAAACTGGAATCTGGTTCCACAGAAGAGAGGCCTGAAAACTGAAGGCTCTCCCTCCCATTCTACTTTTAAATACTCTAGGAACAACAAGTATCCTAAAAGTAATAAATGCATGAACTAGTTTTTCAGCGTCACTCTAAGACAGGATATTTCTAATTTTTGAGGTATTGCACAAATGGAAGAAAGCAGTCCTATATATTTGTTTAATATGTTCATTGAAGGACATATCCTGGTCAAAAATGACTCCAAGGTCCCTCACAGTGTTATTGGAGGCCAAGGTAATGTCATCAAGAGTAAGAATCCGGTTAGATACCATATTTCTAACATTTTCAGGGCCAAGAACAATAACCTCAGTTTTATTTGAATTAAGAAGCAGAAAGTTAGAGGCCATCAAGGTCTTTTTGTCTTTAAGACATTTCTGCAGTTTAACTAATTGCTATGTGCTATCTGGCTTCATGGATAGATAAAGTTGGGTGTCATCTGCATAGCAGTGAAAATGTATGCTATGCCTTCTGATGATACTGCCTCTAAATTAAAGACTCTAAATGAATATCAATGGTACTGAAAGTAGTTGTAGGTAATGTTACATCTTAAATGATTATGAGTCATTTTTTTTTCACTCTGACTTTTTGTCAGCTTGGCTACAGTACTGAAGAAACCTCGGGTTGTTCTTATTTTCTTCAATCAGTGATGAATAGTAAGATGTTCTGGCTTTTAGGAGGGCTTTCTTATAAAGCAACAAACTATTTCTCCAGGCTCTGCAGGTTTGTCCTCAGGGTGTCCGCCGTGTCACGGAGGGAATCTTCCTTTTTACATCTCTATTGAATATTCACTCTGGTGCTGTGCATGATGGATGTCCTTTTATTCAGCTTTTCTTTTACAGATATGAATGTGGTAATGACTGTTCTCCCTCCCAATAAAGAATAAACCTGCAGGCCTATGCGAGCTTATAATGATGTTCTTAGTTTTTACACGGGCAAAGCTTACTTACAGCATGTGTTTGTATTTAAATATAATTACACTGTAATTTTACAGAAAATTGTAATGTAATTGTAATTGTAATTGTAATGATGCCATAGACCGTGTTACTACATGTTACTGACACGTCTGTAATTCTGAGCGGTCCATGCAGACCTATATTAAAGCTGAGAGTCTGAACGTCACTGATGGTCTGAGAGTCATCTGAGGTGAAGCAAAACTATAAACAATAAATCATGTGTAATGCTGCTATGACACTTTTAACCCCCGATAGCATGAGAGGAACCACAACAGGAAACCGACACAACAGATAATACAAAAAAGATTTTTTTCAGCAAACACACACACAGACACACACTCACACAGCCTTTAATCTTACAGCAGCAACCCCCAAATGTTATAAAGCTCTGTCTCCAAAGGAGGTATAAATAAGGTTCAGTGTGAATAAAGGGGACGTGACGGGGTCTTCAGCAGAAAAATGGAAAAATTCAGCTTTTCATTTTTTAATCACAGTGTGATAAAAGAAGGAAGCTGAGACGAAGAGCGGACGTCACACACACACACACACACACACACACAGACACACACACACAGAGGGCAGGGTAAAGAGGAAGGCTCGCACTGGGGTTTCTCACTGCTTCATATTTCTCTTTAATCGCAGCGTTTAGTGTTTGTTGGATCATCGCCCTCGTTATCCTCGTCCTCACCTGTGCAGCCTCAGCAGCTGGCTTCATCATCCACCGCCACACCTGTGAGTCTTCTGATCGGAGCTTTTGCTGTAGCGCTGACTTGGACAGTCAGAAGACGCTGACTCTGAAGACTGTTTCAACGTTTCAGGCTGGAAACAGAGGCTGAAGCTCAGAGGTGGCACTTTGAACCTTCAGGTGTGTTTTTCCTGCTTTTCAGCAAGTTTGGGGTTAAACTCTGTCAGATGATGTAATGTGTGATATTTTTTAGATAAGATCAGGAGTGCTGTGAAGAGGCGTTTTCTGTTGATTTATCTTGAAAAGATTGAACCGATAAGACGGCGTTTCCCTGCAAACGGCACGTTCCGTCAGCTGCTCGCATGAGCACAGAAACCACACATTTACAAAACTCATCACCACCTCAGGAACAAAGTTTAATCAAAGAGTAACTGAGTCTCTCAGCTGTGCAGCGTCTCTGCAGCTCAGAAACACAGTTGATAAATCTGATAAAGTTTGTGTGCGCTGAAAGGAGAGGTCGTGACCACATTCGCCATCACCTGCAGGTTAAAAAAAACTTGTTTACAGTTTTTACAAAATAAATCTGTTTTTTAAACTCTGACAAAAAATAAATAAAAACTGTTATAATCAGTTCAACATGTTTTCTGCAGCCTGAACTTTTCCAAGCAACGAGAAATTGACCTTTGACCTGCCTGAGTATAGTTGGGGGGCTGCTCTCAGAAGGACTGAGTATAAAAGTGCCAGCCGAGGCCGAGGCGAGCTCCAAGCTGTCCTGAACCACTGGCTCCCATTTCTGCACAAGCAGAAGAGAAATTTCCCAGAAATTTACCTGCCGCAGGACAGCGATGTGGCGTCTGTGTCGTGCCTCATAAACTCATTTTAAAGGAGAAATAAACAGTTCCTCAAATGCCTCAGGTTCCTGCTCTGCACTTCTGCTCCCAGCGGCCCTCGGCTGTAATTTCTCCCCTCAGACTTCCCGTATTTCAAATGTCACCTGCGGGGAAGCGAAAGGTCCAGAAGACCTCAGATGATTTCGTCTGCCGCGCTGCCCCGAAGGACGCACACAGCAGAATGTCCGATGTGCAAGCGGCGGGAAATGGCCCCTTCCTGTTTGTGTCCTGTCACCTGCTCAGGTGTTTGTGTAATTAACTTCCTGAAAACCAGCAGCTGATCTCAGGTCAGCATTTAGTACACCTGCCCACATACTGCAAGTAATCTATTACATTTCCAGCCTTATGATTACTGCCCTGACTGAACTTTATTTAAAACACGAACGCGCAATAAAATCAGAAATCAATTAAAAACACAATAAAGATATAAAAATAAGACAGTCAAATATAAAATGGCAGACTACATTATTCAGTTTAATTTTATTTATATTTTTTATTTATACCAAATCACAACAAAAGCTTAAAAAGGTAATAAATAAATGCATTAATTTAACCATAGAAAATAATAAAGACAGAAGAAAATACAAAAAAATTTAAACTAAATCAGACTATAAAACAAAATGTAAAAAATGAAGTTTTTAAAAAACTAAAGGTATAAAAATCATGTTGTAAAATAAAATAAAGCAGACTGCAGAATAAATAAGAATAAATTACACAAAGGTAAAAAGATCATAGAGACATAAAAATGAAAATAAATCAAATCTAAATGAAAAATGAAATTATATTAAAAAGATGATGAATAAAAGCTGCTCCCTTACTCACATGGGGTCAAATAAAATAAAATAAAGTTAAATTCAATTAAATTGAATTACATGAAATTAAAATAAGTTACACTGAATTAAGTTAAATGGACCTGTGCCTTTTTTCTGCACATGGTGTTTTGTGACATTTGGACATTTATTGACATCTAACTGCTGCTGATGGTTAGGAAGAAGTTTTCTTATCTTCTAAATCCCTTGATAAACAAACACACTTGAGCCTGTCAGGTAGACCAACACCTGGCTCTTTCTGCTCGATTTTAATCTTTGATATGAAGATAAAAAGGTGAATATGTGAGGAAGAAGGAAGATGAAGAGGGGGAGGTGTTCATTCTGCTGCAGAGCGTCTTGTGATTTGGGGGAAATAACTGAGGGGGAAGCCATGCATGCATGAAGTGGGTCACTCGCTGTTTCTGACCTCATTTCTGCAAACCTCCTGCAAATGCTCAAACACCTGAAACGGTGTGGCATGCGCACCATTGGCACCGCAATGAGGACGTCTGCATCGGAATTTACCAGCAGCAGCAGCTCAAGGGAGCCGGCCTCTGCACCACTTTCACATGTTTAACATGACAAAGTCCTGTTCAGGTTTCAGGACTCGCTGCTTAGCGGGGACGAGTCAGAGCATGAGTGAGCGCTGGAATCTGGAGGCTGTAAAGTGTGTCACTCATTAATCTCAAAGAGTTTTGTGACTGACACTGTCTGATGTGAAGGTTTACTCTTTAAAAATCATTCCAGACTTTCCTCAGAAGCTGTTTCCATCTCACTCTAGAGTAAAAACTCACTGACAAACACCGACTCTTACTGTCACATCGAGCTCACAACCCAAACGAGAGCCAGGAGCCTCGCGGGCTTCTTGCCTAGTTTATGATGGCATAAAAATTATCCAATTATGTTACAGCGCAGGAACATGAGCGTGACACATGCAGAGAACAGCAGCAGAAACATGAAAATGAGATATAACCTCTGACAAGGTGAAAACTTATGATTCCTCAGAGGGAGACAATGGAAAAAAGGGAACATTTAGAGTATTTGAGTGGACAACGGGACGTTTCCAAGAAACAAACTGTGGAGCTTACAACCATTGTGAGGCTTCCTCACTGTGTTTGCATCAAAGTCACAAAAACAGTGTTTAAATTAATGAATAACAACAGTCACTGTGGTATTTTGAAATGCTGTTTCATCAGCCTGAAACACGCCTGCTTCAGGTTAAAGTTATGGTAATGGTGTGACACTTAGTTCTTAGAGTTTGGGTGGTTTAGGACGACAGGTCTGTGGATGTCCAGCTCAGGCTACTTTCTGCTGTCTCGTGGCCTTGGACAGTGAACTCATTTTAGTGCTCACCCTGCCAGCGTTTCACTGCAACAAAAAGGTGTCAAAAGAAACATTGCGCTGGTTTGAGTCGTTTCTCTGTAATAGTCTCCAAAAAACAGAGTCGTCCTCACACACAGCATTAGACATGGAGTCCCACAGGGTTCTGTGCTGGGATCAATACTTCTTCACAGGCGGCAGCCTCGCCTCTGTCAGTGCGCCCCAGAGCAGCTGTGGCTACAATGTAGCTTGCCATTGCCAGTGTGTGAATGTGTGTGTGAATGGGTGAATGACTGAATGTAGTGTAAAGCGCTTTGGGGTCCTTAGGGACTGAGTAAAGCGCTATACAAATGCAGGCCATTTACCATTTCACATTATAGATGTACAAAAGAGAGGAAGTAGGAAGAACAGGCAAGAGTGAAATGGAGGGTTTGAAAACGTGCAGAGGAGGGAGAGTGGATATAGTGGACAAAAGATGATGAAGATGGAGCTGCCAGGCAGAAGGAGAAGAGGAAGACCTCAGAGGAGGTCCGTGAAGTAGGACATGCAGAGGGTTGGTGTGACAGAGGAGGATGCTGGGATAGGAGAAGATGGAGGAAATGATGGAGTGGCTAGAGAAAGGGGCTGAGAAAGGACGAAGAAGAAAATTCTCTTGGGCAACACCATTAAAAACATTGTGTCTCAGAGGGATGATGAAATACTAGTTCATGCAGTTTTCAGGCCCCTCTTCTATGGAACCAGCTTCCAGTTTGGATTCAGGAGACAGACACTTAAGATTTTTAAGATTAGATTTCAAACTTTCCTTTGTGCTAAAGTATATAGTTAGTGCAGGTTCAGGTGCACGGTCACCTGAACCTGCCCTTAGTTATGCTGCTAATTGTTTGAAGAGATGCAAATGAAAAAATATGGCTCTCACATTTTTTCTGTATCTTCTTAATTATTATGAAGATACAGAGCTGTTTAATGTGCCAACTGAAGATGCTATAGCATCCACACAGCTTTTTCATCGTGTGCCCTCAGGTCTTCCTCTTGCCATCACCTTTGTTTCACTGTGAGTTCATCAGACACCTTTGCTGTAGTTTGATGTTTTATCTCTGCTTCCTTTATAGTGAACGAAAATGATCTACTCTGCAAAGAATTTGATGTCATACACCACGGAGATATTCAACCAATCATACACCACGGAGATGTTCAACCAGTCATACAACCAAACCAAAGATGAAGAAGAAAACTACGATTATGATGGGTTTTGTCAGTTTCAAAAAAACCAGAGTATGGCGAAGGTGATTGGCCCATATGTCCACTCCATCATCTGCATCCTAGGCTTTGTGGGGAACAGCCTGGTCATTGTCACCTACACCTTCTACAAGAGGACCAAGTCCATGACTGACATCTACTTGTTCAACGTGGCCATCGCCGACCTGCTGTTTGTGCTGGCACTACCATTCATTGTCTACAACGAGCTGTGGTCATGGCCAATGGGGCAGGTGGCCTGCAAGCTGCTGCGCGGCTCCTACAGTGTGAACCTGTACAGTGGCATGCTGCTGCTTGCTTGCATCAGCACCGACCGCTACATTGCCATCGTCCAGGCTCGGCGCAGCTTCAGACTGCGCTCGCTGTCATACAGCCGCATTATCTCCGCCATTGTCTGGATCTTTGCTATACTCGTGTCAGTCCCCACCTTCTACTTCTACGACTGGTACAAGCCATCACACATGACTGGAATCATATTCAACGATGATATCTCAATGCAGATGCTGAACTCAACCTCTGAGTACGTCTGCGAGTTCAAGTTTGAAGACCCAAAAACAGCCAAAGAGGTGAAGGTAGCCGTCCCCAGCACCCAGATCAGCGTGGGTTTCTTTCTGCCACTCTTCATCATGATCTTCTGCTACAGTGCCATTATCGTCACCCTCCTGAAGGCCAAAAACTTCCAGCGGCACAGAGCGGTGCGGGTGGTGCTGGTGGTTGTGGCCGTTTTCATCATCTGCCACCTGCCCTACAACATAGTGCTGCTGTACGACACGGTCACCTTGTTTCAAGAACGCTCGTGTGATGATGCAGAAACATTGGAGATGGCCCTGAAGGTGTTGCAGACCATTGCTTACATGCACTGCTGCCTGAACCCGGTGTTGTACGCCTTCGTGGGAGTGAACTTCAGGAACCACTTCAGGAGGATCTTCAGGGACCTGTGGTGTCTTGGAAAGAAGTACATGGCCCCACGCCGCTTCTCCAGAGTCACCTCCGACTTCTACATGTCCTCCACTCGGCGCTCAGTGGACGGGTCCAGCAACAGTGGTGCTTCTTTCACCATGTGAAGACATTTGTGGGTTGATCTCTGAAGCTCCAGGTCTCTAACACCGAAACTGACTCACTTCTGTCACACCGATAAGATTCTTAAAATCCAGAGAAAAATATTTAGAAGATAAAGAGTTCTAACCCCATGCTGCACCTCTTGTTCTACTTCATTATTTTAATCATGAAATATTCCAACTCCTGCATTTTCTTTTTGTGTGTGATTATTTTGTGAGTGATGACTGAAGATGAGTCTCCCACAGAGCCTCCTGCTGTCTTTACTACACAAATGAAGCCCAGAGCTCATCATTTCCTGCACCTGCAGATTATGAGCTCTAAGCGAGGATAAAAAAATGACCTTGGAAGAGCTGACTGATGTGTTCCTGAAAAGACTGATGGTGACTCGAAACTTCGTGTCCTCTGAAGGTCTCAGAAAGGATACTGAAACAGGCTCTGATGTTCAGTCCTGCACAGCTGAAATATTCCTGTCCCTCCTCCCACAACTTTCATGCCCGCTGGTCCTGGTTCTGCTCATGATCCAGTTCTTCACCTGCTGCACCATTTGGTTAGAAAGACCCTCCAGAACAGAACCAGAACTAAA
Organism: Neolamprologus multifasciatus; assembly: GCF_963576455.1. Taxonomy (NCBI): domain Eukaryota; kingdom Metazoa; phylum Chordata; class Actinopteri; order Cichliformes; family Cichlidae; genus Neolamprologus; species Neolamprologus multifasciatus. The sequence continues at coordinate 26,287,006 of NC_140453.1, forward strand.
GCCACCCCAATCGCACCATCAGTACCAAGAACCCCGACACAAGCACATGAATTTTCAAATTAAGAGCGAGGGGGATTGTCCAATCCCCAACACACCTGATCAGCTCATTGTAGTAAACTCGCCGTCAGACCAGCACCTTCAAGCTCCATTTGGTCTCCTAAACATCATCAGAGTCGAAACCAACATGTTTGGTGACAATATCTGTGATTGCTTTGTGAAAGCTTTTAAAGAGCTGTTTTTACTGGAATCATTGCCAGCTGCCACCCATGGATGTAGATTCATAAATGATGGCTGGCATGGCCTGAAATACTTGTCATCAGCGTCAGGGCTTAGGCCAGCGTCAGGGCTCAGGCTCGTCCCATAAAAGGGACGAGCCTACCCTGAACCTTGACCCGTTAGAAGGTTACTCACCAGACTAACTGGACATTGACCATTAAAACCTACCAACAAACAACAGCTGATAGGTTCCACCATCCACATGAGACTGCAGGCATGTTTCGAATCCTTTTTTTTAACATTTTGTACTTAAGAATGTATTTTTTATGTTTATTTGCCGTTTGTCATTTCATTCATTCAGCTGTGCTAGTAGTCTGCATTGATGTGAATGTGTAATCCTAATCTGCTCATGGGTGATTTCCAGGATTAAGAATTGAAACTTTTCAGAGGTTTTCACATCCTCATTTAAACCCTGATGAAATTCAGTTTTTCAGTTTTAATTTTGTCTCAAGGCACATACATTTAGAAAACTCGGCTTTTCTTCATATCCAACTCTTATTTGTTGTGATTCTTCTCATCCTTTTTTTAAAAATTCCTGTTCATACCTGTGTTTATTATTGTGACAGTGAATGTATCCTTTGAATGTAATATTACAGCTGAGCTGTCAGATTTGTGCCTTTCAAAATAAATGCAGTTTATTTCATCTATAGTTACGGGTCCGAGTTTTTGTTTTAATGTCTCTGTCATTCTATGGCTAAACACTAGGTGGCGCCTTTTCCAGAACTTTAATGGGATTTAAACCTCTGGAGTGTAAAGGACATTTACTGATTTCCTTTTAAAGGAGTATTTTCTTTGTTGTACACAGCTGAGTTATGGCATGTCTTCGATGTTCAGACTCTTTGCAGAGTTAGACTCCCCAAAAACAAGACAATGGCACAGAACAGGACAAATCTGCAAAATTGCACTACTTTAAACAGAATTACGATCAAATAAACAAATCTATTGTGTAAACATCTATAGTCCGCCTGCTGTTAGACAGTGGGGTCTGGTAAAAGCATGCTGCTGCAGTTTCCTGCAGAGATGATTTGTGCACAGAGAAAAGTCATTTGGACGCAGAGAGAGGAACTGCAGGAGGTTAGAAACAGGCGGAACCATGAAAACACGTCTGATTTAAACTCGTCTGATCTTTCTTTCATGGCGGCTTCTCCGTGCACACTTGATCTCTTTCAGCACTGCTTCTGTTTTAAGGACACCCTGGCGCCATGTACAGCTTTGCTTACAGCTCTGCTGAGAGTGTAACACTGGGCAGTCAATTCACTGTGTTTAATGCATGTTTTAGCATTTATGTGAAGAGATCAGAGTGTCTCTAAACACTAACTGGACCTCTGGACTCTATATACCGAAGTCTCAGAGACAATGTTCTGTCACCTTACCGGCCCTCTGGTAAATAATGAGACCATGTCTGTGTCTTGAGTTCATGTGCATGAATCAGAAGGGGGCACATGAATGATGATTGAATTATGAATGACATGACCACACTGAGGACAAACTGTGGCTACATTAGTGTATGAAAGCAGACACAAGTGCACGAGTGGAAAACAGAAACTGTCCAACACAGGAGTGTGAAAGTCACAACCTTCGTGTACTGATTTATTCTGAGCATAAATTTTTATCAGTCCACTGTCACACTGCAATGATACAAATGGGTATGGTATATTTAAAGTGATCATTCTTTTTACAACTACATGAATGTACTATTTCTGTATGATTTATTACTATTACTGAAGGTTACTTGCCATACCAATACCAACTAGATTTTTAGATCTTAATCTAAAATGAGTAACAGAAGGGTGGGTAAGGCTGCACTTTTTGCAGCGATCTCGTGTAGAAAACTATTCCGTGCGAATATAAAACAAGTCTGCGGCTGGATGGTCTGAGCTGTAGTAAAGGGACCTCTGGCTAATAAGCCAGGTTCTGTGTCGGCTCGTAGCTGAAAACTAGCTTTACTTTGTTGTCTGGGTCAACTTTGCTAGAGAGAGACAGAGAGAGGTGTTAACAGCCTGCTCCAACATAACTTATTATATTATAATATATTATAACTTATTTCTGAGGAAAACATGAACACAGTATATAGTTGAGTCTTGACAGTTTACTTACAACTGGGCTCGTCACGCACTCTTTTTGGCTGCAGTGGTAATTATTATATTTACATGCTTCCATCTCCGTTTCTGGTGAGTAACTTGTACTTTTCGACTCTCTTTTTTCTCCCTCCCTCGCATTCAGATACATAAAAAGTATGCAGTGTTGGGAAGGTTACTTTTAAAATGTATTCCACTACAGATTACAGAATACATGCCCCAAAATGTATTTTGTAACATATTGCGTTAAGTTACTCAATCAGTAACGTATTCTGAATACTTTGGATTACTTACCGTATTTTCTGCACTATAAGGCGTACTTAAACTTCTCAAAAATTGGACTTCCGGTTGAGCTTTGATGGAGTAGGACGTGAGTCTGGGAGCTCCCGCTGACTTCGATTAAATTGGATGTAAAAATATTAGTTGGCATAAATTTGAAGAGTGTGGCATTTTGCACACAGCCTGTAAATGTCAACAACAAAAGGAGTGTGTAAAACATGTATATTGTAGTGATGGCAGTATACTGTGTATATTTATACTGGAAGTATGGAAAATGATTGTTTGGAAATGCATAAAATGGAAATGATCATTTACTGTGAGGTGAGTTGTGGTTGGGGTATGGACAGTGGTTGTGCTTTTGTAACATTGAGGTATGGACAGTGATTAGTGTTTAGGGGACACATCATTGGTTTCTATTTAAAAACAACAGTTTCTCCACTGTGGCAGGTTGTAGGCGATTTCTTTTTTTGGACAATATTTCCCTTGCTTTTGAAAACACTCGCTCACAGGGCACAGATGAGGCAGGGGTACACAGGTATGTCAGTGCTAACTTATATAAGTGAGGGTAGACATATTTTTGTCTCTCCCAGTATTTAAGGGGGTCCTCCAGCCTTCCAATATTTGGCTCCATCATGTACCGTTGGACCTCAATATTCGCGTCTGCTGTCACATTTTGTGTCTGTGTCTGCCTAACACTTTCATCCAGGCGACGCCACAGGTTGTTACCTAAACAATAAGGAGAGTTTTATGTGATACTAATAATTCAATTTTCAATTCATTGTTATTTATATAGCACCAAATCACAACAATAGTTGCCTCAAGGCGTTTTATATTGTACAGTAGATTGTTGGGTTTTCCTCTGTATCTATTATTGTACAATCAGGTTATATAAATGCAACTCAAATGCAATAACAATAGTACTGTGGGAAACAGCCTCAACAGTTTGTGACGTTGATGGCTGTGGTGGTAGTGCGGAGGAAGAGGAGGTGGTGGAGGCCCTCATTACGGAAGCACATTCTGCTTTCTGCTAGCTCTTGCAGGGCTGAGAAACCTGGGTTTTCTGAACCTTGGGTCCAGCAGTGTCGCAAGGCACATAATGCTCATGGTTTGTATTTTATCCAGCTTCTCTCTCAATAGCATCCTCAGCTTCTGAGCCAGAGAAGACCCAATGGAGGGTGATTTTTCCATTTGTTCATTGAGGCAATGATCCAGCATCCTTTGACCCAGACACTCTTTTTTCCTGAGAGAGCTCAGTGGTTGCATCGTTAAATGGTGCTAGGACAACCAGACATGCGTTTCCGCAGGTCCTTCCTCCCTGCAGCTCTCAGACTGTACAATCAGAACTGCTCCCAACAAACATAGATGTTTACATCAGCGCTGTATCTTGCACTATTTTATCAACCGATTCACACTATAACTAGGGTTGCCTCTTATCTGTATTTAATTTTATTTAATTTAACAACAGTATGCTACTCAGTTTTTGATAACCATTGTCCTTCATGTAAATATGTAAAAATTGTGTGTGTTTCTGTTCTGTGTCTTGTGTACTGTTTGTTTGTATATGTGTTTTCTTGCTGCTGTTACACCCAAATCTCCCCTTGTGGGACAATTAAAGGACTATTCTATTCTATTCTATTCTATTCTATTCTATTCTATTCAATTCAATTCAATTCTATTCTATTCTAATCTATTCTATTCACTCTGAAATTATACCAAATTCCTCAGATGAAATAGGTGGGATGTCTGTTGTGAGACTTGCCAAAGCAGCACCCACTGGCTCCCTTTGCTCGAACAGTCTTTGCAGCATATTATAAGTGCTGTTCCAGCGGGTTTCCACCTCTTGTATTAGTTTGAGTTGAGGCTTCCTTAGTTGTTCCTGCACCACTAAAAGCCTCTCCTTACAAAATACAATTTAAAAAAGCATACATTAGATTGTCAAAGGAGCAGAACTATACACTTAAGTAGCATTAAATAAACTGTAATTAAGCCACTTAAGAACTTACCTTTGCAGTGGTACTGCTCCTGAAATATTCCACGATCTTCCTGGACTTGGCTCGGATATCAGAGAGCTCCGGGGTCTGGATTCGGGAGACAGACACTATCTCTACTTTTAAGATTAGGCTTAAAACTTTCCTTTTTGCTAAAGCATATAGTTAGGGCTGGACCAGGTGACCCTGAATCCTCCCTTAGTTATGCTGCAATAGATGTAGGCTGCCGGGGGATTCCCATGATGCATTGAGTTTTTCCTTTCCAGTCACCTTTCTCACTCACTATGTGTTAATAGACCTCTCTGCATTGAATCATATCTGTTATTAATCTCTGTCTCTCTTCCACAGCATGTCTTTTATCCTGTCTTCCTTCTCTCACCCCAACCGGTCGCAGCAGATGGCCGCCCCTCCCTGAGCCTGGTTCTGCCGGAGGTTTCTTCCTGTTAAAAGGGAGTTTTTCCTTCCCACTGTCGCCAAAGTGCTTGCTCATAGGGGGTCATATGATTGTTGGGCTTTTCTCTGTATCTATGAAGCGCCTTGAGGCGACATTTGTTGTGATTTGGCGCTATATAAATAAAATTGAATTGAATTGAATTGGTCAAGGGCCTTCTTCACCACTAAGTTCAGGGTGTGAGCTATGCATATGGCATGTTTGAGTCGTAGCTCCCTTGCACGAGCCCCCATATTGGCAGTTCCATCTGTTACTAGGCATGTGACTTTGTTCAGTAATTGTCCACTGTCATGAGTGAGCCTTTCACTTGTGCAATATTTTCTGCAGTGTGTGCATTAGGAAAATATTGCACTCCTAAAACAACGGTGTTTAATGTGCTGGACTCATCAACAAAATGGCAGGTGACTGCAAGATAGGCCTCTGTGTTGATGGAGGTCCACATATCTGATGTCAGACTCACAGCTGCTGCCTTCTCAATGCTGGCCTTAGCTTTCTCCTTCATCTCCTGGTACCTGGCCTCCACCATGACTTTCAGGGCCTACAGGAAAGAAAAAAACATTTTGTTTAAAAGTACGACGTGGCTGTGAAGCAGTGTGTAGTGTAGCTACACAGTCCTGCCTGTTCACATTTTATTCAGTAAATATCACACACGTAACTTATTACAGTTGTATAATATTGTTATATCATTTAGTAACATTACGGCATGCTATATTATCATGGCATTTGATGGCTCACCTGGTCTTGCTCCACAATCGGTGTTCCCCTTATTCTCATGCAAAGGTCTGTAGTGTCTAAGCATGGATGAGGTGTTGTTGTTATATCCCAGCTCCCTGGCACATAGCAAACACTTCACCTTGTACAAAAGTAAAGACAGCTTAACATAAATTGTATTGCACCATCAGTATTATGAAAATACATCTTCTGTAGAAATTTACATACCTTGTTGGGAGGAATAAGATCAAAAATTTCCCACACAGGGGAGCACATCCTCCTCTTCTTAGCTGGCTCCATTCTCTCCTGACTTTCTCTCCTCACTCTCCTAAACCTTCAAACTCTCTCTAACTCTCACTAACCGCAACTCTCCATCAAATATCGCTGTCATAGCTCGCAGTCATCATTTTCAGCTCCTCCCATAAATGAAGCAAGCCTTGTTACGCGCATCATGGAAACACCCCCTCCATTACTCGACACAAGCTTTGAAGCCTCGATACAGAACGTCACATCACTAGTTTTAATTGTCTTCTACACAAACGGTTGTTTTAAACCTCTACAGCAGAGGTTCGAGGTACAGGCTGTTTTTCTTTTAGTGCTTTTTTAAAAATTTGTTGAAATGTATTTGATGTTTATTGTATTTTAGGTTTCTAGTAGTGATTTTAGAAGACAAGCCAGGTGTGCAGCAAACACATTTGTCTGCTGGAGGTATGTTAACTTAATATATTTGACATGGAAAAAAAAGTATATTTATGCACTACAATCTAATTTATATTGTATTGCCTCCAGCAGGACAGGCTGCACATGTGAATTTTTCACTGTCTTTTCCTCCTCTTTTTTTGTTGCGTTTTTCTCCCAAGTTGGTTTGAGAGTAGGGTCACCTTTTAAAACTATTTGCTTTTTTATGCTGGGTTTGTTTTTATTTCCAATGGGCTGGTGCAATATTAGTCGGGCAATGTGCAATCCCTGAACTGGGCTCTTACCTTAGGGGAATTAGGTCTTTTAGAGGTCCTCTGTGTGGATTTGCGGTGAATACGTTTTATTAAGAGTGATTTTAGTGCCACCAATTATTGCCTGAACTAAAACACTTAGTGCATGCGATAAGTGTTCTGTTGGGCTCGTATTTGTTTGGGGTTGTTAAGAGATATATTCTAAAACACTTCTTCAGCAGAGAATCAGAGAGGAGAAACACACAGATTTTCTTGCTAGCAAGGGCAGCCTAGAGTGAGACTTAGAGACCTGCCCTGAGGACTTGCCCTGGTCCTTTATTTATACACTTCAGTTGGTGCTTGTGTGGTGTGTGTGTGGTGTGTGTGTGTGAGGGGGGGTCAGAGTGTGACCCCATAAAGACTTCCCTAAAACTGCTGGTCTGGAAAGTCCAGCAGTTCATCAAACCAAAACCACTTAGACTGGAAACAGATATAACTACGTTAATCCTACCGTAAAACAATAAAACAAGGTACGAACTTTCCCATGCTCCTAGGATGTGGGGGTGAAAGCCAGAACACCCTGGAATGTTACAGACTTCCTAGGATGAGACATCCTTTCAATAAACACAAATGGTTACATGTAGTATTCTACCATATACAAACTTATATCATTAAAAGATTATACTGACTACTAAGTACAATTTTCCATTGACATTCCCTCCTGTTGTCAGTATAAATTAAAATGAGATATCAGTATGTAACATCTTGTTGTACATTTTCTGTCACATCGTCATTGGTCACACAAAGTCTTCATGTTCCAACAGGTCGGAGTCATTATCATCACTTGTCACGGCTATGTATGCAGCAACAGTGGAAAATATTATGCGGTTAATCAAGAGTTTTAAACATGGCAGTACACATATAGTATATGTTACAAAGACACAAAATAAAAGTAGAAATATCCCATCTCTGATGAGTAGTCTTTTTAGCACCTGTAACCAGGAGCCAGTGTAAAGCCAAGAAAACCAGTCACTTGTATCGCTTACATAGTCCTGATTTTGGGCCTGCTGGATTTGTCTCAAAGGCGTGCTGGGCATATGAGAGCAGACATAATAGTCTGTATTTGCCGATTCTGTCTTTGTCCTGTAAAGGTGAGCGTCGTAGTCAAGGTAACCAGGAGGGTCCACCTTCCCATGGCTACGTACAGGTCCGTCACACCCTACTACTTGGTTACTCTAGAGTTGGCCAATGGCTGGAGGTTGAAGTGCGAGCAATTCCCTACGGGCGCCCAATCAGCACTTCCCCCTCGCCACTGAAGCAACCAAGTGAGGGTGAAACTTTCTTCTACTAGTTGATTTCTGTGGAGGAAGTGGAATCCTCTGGGACCTCAACCTTTTTGCAGTGGCTCTGATGTAACCAGGAGGGTCTCTCCGTTATTTTGCAGGCAGTTGGAGTGGTCAGAAGCACTTGAAATGGCCTCTATCAACCCCCATCACCTCGCTTTAGGCCTTCGTCCTGCGATAGGAATACTTATGACTCTTCTACTGTCCATCCTCTGCAGAAAAACCCCTCTGTGGAAAGGGTGCTGGGTCCAGTTATCTTACTGTTGTTATGATCCCAGCAGTCTTGAGAGTGTCATCGTATGCACAGTACAGTGGCACAGCATTAGGTGATGTTCATAGGAAACTGCTGTCATCACCACCATAGCTTCTGGTTCCTGTGCTTTTCACAGAATCATGATGTCATCCTCGGACTCCCCCTGCGCTGTCGATGGAGCTTGGCACGCTCCCCTCATCCTTCAGGTGCCCGTCTGTTGTCCACAATCTCCTCTGTTGGCCTCTGGAAATCCCCCTTGGCACAGCTCTCATTCCAACGCAGTTTCGTGGTCCTTGCTGTGGCTCCAAAGTCTGATCTCATGATGGGCCCCAACCAGCTCGACCTTTGACCTCAACCACTGCCTGGGCTGTCAGCTATGCCTGGAATGGTTCTTGCTTCTCACTGGGCCTCTGAAGATTTCTCAGGAGATGACTGCTGCACCTATATTTCCTTGCTAGGAGGAAAAACTTCTATTTGGAGAGCATGTCAACAATCATCAAACCATGTTCTTTAGTTCAGTGAACTTCACTTATAGGCCATCAAAGCCTCATCTGAACATGGATGCACCACTTTGCATAGGTTTAATACCCGTTGAATGAACTGTTAATCACACAAATCGCTGCAAAAATCATATAAAACATAGTTTAATGTTAATTCATTGTTTCATATTAATCCTGGACCCCTCCTCTTCACACATGGACACTCCCATGAGTCAACTCATCAAAACCAGATTCCTGTCTTAAAGAAAAAGGTTAGCTAGATCATGTCCCAGGCAACATCAGGGCGTCTCCTCCTCTGGAGCAGCACCACCTCGGACCTATAATCCTGCAATAAAAGATGTTAGTGTGTTTTGCATATTAAGTTTGCTTAAAAACTGGCTCCACCAGGAGCCTGCATACACACCATCATGGCCTGAAAAACAAGATCTGGAAGTGAAATCAAACTTCACACTTATAAACAATTATATCATAAGAGTAATAAAGCATTCAACATCAGCAAGACAAGTATCATGTGCAGGTTTTTTCAAATCAGTAAACTACAATTAGTTCCATAATTTGCCTCAGACATGGATCATCCCATGTACTCAGTCAACATTAATGTAATCGGTGACTTCTCTTAAGCAAAGTCACTCCACTCATCAATCACTATGAGCTCAATGGTGGTCAGCTAATGAGCCCCATATTAAATTATTCCATAAACACTGCATCTCTTATTTGTTTTTCTCATGTCACTTGTCCGCTTCTGCTGAATTCTCTACATGTACTCTTAGAAAAACAAACATTAGCAATACACATTGACCATCCCGATGGTCAGACACAGGTCGACAGTTTCCAGAGGTGCCATAAAAAGACCATAAAGTTAGCCATCCATAGCTGTGGAAAGAAGTGACACTAGTTTTCAACACAGGAAACACAGTATAACAGCATCACCAACTCATAACCTATAAACACAGTTTCTTCACACATAAACCCAGAAATCCTGTAGTAGAAAAGCATTAACTAGTTGTTCTGGTATAAATCACATGATCAAGTCACATGAAGAACTGTAATGCTGTAGAAAAGAAATGTAAATATTAGCGCTGCGCGGGTGTATACACTCTTTCTCACAGTAATCTCTGTGAGCAACACAAACCCATGAATAACACACCCCTGGTAGATTCACAAACACAGAAAGTGGAACTTAAAAGGTTAAATCGGTATGCAACCTCGGATATTGCTGTCATCTTTCTGCTCCTGTAAAAAGAAACACATAAATTCATCCACCCTTTTGGCCTGTCTAGGTGGAGGTTAACTTTGAGTCGTGGTCAAGTCTTGTCAGGTTTTACCAGTCAGTCAGTTTGTTTTTATTTCCATTTATTCATTCATTCATTCATCCATTCTTTCTTTCTTTGCTGATAGTGGAAACTATCGCCGCATTTGATTTCCACCCTCAGCAAAATGACGTCATTTCAAAAGAAAAAAGAAGAATTTTAGATCGGATTACCTCGCTGAATCCTTTTTGGGCAGGGACTCTCATTTTCTAATTGTCCCAAATAAGTGGCTTTCTCCTGAGCCCATTTTAATGTGGAGAAACTCACTTGTAACAATTTTCTTGACGACGTATCGTATAGCGCTTCTAATCGTGCAGATCTGCTCAAACAGAGATTAGCGAACAAAACTTTCAGTGCACTGTGAAAGTATCAAAATAAAAAGGCCTTGTTAAGTCATGACACTAGCTCCTCATCTCAGGAGAGTAAATCATACCATTAGCATGGTTTATCATACCATCATACTAATTGGCAGGCTCAACTTCACAACAAAAGAAAAATCATCAGCTAGATTAACTCCAAACCAACCATCAGCTGCACAACACACAACATAAGCCTAATATGTTATGAGTTTAATCCCCAGATCTGTGCTTTTCACTCATTTGGGCCACAGATCCATATTATCCAGTTTTTCTTTTTACCCGTCATCATAAAACGTGAGACATGTCATCAGCTATTTCACAAAAGACGTTTGTTCTTATGTATTCAGAGTTGTGTATCTAGGTACAGGATTCACTCGCACATCAAAACAGGAAACTCAGTGTTTTAGAGTCTCCACTCTAACAAACTCCAACACATCTCATTCACTCGTGCTAGAATTCAGTCACCTTTCATTAATCTAAGAGAGATCAACTAATTTGCATATCAGCTATTAACCCACTAAGATGACAGGACAACAGAAATGCATGTTCAAAATGTTATCACAAAAATAGAATTTCCCTCATACAGTAAATTACTTGTGCTGCATCAATCAAGCAGGAAGCATCTCCCAATTTACTATATTAACAACTAAATTTATTGTCTGATCACTGGTTGGTCAAACCAGAATCTTTTTTCCCCACAAAAGTTAAACTGTTGTCCTGCAACCTAGAGAGTCAATTTTTTGCATTGGATAAATTCAGCATTTGATAACAAGTGTCTGTTAAATTAACACTATTTTAACACCGATGAGAGATAACAAGCTAATTTTCATTGCATGTGTGTTTGTGTTATTAGGCAGGTTTAATGCATGTCTGTGGAGCTGCATATCCAGCAGAGCATGTTCTTAAAGCTGCCTTTCCTACACATGTCTCTGCTATTATTTAATCATTTTGTAACTGATGTGCTATGAGTCCACTGATCTTTGCTTCACTTCTCATCACACTAAGTGACTTGGACAAGATGGTAAACAGATTCACATGGCAAGGCAAGGCAAGGCAAGTTTATTTGTATAGCACAATTCAACAACAAGGTGATTCAAAGTGCTTTACAGAGACATTAGAAACAAAAACAAATAAAAAGCATGATTTAAAATTGATTAAAACAAGCAAACAAACTAACTAATTAACAAACAAACAAACAAACAAAACAGTATATAAAATCAAAACAGATAAAATCAGAACAGTAGATAAAATCAGTAATTAAAATGTGAGTTTTGAAATTTAAGCCTAAGTGTGGATTTGGTGCTTTATTCAAATGCAGCTGAGAACAGGTGAGTCTTCAACCTGGATTTAAATAAACTGAGTGTTTCAGCTGATCGGAGGCTTTCTGGGAGTTTGTTCCAGATATAAGGAGCATAAAAGCTGAATGCGGCTTCTCCGTGTCTGGTTCTGACTCTGGGAACTGATAAAAGACCGGATCCAGATGACCTGAGGGATCTGGAGGGTTCATACTGGGTCAGGAGGTCACTGATGTATTTTGGTCCTAAACCATTCAGAGCTTTATAGACCAGCATCAGAACTTTAAAGTCTATCCTCTGACGGACAGGCAGCCAGTGTAAAGACCTCAGAGCTGGACTGATGTGGTCCACTTTTTTGGTCTTAGTGAGGACTCGAGCAGCAGAGTTCTGAATGAGCTGTAGTTGTCTGACTGATTTTTTAGGTAGACCTGTAAAGATGCTGTTACAGTAATCAAGCCTACTAAAGATGAATGCATGGACTAGTTTTTCCAGGTCCTGTTGAGACATCAGATCTTTTATCCTTGATATATTCTTGAGGTGATAATAAGCTGATTTTGTTATTGTCTTGATGTGTTTTTCTAAGTTTAGGTCTGCATCCATCACTACACCCAAATTTCTCGCCTGGTTTGTGGTTTTTAGGTGTATAGACTGAAGTTCTCTGGTGACCTGTAATCGTTTTTCTTTGGCACCAAAGACTATTACCTCAGTTTTGTTTTTGTTTAGCTGGAGAAAATTGTGGCACAACCAGTCATTAATTTCCTCAATGCATTTACCAAGAGCCTGTACAGGGCCTCGGTCTCCTGGTGACATTGTGATATATATTTGTGTGTCATCTGCATAGCTATGGTAGTTTATTTTGTTGTTCTTTATAATCTGTGCCAGTGGGAGCATGTAAATGTTAAACAGAAGGGGTCCCAGGATGGAACCTTGGGGAACTCCACATGTGATACTTGTCTGCTCAGATGTGAAGTTACCTATTGATACAAAGTATTTCCTGTTTTCTAAGTATGTTTTGAACCAGTTTAGTACAGTTCCTGAAAGACCTGTCCAGTTCTCCAGTCGTTTGAGTAATATGTTGTGGTCAACTGTATCAAATGCTGTACTGAGATCCAGTAAAACTAAGACTGACATTTTTCCACTGTCTGTATTCAGACATATGTCATTAAACACTTTGGTCAGAGCGGTTTCAGTGCTGTGGTTCTGTCTAAAACCTGACTGGAAGGCATCATAGCAGTTATTCTGTTTTAAGAAGTAATTGAGCTGTTGAGAAACTGCTTTTTCAATGATCTTACTTAAAAATGGAAGATTTGAGATCGGCCTGTAGTTGTTCATTTGTGTCTTGTCAAGATTGTCCTTTTTTAGTATAGGTTTTATTACAGCAGTTTTTAGTGATTCTGGAAACACACCTGATAATAAAGAAAAATTGACGATCTGTAACAGGTCTGACTCTAAAGTCTTTGAGACCTTTTTGAAAAAACTTGTTGGCAGGACATCTAAACAGCAAGAGGAGCAGTTCAGTTGACCTAAGATGTCCTCCAGGTCTTTGCTGTTAATCGGGTGAAACTGTTTCATGGTGTTTAAACAGTTTTTCGGTGGACACAGTACATATTCTGGATCTGCTGTTGATGTACCAATTGCTTGTCTAATCTTTTGGATTTTTTCTGTGAAGAATTTGGCAAAGTCATTGCAGGCCATGGTCGAATGAAGTTCAGCTGCCACTGACACAGGAGGGTTTGTTAGCCTGTCAACTGTAGAAAATAAGACCCAAGCATTATGACTGTTTTTGGTGATGATGTCAGAGAGGTAGGACCTCCTTGCACTCCTCAGTTGTAAATTATAATTGTGAAGTTTCTCTTTATAGATGTCATAATGAACCTGGAGGTTTGTTTTTCTCCATCTGCGCTCAGCTTTCCTACACTCTCTTTTTTCATTTTTCACTAGTGTGGAGTTTCTCCATGGAGACTTCTTCCTTCCAGAGATAACCTTCACCTTAATGGGAGCAATTGTATCCATTACATTTAACATTTTAGCATTGAAGCTATTGACGAGCTCATTGATTGAACCTCTGGACAGGTCAGGTGTTAATGGGAAGACCTGGTTAAATATCTCACTACTGTATTCAGTTATACACCGTTTTGTGATCACTGCTGTTGATATATTTGTGTGGGCTGAGATTTTACTTTCAAAGAAAACACAGTAATGATCAGACAGGCCCACATCAGACACAGTAACCTTTGAAATGCTCAGGCCCTTGGAGATCAGTAGGTCAAGAGTGTGTCCTCTATTATGTGTGGGCTCTGTTACATGCTGAGTCAGCCCAAAGTTGCCCAGAGTGTTACTCAGGTCTTTAGTCCCTTTGTCCTGAGGGTTGTCCACATGGATGTTAAAGTCCCCAACAATAATTACACAGTCGAAATCAACACAGATCACAGACAGCAGTTCACTGAGATCATTAAAAAAGTCTGTGCAGTATTTGGGAGGCCTGTAAACATTAAGAAACACAACTTTGGATGGGGCCTTCAGCTCTAAAGCCACATATTCAAAAGACTGAAAACTTCCAGGAGATAGCTGCTTACATTGAAATGATTCATTAAATAAGACAGCAACCCCTCCTCCTCTCCTGCTCACCCTGGCCTCACTGATAAAACTGTAGTTAGGAGGGGTCGTCTCGATGAGAACAGCTCCACTGTTACTTTGGTCCAACCAAGTTTCAGTTAAAAACATAAAATCAAGGCTGTGCTCAGTGATTAAATCATTAATTAAAAATGTTTTCCCAGCTAAAGATCTAACATTTAATAAAGCCAACTTAAGTGTTTTAGAGGCATTACTTGTCCCCTCGTGTTTGGGAGCAGTCTGTGGCACACAAGGTATGTTTACTATATTTAAAGATCTTTTAGGGTGCAGCTCTCTGTGTTTTGACCAGGCCACATGTCTCCTTCTGTCACCTAAAAGTACGGAAATTTTAAAACCTTCTAGTAAACAGGGTCCCAGCTTCTCCTGGGAAAAGTCACCACTGCCATAATCCTCGCAGCCCGGACCCTCCACACATCACACATCAGACTGCGGAGACAGGGCATGAAGGTGGTAAGGAGGAACTAAGGGGGGCGAGGCTGGGCAATGTGACTTCGATTGCTCTGTTGAGGGCGGGGCTCGATGGCGAACCTTTGGCTGCTCTGGTGGGGGGTTTATGGGGGACAAAAAGGGATTGGGCTGGGGGGTAGATCTGAGCCCAGCATTGACCCGCTCCATCACCTCCTCAGTGAATTTCAGGTGTGGGGAGGAGGGAGAAAGGGAGGGGGGGGGGAGGGTGATGGCCTGTCATGGGTTTGGGGGACTGGGGAAGATCGTGGTCCCTGGTCCTGGTCGTTGGTGTTGTTGAGAGAGTTGGAGACAAATAGGGACCCCTCTTCTTGCCTCAGATGTCTCTCCTTTCTGAGGCTCTTCCCGGGTGGGGGCAGATGGAGCTCCTCCTCAAGGTTTCTGCTGGGCTTTGTCTGTTCTTGGAGTACTGTTTGTTCCTTTTTATGAGATAACTCCTCGTTTATCTCAGCCTTGGCACCAAGCACAGATGGATGACGTATGGAATAAAACAAGTTGGAGGTGAACAGTTTCACCCCCGACTTGTTAAAATTAAATCCATTTGCTTTAAACAGATGCCTGCGTTCCCAAAAAATATTAAAGTTGTTGATAAAATGCACTGAGTGGTCGGTACATGCTGATATGAGCCATTTATTCAGTGCAAACAACCTGCTGAATCTCTCGTCTCCTCTTCTGACAGGCGGTACAGGTCCACTGATGAATACAGCTGCATTCAGAGAGTTTACAGTATTTAATAATCCAGTAAAGTCCCGCTTCAGAACCTCCGACTGTTGTTTGGACACATCGTTTGACCCTGTATGCAGAACAATGTTTGTCACAGTTGGATATTCATCTGCAATTTGAAGAATTCTCTCCTTCAGGTTGTTGACCATATCCTTAGGAAAGCAGAGGACTTTAGTGTTCTTACCGCACATCCTTTGTACATCCTTTACGGCAGAGTCACCCACAATCAGAGTTTCAGGCCTAGCCTTTAGCTTTCCCTGTGGCCTTTTGCTTTTCAATAGATTTTCAGACCTTACTTCGCTACTTTTAGATGGATGGTTGTCCGATATAGATCCAGGGTCCTTTGATAGTGGAGCAAATCTGTTCTGTAGTTTCACATTCAGTTGTTTTGGAGGTTTGTTGTTAACCTTCCTATTCACGGTTGTCCAGTCTTGTTTCCTCTCGTATACAGGGGTAGAAGAGCTTCTCTGTCTCGTAGGAAGTGAAGGCCAGTCGGTTTCAGAGATTTCAGCTCGCTGTGCTCTGCCTGTGATACGTCCTCCCCCTTCCAGGAGACATGATTTATGTCTTGGTATTGCACCAAGACAGTCCAAGGGGGGATTATCGCTTGAGGATTTATAATAGTGCACAAAGTCTACTTTCTTGGTCATGTTATCTGTGCTCCTTAGCTGTGTACTAGCTTGCTCATCGCCATTGTTTTGAATCAAAGGCAAGGTTGTTTCATTTCCACACAGTCCATTTACCTCCACGTTTACTTCTAAGCGATGAATTTTTGTCTCCAGTACTGCAATCTTCTGCAGGAGGCTGTGGTAGTCATCTGTGGAGAGGGAAGGCATCTTGTTGCTAGTTAGCCTAGCGGTTAGCACCTTTCCAGGCTATTGAGGCTGTTCGGTGCCCAGACGCTGTAATCAGGCTTCAGCTGTGTCTAGGCCACAGACACATGGAGCACTGAGGATAAGGTAACTGTAAAAATGTTGCTGTTTCTGTTAAGAACACTTTAGTCCTAATGATCTATAAGTGTCCAGAAGCTATCGCAGGTAAGCTCATACAGAAAAAAGGGAAAAATCAGCGTAAAAATCAATAAGAATCAATAAAAGAAGCAAAGCATTTAAAGAGCAAAGAGATGAAGCGTCCACACTCACAAAAAGGGGAGGAGTTATTATATTATACATGCTTAAGATGTTGTCTAATCTTCAGGAGCTCTCTTGTGTTTGGAAGTGTTAGTAGGGTTAATGCATGTTCTCCTTGTGTGTGTGATTTTGTATGTTTCTTTTTGCAGTGTTTCAGACTCTTTCACAATTTTCCCACTTAAGCAGTCAGTTTTCTTTTCCCCAGGTTTGCTAACCCAAATTTTGATTTCCCAGATTAAACAACAAAATTCCTATGTGTTCTCACCACTCCTCTCACTCTGTTGTCCTCTCCCACTTCAACAGTCCAATAGCAGGCAGTTCTCTTTCAGCTGTGTCCTGTGTTTCACTGTCTCTTCTTGCCATTTTCTCCAAAGGTGGCAAATGTCAAACTCCAACAGTCTCCTCAGTTCTCCTCAAACGTTCTTTTCACATGCACAGTGAATTTGCAGCTTGTTGGGAACACAGTGCCATTCATCCAATCAGGCAGGATGATGGGTTTGCTCTTCTTCTCTGATGCTGTTTGTCCACACTGCTGCTGCTTGCTGGGACTCTTTTCTCAGGACTTTGCTGCTGTCTCTTTATCTGCCATGTTATTGCTCTTTGGAGCTGCATTCCTTGTCTTCAGGGAGGAGTGAGAGCTCACTTGTGAGTTTGAGAGACACATGGTGCTGTAAATAAGTTAGCCAGAAACCTGGCCTGAATGTTTCCAATGATGTTAAACTATAACTTTCTTTCGACCGATGCATGTGGAAAATTGATTCAGGTCTGCTTTTCACCTGAAAGTGACAAACTAAGACATTTTCATTATTATTATCACTGCTTAACCAACACACATCTCTCTCTGTTTTTGTGAACAGTCCTTTAAACAGAACATGAGATTGTAGTTGTTCTTGGCTGATCAACACAAAACATTTTTCCTATGATTATTTTTTATCTACAATGTAAATTTTGTCTCTTTTTCACTCTTTTTTTTTTTCTTTTCTCTTTACAATAGCTGGTGACCTGCAGAATCACCGCTCTCACAATCAGAGGCAATCACTTTTACACAGCGCACAAAAACACTGTGACGTCAGACACATTCACACTCACTTTTTTCATCTGCGTAAATAAATCATTTGGCCAATGGCATGTGCCATCGTGATCCATAAATATGATCACAAGTTTATTTAACTATTTTTCAACCCACCAAAACAAATAAACAAAAACATGATGCTGATGCTATGAACACTCCACACACATGAGTCAAGATGCAGGAAAACTGCTCACGGAAACTCTGCACATTCCAGTTATCACAGTTATCATAGTTCTGTTTCCCTCTCTTTTATGAGTTCTTAGCCAGATCTCAATCTGATAATGTGTAGCTTGCTCATCAGCTCAGAAGAGACCGCAACACAACCTCACAGTGGTTTCATATTCAAGTCAGCTTCTCCATCATGTAGTTTTCAGCTGTGTCATACAGGGTTCAGCATATTAGTTGTTTTCATAGGTGTGCTCTATATCTCAACAATGGCTCATATTAGGATGACAGTTTTTCAAACAGGTCAAGTGCCTCTATGCACATCATTAGTTTAAATATTTACCTATTTTACTTCATATGTCATTGTACTGAATTTGAGCAACCCTAAGCTTAATGCAGATTGCTTTCAACAATTATCCACCTCACATCATAACTGACTGAAGTGCCTCTTCATATTAATATTATTTCATCATTAATACCAGTTTACAGGTTGTTATCCTTGCTATTATTAGTATGAATACACTAAAGATAAGTTGTAATTTAGCCTTTTGTTTATGTTTATTTTACTTTATTCCTCTTGTATTTATATCTATTCAGTCGGGTCTGTTTCCAACCCTTTTTAAACTACTTTAAACTACTTTGATCTCTAATTTTCACTTGGTGAGGGATTATTACATTCTTCCTAGTCTGAACTGCTCTCTTCACCTGAGCTGCTATCCTATTCTGAGTTACTGTCTTCTTTGTTTCTTATAGTCACGTACAAAATGTCCCTCTTTTCCACACCTCCAGCATGTAGTGCTAAAGCCACTGTTTGGTGTGTGTGTAGCTCTGCCTCTACCTCTTGCTCTTCCACTATGCATTCCTCTCCCTTTCTTTTGCATTAGTCCTGCTCCAGCTTGTTGTTTTTCTAAACATTTCTCATCAGGTGTTAATTTCGCTTGTTTATTCTCCATTTTCAAAGATTTTGCTGGGCCGTCGCTGGCACGCTTGACTTCAGAGTGGTTTACTGGGACCGCCAAGGGAGAGCGAGCCCTCAGGTGATAGTTGCATTGCTGGTAGGTTGCACCAATAAGACTATATTGTGGTCGTTAGTGACCTTTTCCATTTTGATGTTTTAGGCCTTTTGCAAACCCTTTGTGTTTTCTTTTAAAATAATAAATTTTAACGTATCTGACTGATATTGACCCTCTTGTCCCATTTATTCTGGGCTCATTCCTGTAAGAGCTTTGGCCCTGAAAGTTTGCACGAGTTGTATAGAGGCCCTTAGCGGTTACTCGGTGGCTTTTATTCGCTTATACACTTATCAGGGCTTCCTGGAGTTCACCTGGTGTCAGTGGCGAATCCAGTGCCATTGCTTGAGTGTCTAATAATTTTGGAAGAGTAATGTTGTCCAAAAACTGATCAATTTTCTTTTTAGATGGGTTTATTTGTGGTGAATACAGCGTTTTATAGAAATCTCTGAAAATGTTGTTTATTTGTTTCGGGTCATATATTGTGTTCCCAGATGAATCTTGAACAGCACATATAGTTGTTTTTCTTTATTTATTTTTAGCTGGTTTGCTAGAAATTGATCGGATTTATTACCATGTTCATAATTTTGTAAGCGTAGTCTTTGTACTAAGATTTTTTTTTTTTATCAATTATCTCATTTAGTTCTAGTTTTGTTTTGCGCATTTTGTTCAATGTTTCCTAATCTTGGTGAGACACTTAGGCTTCTTCTAGGGATTTGATGCTTTTTTCTATTTCCTGAATATTTTTGTTTTCTTCTTTCTTTTTATGTGATGAGAAAGAAATTATTTTACCTCTCATCACAGCTTTCCCTGCCTCCCATAGAACAGATGCTGAAGTTCTGGGAGTGTCATTATAGTCTAAATATAGAGTCCATTCTTTTTTAAAATATTTAATAAAGTCTTCATCTTTAAGCAGTGATGTATTAAATCTCCAGTTTTTACTTGGCATAGTATTATTCTTGTGCATTAGTGTTAGAGATACAGGAGCATGATCGCTGACAGCTATAGGGTGAATCTCAGTGTCTGAAATGTCGCTCAGCAGTGAGCTGCTGACCAAAAAATAATCCAGACGAGAGGAGTGATGAACATGTGAGAAAAAAGCCTTTGCATGGCGCAAAGGCGATGCATGGCCTTTGCGCCATGCATCGCAAAGGCCAAAGTCGCTCATATACTGTTTGATTATATTTGTGGATTGCCAATTACGCTGAGTTCCTGCTGTATTGAGCCTATCCATTTCTTCATTTAGTCCAAGGTTGAGGTCGCCTCCAAGAACAAGTGTGCGATCTAAGTGTTCAGAGAGTGCACTGAAAAAGCCATGAAAGAATGAGGGATCATCAACATTTGGACCATATACACTTACAATACATAGCTTTTTATCAAGTATAGATAGTTTTATGATTAAGAATCTGCCCTCTGGATCTATAACTGTATCGAGTACTGTGAAATTAATATTTTTATTCCTATTTAGCATCTGATTTCCTCTTGCTGTCATGGTCGGACGGTCCTCCCCAGAAGACCTGCCTATGTGTATGTGTGTGTGTCTCTCTCCTCCTCCCCACCCTTGTTGTCTCCACCCAGCGGCCGACACGCCTGCACCTAATTTGCCACCCAGCTGTCACTAATCATTCTTCGTTTTGGGCTGAGGTATTTAACTGTGTCCTGATGGCAGTCGACACTGGATTGTACTTGAAGCTCGGTAGTAAAGAGTGCTTGTTACTCGTAACATAGCTCTAGCCGGCTAGCCTTCTCACCTGTTGTTGTCGCTTGTTTGTAGGAGGAAGAGATATGGAGCAGAAGGTTGGAGAGAAGGAGCCCGCTGGATTAAGCTCTCGGAGGAGAAACACACTCAGATAATCACTTGGGAGACTCACCTGCACACCACTGGGAATTTGGAGAAGATCACCGTTGGAGTTTTGCACTTCGCTTTGTGTTTTGAGACTGTTTTTAAGCACTGTAAATAAACGCACTGTTTGCTTCGCATCCAGAGCTCCGCGACTGAGTCCGTATTTTCCCATTACCCGTGACAGAACAATCCAGCCAGCAATGGACTCAGCGGACTCAACTCCCGTCCAGCGCGAACCCGCGCTTCAAGCTGAACGGTTGGAATGACATGAAAAAAATGTTGCCGAGGAGCAGTCCGTGCTACCACGGGTGGTATCTGAACTGAAAGGTATGTTGCTTGCTACACCCAGAGCACCTGTTCAACCACCAGAGCCCTATGTACAACACATGGATCTGGGATGGACTAAATTCACCCAGAGGAGAAGACAACTGGTGGGTGATTGTTTTGTGTGCGGGAAGAAGGGGCATTTCGCGGACGCCTGTCCCTCACGGTTAAAAGACTCAGCCCGTCAGTAAAGGTGGGGATACTGATGGGTGTGCCGGTTAATAATTCCTCCACCTCAGCTGCCTAGCTAAATTACTGTTTCTTTCCCGCACCCATTCTTGTGACGCACTAATAGACTCGGGAGCTGAACAAAGTTTTTTGGATGAGGCTTTGGCCCACAAAATGGGTTTGCCTGTTGTTCCTCTCCCTGAAGCGCTCCAAGTGTCAGCACTTAATGGCAGTCCTTTAGCTGCTGTCACTCACCGCACCCAAGAAATCACACTCACTCTCTCCGGCAATCACACTGAGCAGATGTCCCTTTTTCTCTTCAAGGCACCTGACACACCCTTAGTTTTGGGATTCCCCTGGCTCCAGCGAAACAATCCACAGATTGATTGGGCCAAGGGATGTATCGTTGGGTGGAGTACCCGTTGCCATGAGCAGTGTTTACGCTCTGTGGTGCCAGGTTGTATGTCTGACAATCCTGTGGGGCTGCCCACTCTCCCCGACTTGTCAACCGTGCCCGCCGAATATTACAACCTAGGTCAAGTCTTTAGCAAAGACGGGGCCCAATCGCTGCCTCCCCATCATCCGTACGACTGCGGGATTGATTTGCTCCCAGGTGCCCCCTTGCCCACTAGCCGACTCTATAGTATCTCAAAACCCGAGTGCAAGTCTATGGAGCGCTACATTACGGACTCCCTGGCAGCTGCCATCATCCGTCCCTTCATGGCATGTTTTTCGCCTTCACGGCATTCCTCTGGACATTGTTTCTGACCTTGGCCACAAGTTCACCTCTCAGGTGTGGAAGATGTTTTGTGCCGAGCTGGGGGTCCAGGTCAGCCTGTCTTCTGGTTTCCACCCGCAGACTAATGGGCAAACAGAGCGAGCGAACCAGGAGTTGGAGGCCATGCTGCCCTGCGTCGTTTCCTCCAACCAGTCGTCATTGAGTGAGCAGTTGGCGCGGGCCGAATATGCCCATAACTCCAGCACATCGGCCGCTACAGGTGTCTCTCCCTTCGAAGCATCCCTGGGGTATCAACCCCCACTCCTCTCCATCATGGAGGGAGAGGTGGCTGTACCCTCCGTCCAACATCACATGAGGCGCTGTCGACGGATCTGGCGGGCGACTTGAGTGGCCCTACTGTGTACGAGCACACAAAATAAGAGACTGGCTGACTGCCGCCGTGTCCCTACGCGGGTGGGCCAGCAGGTATGGCTTTCCTCTAGGAACATCACTCTGCAGACCGAGTCCAAGAAGCTGGCTCCCAGGTTCCTTGGACCCTTTTCTGTGCAAGCTGTCCTGAATCCAGTCACTGTCCGGCTGGCCCTCCCGCGCAACATGAAGGTACACAACATGTTTCATGTTTCTCAAATTAGGCCGGTCCGGACCAGACTGTTGTTAAAAGTATGAATGTCAGTCAGAAGGAGCCCGCTGGATTAAGCTCTCGGAGGAGAAACACACTCGGATAATCACTTGGGAGACTCACCTGCACATTACTTGGAATTTGAGAAGATCGTTGGATTTTTGCACTTCGCTTTGTGTTTTGAGACTGTTTTTGAGCACTGTAAATAAACGCACTAATTGCTTCGCATCCAGAGCTCCGCGACTGAGTCCGTATTTTCCCATTACCCGTGACAGAACAATCCAGCCAGCAATGGACTCAGCGGACTCAACTCCCGTCCAGCGTTTTTGAGCACTGTAAAAAAACGCACGTATTTTGCCATTACCCGTGACACTTGCCCCAAAAAAGGAAAAGAGGCCGCCCGCCGGTAGGTCAGGGGATATGGGTGGGCGGAACCAGTGTTAACACTAAGCCCCGCTTTTTACTTTCGGTCACACTTTTACTCGGTCAGGGAACCTACGCCTCACAAGCACTGATTGATTCGGGGGCCGAGAAGAGTTTAATTGATAGGGGATTTGCTGAACAACTTCAGATCCCTCTTTTTGAGTTAAACCCATCCATCCCAGTTAAAGCATTAAACAATCGAGTCTTTTCTTACATAACCCATCGCACCACACCAGTTACTTTGATTACTTCCGGCAACCATAGAGAAACACTGATCTTTTAGTCCTCTCAATCCCGTGACACACCCATAATTTTAGGTTTTTTAGGTATGTCCCAAAACCCTTCTGGATTTCTGGAATTTCAGAGACAAAATTTTGCAGAGAGCTAGGGATGCCCTCTTCTTGCCAGGCATGGGCAACGACATTGCTGCCACAGTAGAGGACTGTTCTATATGTCAGGAGAGGCATGCAGCGAACCCTAAAGAACCTCTCATCTCACACCAGATTCCTGAGAGACCATGGCAGGCTGTGGCCTCAACCTCTTCACATGGTGTGGACGAGACTACATCATAGTTGTGGACTATAGAGATTGACAGACCACGTGACTTTTGCGCATTGCATGCTGGGAACTCGTGGTAAAACAATCCAAGTACCGCATCAAACGCAAGCATTTGCAGCACCGCAAAACGTTCATTCTCTGGTTCCAATACCTTCTTGCTTTTTCTTTGCCCCCCCAAAAAGTTATGTACAAAACGAAGGAGAACAATGCCGGTCCGTACAAAGACAGACTTGATGAAAAGTCAAAGAAAAGATACAAGGAAAAAATCAAAGGAGTGAAAGGGTTAGACCCTTACGAGCACACAGAGTGGACAAAAGACGTTAGCGTGCTGCCCAACTTTCACCACGCTCATATTTATAATTATACGGTTCTTGGAGTGAGTGCATACACTCATGAAGTTTTTAGTAACTTCAGGTCACTGCAACAAGCCCAGGTACAGTTTACTGACGGATGGGTACAGGACCTTGAAATGCACCGTGTAGAACGAAAGACCATCGTACCTATCATAAGTTTACCAGTCTCACAAATAGTCTTCATAAATACACAGTTTTTAACCGTTTATTAATAGGATCTTTGAGCTCAACGGTAATTAATTAGTAGTGGAAAT